>NC_133449.1:136686401-137028401 GCF_048565385.1 Saimiri boliviensis | reverse complement strand
GTGCAGGACAGACAGCTCCAAATATCAGTGCTTTCAACAATTCGTGTTTATTTCGCACTTATGATGCATGTTGCCTGATGGTAGACTGCTGCTCTAACCTCCACCGCAGTATCAACTTCATTCAGGGAACATGTTGTTGTCAAGGAAAAGAAAAAGAACAGTGGTCAGACTTTCAAAAGTTCTTAACGTTTCTACTTTGGAAGAGACGTGGCGTTGCCTCTGTCATTCCGTCGGCTGAAGCAAGTCATGCATATAAGCCAGAAGCCAATGAGCTATAGGAAGGGTAGCAAATAACAGAACAGTAATATAGCCTAGCACAGATGCGGTCAAGAAGATTCAGCATGCGCTCACAAAGACAGCCTTCCCAAGCAAATTGGATCCTGGTGTGCACCTGGTGTATCCTTCAGGGTTCTCTCTCTTTTTTTTTTGAGACGGAGTCTCGCTCTCCTACCCAGGCTGGAGTGCAGTGGCACGATCTTGGCTCACTGCAGCCTCTGCTCCTGGGTTCAAGCGATTCTCCTGCCTCAGCCTCCCCAGTAGCTGTGATTACAGGTGTGTGCCACCACGCCTGGCTAATTTTTTGTGTATTTAGTAGAGACGGGGTTTCACCCTATTAGTCAGGCTGGTCATGAACAGACCTCAGGTGATCTGCCTGCCTTGGCCTCCCAAAGTGCTGGGATTACAGGCGTGAACCCACCGTGCCCAGTCCAGGGTTCTTTAGTGCTGGTAGATCTAGGTCAGAACAAGGAAGTTTGTATTAGCCGCTCCTTTCAGGCCAGACTTTGCTTACAGCACAGTGAGGAGGTATCCTCTGGAGAGCACTGTTTCCCATAAGTAAGGAAGAGGTGTAAATGGACAAGAATGCAAAGCAGCTGCAAGGGCCTTTGAAGGTTTGTGAAGGATGGCAGAGTGTCTTGGGTGTTGATTTCTGAAAGGAATAAAACTTGAAGTTAGAAGAGCTCACTGTGTCCAAACATTTGATGAGTCATCCTAAGGGGAGGGGCGCATCTCTCAAATGGTAAGCAGTGTGGCATAGGCCTGGGAATCAGGCAGCTGGGGCCCAGCCTTTTCCCTGCAGGTGCAGGCAGCCCTTGGCACATGATGGAGGTTTTTGTTTTGGTTTGGGTTTTAGACAGGGTCTCTCTATCTTTTGCCTAGCCCAGAGCACAGTGGTACAATCATCCTGCAACTCCAGGACCCAAACAGTCCCTCCCACATCAATCTCCCAAGAGGGACTACAACTGTGCACCACCACACCTGGTTATTGTTAATTTTACTTTTTATAGAGATGGAGACTTGCTCTGTTGCCCAGGCAGGTCTCAAACTCCTGGCCTCTCAAGCCATCCTCCAGCCTCAGCGTCCCGAAGTGCTGGGATTGCAGGCATGAGCCACCCCATCCAGCCCATGTTAATTTTGTCACCTACCGAATGAAGACTACGATATTTACTTGGCAGGATTGCTCTGAGGATTAGAACCGCCATCTCTAAAACATTCATCGTAGTCCCTGGGATAACGTGAGTGCTCAAGAAATAGTAAATATTAGTTAGTATGTGTGTCCGTGTTTTCCAGATGCTGTGGCATCACTACCAACCTTGCCTTTCACTCACCTGTGGATCTGTGACGCTGTCCTTCTGAGAACACTACCCAGTACTTCTGGATTCCCCAAGAGGTGCCTCTTGAGAGTTGGTGGAGAGACTGGGCTTTAGTAACTCGTGGTTTCTGCCCTCTGCGTCTCTCACACGAGGCCTTCCCACTTGCCCTTCTGCTCACAGTGACATGTGAGGGCTCCCCTCCATGCCTGCTGATGCTGGTGCCCATCACTCTTGACCACATTAACATCTATGCCCGGGACCCGTTTGCCAGCATTCCCAACACCAGGATCTTCTCCAGGACTAGAGCAGGGATCATTCTTTCAGAAGCCTGAGCGTATGGAAGCCCCAGTGTGTTCCTCAAAGTCCTGCTGAGTGAGCTGGCCCCATGCTGTGTTGCACTTGGTCACCTGGACCCTGCAGCTTCCTGAGTGTCCCTGTTACAAGGCTGCTCCTGAAACTAGATTGGTGTCTGTGAGGGTCATCTGGGAAACCTAGCTCTGGCAGAATCGCTGTCCCGCCAATTTCCTTCCGCCTCACACGGGGCATTTACCTTTTCTCCTGCCGCAAAACCTACCTGCAAATCATCTGATGGAATTGACCCATAGTGGGTGTTCCACCGTTTCAATACACCTGAATTCCGGATGAAAGTTGCAACCATCACCGCTCTTGTGGTGTGAGTATTGCTGGAGGTGGCTGCAGAATGCCTGGGAAAGCTAGCTAAGCACTAGTAGGAGAAAGGTCCCCACTCTTTAGAAAGAACTTTCCAGCCAAGAATGCTTTCCGAAATGGGATCAAGATCCCAACTCCTTATCGGAAACGTTGGGGGCCAGATGTGTTTCAGAATTCACAGGCTTTTAAATTGTAGGAAGAGGATACACTGTATATTCCGTGTATTACCGGGGTCAGCAAATTCACAGCCCATGGGCCAAATCTGGCTGGTTTTTGTAAATAAAGTTTTATTGCTCTACAGCTATACTCATTGGTTTACATGTTGCCCATGGCTACCTTCAGCTACAGTGGCAGAGCTGATTGGTCAGGACAGTAACCATATGCCCACAAAGCCTAAAATATTTACCGTGTGGCTCTTTGCGGAAAATGTGCTGAACTCCTGTGATGTGTCCCCCCTGGAGGCAGCACCTTGTAATTAAGCACATGAATATCTCACATCAGAATGAATGAATATTCACGCTCGGTGGGGTAAATAGCTGTCAGCTGCATACTGCTTTTGCCATCAAATGGTTATTGAAAGAACTGTCTGTGTTGAGAGCCTTTTAGGTTTTATAGAGTCCTTTCCAGCTTGGGCACTGTGGATAAATAGATGCACAAAGCAGAGAGAATCAGGTAGAATGAGATGGTGTATTTATGCGTGTTCTGTTCTGTTTTTGGTAAAATCATGCTTATCATATCTTCAACACATCATTTATTCTGAGTCCGGATTGTTGCCTTTGAGCCGGGGCCCTGAGTTATCTCCTGTACTCTGGCCAGGGTGCGGATGGCAGGTCCTCTGGACCAGCCCAGATCCAGCCTGTGCACGGTGTGTGTCCTGCTGGGTTCACTTCTGTGTCATTCCTGAAGCTGACCCTGGGGAGCAGATTCAACAGCTGTTGGTGACAATCTCGTAATTTCAGGAAAATATGTGGGACTTTCAGCTTGAGGGACATAGATGCATGGCAGATGAGGGACCACCCCCTCCACCGTAGTCCAGTTCCAGAGACTCCCCTCTTTGATACTAAGGCTAGATGAAGGGGGATAGGGGACCAACAGCAGGCTCTGCCTTGATGTATTTTATGTATACTCCAGAAATACTGACAGAGTTGTCTTATTTGTTTTGTTTTTGTAATTATCATGCATTTTAAAATTTTACTTTTAGTTCTGGGACGCATGTGCAGAATGTGCAGATTTGTTACGTAGGTACACATGTGCCATGGTGGTTTGCTACACACATCAACCCATCTTTTTTTTTTTTTTTTTTGAGACGGAGTTTCGCTCTTGTTACCCAGGCTGGAGTGCAGTGGCGCCATCTCGGCTCCCCGCAACCTCCGCCTCCTGGGTTCAGGCAATTCTCCTGCCTCAGCATCCTGAGTAGCTGGGATTACAGGCACGCGCCACCATGCCCTAATTTTTTGTATTTTTAGTAGAGACGGGGTTTCACCATGTTGTCCGGGATGGTCTCGATCTCTCGACCTCGTGATCCACCCGCCTCGGCCTCCCAAAGTGCTGGGATTACAGGCTTGAGCCACCGCGCCCGGCCCAACCCATCTTTTAAATGCATTCTTAGATTTTATTTTTCAATAGCTGTTTGTGTTGTTTAATTAGTCGACACGTGTTTTAATAATCTCTTGCTCTGGGCTGTGTTATATGCTGCTCCCTCCATAATCTTGCTAGAAGGTAGGGCTAATGCTTTGTCAGTTCAAAAATAGGGGGTGAACCTGAGTCTGGGAACACTCTTGTGAAATTCTACATATAAAATCATTTGTACAAGTTTATGTTTTAAGCTGAATTAAGATATCTGTATTTCCACTATTGTTTGGAGATTGTAGGTTAAGTAACATTATAAGAGCTCTACGTTATTTGATAGGTCATCAACACTGTCGAAGCTGCTAATAGGAGATCCTAAGTTTCAGGCTCTGCTACAGATGTCAGGTCCCCTAGGTCATGGGGTGCCTTTGTTCCGTTCTCTGCAACTCAGTACCTGGTGTATAGTTGGCTAAAAAGCAGGTGCTGGGGCTCGGTGCAGTACCTCATCCCTGTAATTCCCACATGTAGGGAGGCTGAGGCAGGAGGATCTCTTGAGGCGCAACATTCAAGACCAGGCTGGGCAACGTAGCATGACCCATCTCTACAATAAATTTAAAACACAGTTGGGTGTGGTAGTAGACTGTCCCAGCTACTTGGGACTACTGGAAAGATGAAATGAGAGAATCCTCTGAGCCCAGGAGTTGGAGGCTGATGTCACTAAAATTGCACCACTGCATTCCAGCCTGGGCAGCAGAGCAAGACCCCGTTTCCAAAAAATAAATACCTAATAAATACATAAAAAGTAGTTTTTGAAAGAAAGGGAAGAGATGCGATCTTAGGAAACCAGTAGGATAATCTTTAAGAAGATAACGTTAGTGGCCGGGTGCAGTGGCTCATAGCTGTAATCCCAGAACTTTGGGAGGGCAAGGCAGATGGATCACTTGAGGTCAGGAGTTTGAGACCAGCCTGACCAACATGGAGAAACTCCATTTCTACTAACGATACTAAATTAGCCGGTATGGTGGCATGTGCCTGTAATCTCAGCTACTCGGGAGTCTGAGGCAGGAGAATCGCTTGACTCAGGAGACAGAAGATGCAGTGAGCCGAGACTGCGCCACTGCACTCCAGCCTGGGCAACAAGAGCTAAACTCCATCTCAAAAAAAAAAAAAAAAAAAAAAAAAAAAAAAGACAACATTAAGCGTTCTCCCACTTCCAAAGTAGAATTCCCTACTCTGTGTCTCTGGTCTGGAAAGGGGACTGGTGACAATTGCCTGTCTCCTCAGCACGTGTGTGTGCATTTCCATGCCCACACTAGCACATACGCGATTTTGTTTCTCTAATTATATAAGCAGGTATGATGTTTGTCTTTATTGTTTTGGGGCTGTTGTAACAAAATGCCGTAGACTGAAAAATGCATCAACAATGGAACTGTATTTCTCACAGTTCTGGAGGCTGAGAAGTCCAATATCAAGGCACTGGCAGATTCGGTGTCTGGTGAGGGTCTCCCTTCTGTGTCATAGGTGCCCATCATCTTGCTATTGCCTCACGTGGTGGAAGGGTTGGGGAAGCTCTCCAGGGTCTCTTTTCAAAGGGCACTAATGGCCGGGCGTGGTGGCTCACGCCTGTAATTCCAACACTTCGAGAGGTTGAGGTGGGTGGATCACTTGCGGTCAGGAGTTCGAAACCAGCCTGGCCAACATGGTGAAACCCCATCTCTACTAAAAATATAAAAATTAGCCAGGCTTGGTGGCTTGTGATTGTAATCTCAGCTACTTGGAAGGCCAAGGCAGAATTGCTTGAACCTGGGGCGGAGGTTGCAGCGAGCCAAGTTCATGCCACTGCACTCCAGTCTGGGCAATAAAGGGAGGACACTCCATCTAAAATAATAATAAAGTGAGTAAAAGAGCACTAACCCCACTCAGGGAGACTTCACTTTCATGACTAATCACCTCCCAAAGGCCCCACTTCCTAATATGACCACTGTGGGGATTAGGATTTCAACATAGACATTTTGGGGGCATACATTCAGTCCACAATAATGTTTTATGTTCATTTTGCTTTAAGAAGAGACACATTTAGGATATTAGACCTGATCTGAGGAGATAGAAAACCCAGCATGGTGATTTGGGTAGCCTTGCCATGTATCTTTAACATGCACACGGCCAGAAAAATAGTCTGGACATTCTGTTCAGCCCTCTACATCAGCTGGTCAATTCGGTCTTTAAAAGGTGATGGGCCGGATGTGGTGGCTCACACCTGTAATCCTAGCACTTTGGGAGGCCGAGGCAACTGGATTGTTTGAGCCCAGGAATTCAAGATCAGCCTGGGCAACATGGCGAAACCCCATCTCTGCTAAGAATACAAAATATTAGTTGAGTGTGGTGGCGTGCACCTGTGGTCCCAGCTATCCGGGAGGATAAGGTGGAAGGATCACTTGAGCTGGGGAGGCAGGGCTGCAGTGAGCTGAGATCATACCATGGCACTCCAGCCTGGGCCACAGAGAGAGACCCGTAACCAAAAAAAAAAAAAAAAAACAAAATAAACAGTGACCACACTGTGGCTTTGCTGCTTTGCCCAGCTATTTCATGTAATTGATCATTCATTCCCAATGCTCAGTGCAGTGACTTCGCCGGAGCACGGGTGATGGACTTAGGAAGCCACATAAAGAAGCATCCACATCTTCCCTGAGGATGTGCTTATGTGTGTTCTGAGCGGTATCCCCCAACCCCAGCCTAGAAGTCAGTCCCCCGGCTCATCGAGCTTGCATGGCACTCAGGTGGTCCACTGGGCTCCACCTCATTCTTTCCAGTCCCAGGAAATCTTCGTGCATGGCCGTCTTTTCTGTGCCATCTTGGGCTTCTCACTCATCGGCCCCTCGGCACAGTGCCTCCAGCATCCCGGGAACTCGGTTAATGTTTATTTGGATGATGGAATGAAGCTGTCTTGCTGTATTTTGACATTTCTGTCCTTTGAAATATTAATCTGTTTTGCCTAGCACCTTTGCAGACCCACACTGCTTATCTGTATAACAAACTGTGAGTCAGAAAGCACTTTTAATCGTCATTGTATTATCATTCATATGAATAATATTAAGGATTAATGTTTATTGAGCCCCTACTATGAGCCAGATAGAGTGTTCAGTGCTTTTCGTGTGTTCTATAATTAAATTTTCACGGCAAGCCTAAGAGGCCGTGACTCTCCACGCTCTACCTCCGAGGGAAGCAAGGCTAGGAGGCAAGAAACGATTTGCTGAAGGCCACAGGGAAATCGGGGACTCACATCCTGATCTCTCTGATTCCAAAGTCCTTGCTGTCAAACCTCTGTCCCTCTCAAATGGAAAACCACGAGGCAGTTCTCACTCTGGAATTTGTATTATTCTGCTTGCGCTAATATAGAAAGAAATACGACAGGTCAGGTGGTTAATGACGGAAATGCAGTTTCTCACAGTTCTGGAGGTTGGGAGTCCAAGATCAAAGTATCAGTAGGGTTGGTTTCTCCTGTGGCCTTTCTCCCTGGCTTGTAGATGGCAGCCTTCTCGCTCTATCTTCACGTGGTCTTCCCTCTGCGTTCGTTTGCATCCTAATGGCCTCTTCTCATAAGGGCACTGGTCAGAGTGGATTAGGGTTCACCGTCATGACTTTATTTTACTTGAACTATCTCCTTAAAGGCTCTGTCTCCAAATACAGTCACATTCTGAGGTATTGAGGGTCTGGGCTTCAGCACATGAAGTTTGGGGACCCAGTACAGCTCATAAGAGACCTCTTCTCAAAAGGATCCATGTTTGATCTGGGGAACAAAGCTAGAATTGCTTTCCTTCTTGTAATATGTATAATGACTCATGAGAGACCCCCCCCACTCCCTTTTTCCCACCTGAGACCTGAGAAGAAGAAAAGGAAGCTTGGAGTCACTGCCGGGTAGGCTGCATTGATCAATGACCATACACTCAGACCCAGCTGACAGGGTGTATATACATGGACACCTTGGATGTGCACAGCATGGAACTTCTCCGAGTCAGAGAAAGGCACGACTCCCAGTGTTGGTGCATGACAAAGACTGTAAGATACTGAAATTGTCGGGCAAAGTTTCCTCAACTCTTTATTTCAGTGTTAGGCCAGCTGTGGTGGCTCATGCCTGTCATTCCAGCACTTTGGGAGGCTGAGGTGGGAGGTTTCGTGGCCGTCAGGAGGTTGAAACCAGCCTGACCAATGTGGCAAAATCCTATCTCTACTAAAATAAAACTTTAAAAAAAAATAGAAAAGTTAGCTGGGCATGGTGGCATGCCCCTATAGTCCAAGCTACTTAAGAGACTGAGACGTGAGAATCACTTGAATCTGGGAGGTGGATGTTACAGTGAGCTAAGACTGCACCCAGTGCACCCCAACCTGGGCAACAGAGCGAGACCCCATCACACACACACACACACAAAAGTTTAATGCAAGCAGAACAGGGCACACACTCCAGGTGATTATCTCAGCAAATGTGCACACACTGAAGGCACACGGGTGACCAGCACCCATATGTTATACACAGGTTAAGCACAGGACCCTACCACTCTCTTCCTGTCCCCTTCAGCTCCCGCTGTGATGCCCTTTCTCATCTCAATTTTATTACTCAATTCATTAAATAAAGAAGTAAAGAGAGGCATTGGTGACACTAAAAAGAACCAAGTGAGCTCGGCATGATGACTCATGTCTGTAAACCCAGCACTTTGGGAGTCCAAAGTGAGAGGGCCACTTGAGCCCAGGAGTTGAAGACCAGCCTGGGCAACATAGTGAGACCCCTTCTCTATCAAAACAAAACAAAACAAACAAACAAAATGAGGCACGGTGGCGCATGCCTGTGGTTGCAGCTCTTCAGGAGGCTGAGGCAGGAGAATTGCTTGAGCCGTGATTGCACCCTTGTACTCCATCTAGCCTGGGCGATAGAGTGAAACCCTATCTTAAAAAAAAAAAAAAATGGTAACAGAACCATAGGCCTTATTTTTATCTGAGTTCCTGGAGACTGAGCACTTTTCCTGATGACATAATTCAAAATGCAGACTAATCTCTCACCTCAGCTTCCTCTTCTGCTAAATGGGGACTATATCTAATTAATAATGAATTAGAATACCCAGGACAGTATCAGGCACATAGCTGATCAGGACAGTGAACTTACTAGCTAATGGTGAGAAGGATGAATAATAAAGAAAATTAAACCTTTTGCTTTCTGCGATGGGAAATCTAAAGAACGGGCCTAATCAAGAAGCAGCAAGCTGTTTTCATTGTGCTGTTAGGAGGGCTGTTTGTTAAGATACTGAAGACGGTTGGCCCATGGCTTCCTGCTAAGAACCTGCTGATTTTCTACATAGAATCCCCAGGCAGTGCCTCCTGCCAATCAGGGTGCTTCGGTTTCACATTTTTCCTCTAGGCAGACTCATGTAGAACATTCTACATCAACTGGAAAAAAACATGGGGCTTGGGACATTCAGAACCCAAGCTTGGTCCCTGGATGGGAGAAAATAGCTTCATCGATGACAGAGGTGCCTTTGTCATGTACCCTAGACAGACTAGACACTTGACAATGGGCAGGGTGGGACAGTTCCATGTCCTCTGCTGCTTTATCTGATACTCTTGTTCCCTGACAAGTTTGACAATTTAGCACTATTTTTTTTTTTTTTGACAGTCTTACTCTGTTGCCCAGGCTGGAGTACAGTGGTGCCATCTCAGCTCACTGCAACCTCTGCCTCCCAGGTTCAAGCGATTCTCCTGCCTCAGCCTCCTGAGTAACTGGGATCACAGGTGCATACCACCATGCCCAGCTAATTTTTGTATTTTTAGTAGAGACAGGGTTTCACCATGTTGGCCAGGATGGTCTCGATCTGCTGACCTTGTGATCCCACCTGAGCTCCCCCAAGTGCTGGGACTACAGGTGTGAACCACCGAGCTCAGCCCAAAATTTGGCACATTTTAATAGTTATCACTTACTGCTTCTTGATGTGCTAGTACCACACAAGAATTGATTTTCAAGAAATAGTTTTTTTGGGTTTCTTTTTTTCCTTTCTGCACACTGATGGGTTAGCAAAATGCGTTATTTGTGTAGAGATCTTTAGTGAGCTCTGCTGACAAGTGTGTCAACTTTATAAATCTCACTACTATGAAGACATGCTTTTGGATATGGATTTCCCCCTCAGTTTATTTCTTCTTTCTTTTTCTTTTTCTTTTTTTTTTTTTTGAGACGGAGTTTCGCTCTTGTTACCCAGGCTGGAGTGCAATGGCGCGATCTCGGCTCACAACCTCCGCCTCCTGGGTTCAGGCAATTCTCCTGCCTCAGCCTCCCGAGTAGCTGGGATTACAGGCACCCGCCACCATGCCCAGCTAATTTTTTGTATTTTTAGTAGATTCGGGGTTTCATCATGTTGACCAGGATGGTCTCAATCTCCTGACCTCATGATCCACCCGCCTCGGCCTCCCAAAGTGCTGGGATTACAGGCTTGAGCCACCGCGCCCAGCCTCTCCCTTCATTTTTCATGTCCAGGTCACTAGGCACTGCATTCACTTGGTTGTTTTTAAGCAATTCATTTACTCATATTGTGTTTCTGGAGATTAAAGCATCTCACTGTATTTTTATGTTTTTCTACTTTGCAATTTCAAAATCATCCCACTCAAAGGCCGTTGAAAGGCTCCTTCTGTTGAGGGTAAAGCCTGTAACAGCCTTTAACTTCCTTTCTCTTCTCCCTTTGCCACCTTGGTCCACAATTTATCTTTGAAGATGCTGGGTTTTAATGGGCAGAGTATAGTGCAGAAACCAGATGGTTTTAACTCACACCTGTGAAAATGCTGGGGATCTGCGCAACATTAAAGTTAATGGCCAGAATAAGGCTGCCAAGCTCAGTGGAATCGTACTTAACTGGCATCCTTCTAGTTAACTGAACTATCCATTAACTCATGGTTACATCTGCTTACGCCCCCTGCTAACCCCCTACTCACCACGCACCCAGTTCCTACCAGTGGGCAGTTCGCCGCTGCTGCCTTACCTCCTTAACTTCACCCCTTTTCACCTTTCCCCTGGTAACTGATTTCTTTTTCCGTCTTGGAGTTTCTTGTTCATTTCTTCTGCCAGCCGCCATCTCTCCCTTTACCCAGACACATTTCCGTTTTACTTGTGTTTGGTCATCTCAGGACTTTGGCTTTTATTGCTCGATGTATTCGGTGATTACCTCGCACCTTTAACCTCGTGTCATTCTGATCTTTCAGACAACTGGACCCAGGTTTGTCTTTGAACTTGTCATTACGTTTCTTGATGTTTTAGTGCTCCTGGATGTCTGGACTCATTCTTGTGCTTATTGAAGAAAGGTTTTGGCCACCCAGTTGTCAGCTGCTAAAGTTTAACTGTGCATTCTAACCACATCTGCATTTTATTACATTATTCCCGGGCAGCAGGTAATTTCAGGAAAACCTTGAAAAGAAATGTCTTACTGGAAGATATTTGGGATTCTGTCCTTTTTCTCTCCGTGCTTCTCCTGCACCACATTTGTAAGCTCATGCTTAAATAAATCCTGACCCTACTGTGATAAAACTCCTTAAAAGTGAACCTTGTGGCTGGGGGCAATGGCTCATGCTTGTAATCCCAGCTCTTTGGGAGGCTGAGGTGGGCAGATCACCTGAGGTCAGGAGTTCGAGACCAGCTTGGCCAACATGGTAAAACTCTTATGTCTACAAAAAATACAAAATTAGCTGGGCGTGGTGGCATACACCTGTAATCACAGTTACAAGGGAGGCCGAGACACAAGAATCACTTGAACTCAAGAGGCGGAGATTGTAGTGAGCTGAGATTGTGCCACTGTACTCCAGCCTGGGCAACAAGAGTGAAAGTCTATCTTTAAAAGAAATGAAACCTTGAAGTTTCTTCTTCTATTTGGCAGGTGGACCCTAATATGGCCCCAGTGATACCCCACCTCCTGGTGTCCAAGACCTGATGTGATCACTTTTTCTCCCACCTTGAATGTAGGTGGGACTTGGGACTGATTTCTAACCAATAGAATATGAAAAAGATAATAGGATGTAACTTTTTGGACCAGGATACACTCTGTGGCAAAGTGAAGGAATTTTGCAAATACCATTAAGGTCCTAAATCAGACAATTCTTTGTTAATGAGAAGGGGGTCATCCTGGGTTGGCCTGATTTAGTAAGGGGAAAATCCCTTAAAGAGGAGCTATAATAAGAAAGTCTCTCTCTCCATTGCTGGCTTTGAAAAATTAAGCTACCTTGCAGCAAGGAACTACAGTTGGCTTCTAGGATCTGAGAGTGCCCCAGAGAAACCAGCAAGAAAATGGGGACATTCATCCTGTAACAACAAGGAAATGAGTTTTGCTAGCAACCTAAGGGTGCTTGAAGGTGATTGACCATCCCCAGTCAAGCCTCTGATGAGACCACATCCCCACAAGACAACTGGATTTCAGCCTGGAAAGACCCTGGATTGAGAACCCAGGCACGCCCAGACTCCTAACCTACAGAAGCTTTAAGATAATAAATGGGTGGTGTTGTAAGCTGCTAAGCTTTTGGTAATTTGTTACATGGCAATAGAAAATGAATACACCCTGAATAGTAGACAGAGACTGCACCTTTCTTTGACATTTCACTGCACAGCAAATTCTTAGTTACTTGCCAGGTTTCAGAGGATAGCCAGGAATTTGATGATCTTATAAGAAATGTGTGCTCTTTGGCCAGACACCGTGGCTCATGCCTGTAATTCAAGCACTTTGGGAGACCAAGGCGAGCAGATCACTTGACATCAGAAGTTCGAGACCAGCCTGGGCAACATGGTGAAACCCCATTTCTACTAAAAAGACAAAAATTAGCCAGGCATGTGGTGTGTGCTTGTAATTGCAGCTACTTCAGAGGTTAAGGCATGAGAATCGCTTGATCCCAAGAAGCAGGGGTTGCAGTGAGTGCAGTGGCAGCTGGGACATTAACCAGGCTGTGAAGGGCACCATGATGTTCTTACCTGGGTCATGTCACTGCACTCTAGCCTGGGCAACAACGCAAGACCGTCTCAAAATAAAGAAATGTGAGCCAGGCGCAGTGGCTCACGCCTGTAATCCCAGCACTTTGGGAGGCCAAGGCAGCCAGATCACGAGCTCAGGAGATGGAGACCATCCTTGCCAACATGGTGAAACCCATGTCTACTAAAATACAAAACTTAGCCGGGCCTGGTGGCGGGTGCCTGTAGTACCAGCTACTCAGGGTGCTGAGGCAGGGGAATCGCTTGAATACGGGAGGTGGAGGTTGCAGTGAGCCAAGATTGCGCCATTGAACTCCAGCCTGGGTGTTGGGAACAAGCCCAACCCTGTGTATGGGCGCCCCATGTTCTGGCAGTTATGAGGGAGTGAGAAAAGAAATAAAGACAAAGACACAAGAATAGAATTTTACAAAAGACAAAGACACAAGAATAGAATTTTACAGCATGGGTCCCCGGGTGCAAGGTACCCTCTTGGCGTGATCCCTGTTGGCACTGAGCTCCGGGCTCCAAGGGCTTTTACTAGGTGGATGATCTTGTTCATCTTGCAGGCTGTGGGGAGCGGGGTTGAGGAGGAAGATAGGAGGAGAAAGAGCATGTGTCTGCAGTATTCAATAGCAAATGTGGTTCTACCTAAGGACACTGAGATTTTACCACCCATCGTCTAACCAGGTGCTTTGGCAACAGAGGTGCAGCAGCGCCGTGAGGTCTGACCACACGCAGTGCATCAAGGGGCTTTTATCCCCAGAGCATTGTGGACAGAGAGCAACTGGAATTGCTGCATATTCTGAGAACACAGGCAGAGCCTTCCGGCCTTACCGGCACCATCTGCAGAGACCCGCCGGAGTCCTAGGGGCAGAGGTTGCGTTTCCTTCCCAGAGTCTTTTGCATAAGCTCCCTTTACCTAGATCCTCACACAAACTCTATGTTGGGAAGAGCTGTGGGACCAAAGCAGTTTATTTTCTGCTCTGCAGCCACACCGCAGGGTTCCACGCTCTCAGATGGTCTTTACCAGAGGCGCTCTGTTACCGCATGATCTCTGCTTTTATTTTACTGCACCATAGTTTGGATATGATCCGTGGTACAAATCTCAGCGTATAAAAAGTAAAGCAAGCTTGTAATCATTTAACTGTAAGTAACATAGGTCTGCCCCTGGCCACCTCTTCCCACACCTGGGAACAGTGCAAGACTCCGTCTCCCAAAAAAAAGGGTACTTTTTAAGGAAAGTCCTGTTTTCCATGATTTTCCACCGTGAACAAAGAAGGAAATAATATCCACTACTGAGACTCGTACGAACACGATTTAGACACATTTCTACCTAGAGTCACATACTGTATAGCATCGAGTATCATCAGGAGCAGCTCACGTGACCAGACCAGACTGTGGTAGTCGTTGCTCTGTAGGTCATATTGGGACTTGCTGAGGAGAAATGAGGAGACTTCCAAGTCCGGTTTGCACCATCCACTTTATAGATGAGGAAAGTAAGAACCCACATCATCTTGCCCGTGGAATTCGATAGATGCCCTCCTTCTTGAATCCCATTGACCTAACAGGTCGTGTGATTTCCATTAGTTTGCAGAGCAATGCAAGGGCAAAAGTGAAATCGGAATTTTGCTTTTGAATTTCTGAAACCTTGTTTTATTTATTTATTTTTTATTCCTTTTTTGGAGGGGGGGGAGTGGGCTCACATCTTCCCCTTTGAAAACTCCCTGAGTGCCCCAGAATTATATACTAAAAGACAACACTGATTTCCAACTGGCAGGGGTCTGCAAAGTTTCTCTGCCTCCCCTGCTCACCCAACCCCAAGTAATTGTCTGGATGTTCCTTTTATTGTCACCTCGGAAACAAGGTGAAGAATCAGATGGTTTGCTTTAGAACGCATTAACTTCTTTGTCGCATGAATACTGACTCATATCTTATTTCCCACTTGCAGTAAGAAAACCATTCAAATCTTTCCCTCACAGGACAATATCTTTAATAGCTTCTCTGTGTTTTCTATTTTTGGCTGTTTCTGTATAAACAGACTAATCTAATAGCATGCTGAACCCATCTAACTTGGCAGAAATTCAGAAAATCACTCATTTCTATGGCAAGCTTAGATGCCAAGAAGGGGAAAAAACCCTCACTTTTATTGCGGAAAGATTTTTCTCAAAGTTGTCTTTCATGAACATAATACGTCTATCATTTGGAATTCTCCAGCACCCTGGCTGGAAATTATTTATTGTGGAACGAGGCAGTGGCGAACGAGGAGGTGTTATTCCCTGTATGATTCCTGGCTTCAATTTGTTTGCCTAAAGGATCAGGTATCATATGGACATGATTTTGAATGCCGGCATGGTGACAAAAGGTGATGTTTACCTGGAGTGTGTACACACAAAGCCCCATTCATTTTACCTCAAAGGTTAGAACTTCATGCCCCGCTCCACAGCCTGGTGAATGTCCCAGCTGACCCCGCGTTCTGCCTCCATCACTGGAACAAGAGCCTGTCTTTGGGAAGGGGTGTCCTCCCTGGCAGTCTGATTTGTAACTACTTTCTCGCATGGTGGGTCCCAAGCTGTCTGAAGTCTTGGCTTCCATTCTTTATCTACCAAAACTTTGCTGGAGAACATCACCCGTCACACTGAAGGATCCTCTAACAACTCAGCTTTATGAGGACAGCTGTAGTTTACTTCTGCCTTTAGCCTGGGGTCACTGGGGGCCCTGCCCTAGCCCCACTCTTTAGCCTCAGTCCTTCCACGGCTCCCGTAACTGAGACCCTCACCACAGGAGAGGAATCCCCGGATTGCCCGCCCCATCCTAGGCCAGCATGTTCCATTTGAGGGTAACGGGAATCCTGGATTTCTCCCCCAAAACAGCCCTCAACCTACGTCTAGAATGCCATATGCTTTTCTATACACTATTCATTAATTTCAGTTGGTAGGTATATGTTTTTATTTTTTGAAACACACGTTATTCATTAGAACAGTTTCAGATTTAAGAATTAAATTTAAGATTGAAAGACCAATTGAGACTATAGTACCAAGTTCCCGTGTATGTAACATCCAGTTTACCCTGTTATTTTCGCATCTTATGTTATTTGGTACATTTATTAAGATTAAATAATTGATATATTAGGTTGGTGCAAAAATAATTGTAATTTTTGCCGTTAAAGGCGATAGTTAATAATAATACCTGGTTGGTGCAGAAGTAATTGTGGTTTTGCCATTAAAAGTAATGTGATTTTGCTTTTGGAGTTTTTGCTGTTTGCCAATTACTTTTGCAGTTTTGGCCATTACTTTTAATTAAAACAAAATAAACAAAGTATTATATAGGATTATACTTTTAATTAAAAGTAATGCCCGAAACAGCAATTACTTTTGTACAAACCTAATAGTATTAATAACTAAAGTCCATCATTTATATATATTGCCTTAGGTTTTAAAAAAGTTTTTACCTAATGACCTTTTTGTGTTCCAGGAACCTATCCAGCATACCACACTTTATTTAATTGTTGGGTCTCCTTAGCATCTTCTTGGCTGTGAGGCTTTCCCAGAATTGTCTTTGTGATGACCTTGACAGCTTTGAGGAGTACTGGTTTGGGTATTCTGTAGGATGCCCCTGCATTGGGATTCATATGATGCTTTTCTCATGATTTGGACTGGAGTTAATGAATTTCAGGGAGGAAGACCCCAGAGGTCTGTTTTCATCACATCCTATCAAATGGTCTACATTCATCATGACTTACCATTAATAGTGACATTGAGTCACCTGGTCAAGGTAATGGTTATCAGGTTTCTCTACCGCACACTTATTCTATCCCTTTCTGTGCCCAACCCCCTTGCGGAGTGGGGATTTAGAGTTCTCGCTCTTTGAGGGTAGAGTATCTGCATAAACTACTTGGAATTCTGCATGGAATATTTGTCTCTTCTTCTGCATTTACTTAATCATTTATTTATGTCAAGGTAGACTCGTGGACATTTATGCCTTACGTTATAATCCGTTACTACTTTATTTCGTTAAGTTTTTCAGATGAAACTATTTGGACTTCAAAAGCTGCAGCTCTTGGCTCCTGTGCTCTTGTGATGTACACCCATCACGGTGTGGTGTGTTTTTCATTTGGTTTCTTTGTTTTCGTTTTCTTTTTTGCTTCGTTTTTGAGCCTCCTCTTCCCTCCTCCCCACAAAGGACAGCATACTACTATGATTTCTGGAATCTCGGCCATATTGCTCCTTCTTTAAAATAAAAAGTATTCTAGAGCAGTAAGCAGTGCGGGTGAGTCCTCTCACTTTACATTAAGTCCCTGTCAGGCCCCTTTTTTTCCCTGGTGTGTTCGCTACCATACCTCCCCAGGGGGTAGCCCTCTGAACCTGCTTGGCCACATAGCCAGGTCTTCAAGTCCCAAAGGGAGGCCATCGCAAACTACTCAGCATGGAGAAGACCCAAGTCCCAGCCTTGGCTCAGCCTCACCCCTGGGCCATTCAGTTTCCCCTGTGTCCTCTCTACACCGTACTTTCTTTAAAGACGAGGGGTTTGCTTTGGCTGGTCTTCAAGGCCCCTTCAAACCTGGACATTCTGTGATTCTGTAAGTTGTTGAACAGTGGCCCAGGATGCCCACAGGAAGTCACCAATGAGATTTTGGGTGTTCCATTGGAAATCTTGAGAAAATCACAGAGAAAAGGAGAAGAAAAACAAGAAAGCGGAAAACCTGGACTTAGAAACAGGAAGCCAATGAATATGGGGCGTGGGCTGGGGAGAGAAGGGTCGTTGCCAGGGACAAGAAAGAAATAACCTTGATGCTAATCCTGGGAAAATTCAGGAACAACGTGGAGGCACCTCCGTTAACTCTATTTCATTTTCGAAAAGTCTGTGAGACAAAAGGTACAAAGCAGTGATTTCAGGTGCGCTGCGCTCTAACAAGATGATGCTGACTTAGACGACGTTAGTCAACATTGAATGTCCAGATCAAGAGAGGCAGGAGTCCCGTGGATTTGGCACTGGCCAGAACGTGCCTGCAGTCTTGTTTTTTTGCCTTGACTGTCACGTGTTGAGAGCTCTGTTGACAGACTGGTATGTGTCCTTGGGAGAGTAGCTTCAGGACCAGGGGATGAAGAGACACAGGAAGTGTCAGACATCGTAAGGATTTTCAAAGGTCAGTAAATGACGGCTCTACGGTGGAATGAACCTTCCCACCAAAGATCTGTTTACCTTGTTGGAGACAGAAAAGCGAAGGCTGGATGCTTGATATTGTCATGACTGCTATCTAAGGGATGCTCCCTTGAGTGAAGGGTTTAGTGGACTGAGGAGTAAGGCCTCTCTCTCATGTCACATTCAGTGGTGCTAATGTTTCCTGAAGTTTCCCTTTCATTTCAGTCCAGTGTTTCAGAATCTCAGCCCCCAGCAGAATCCTCTTTGTTTGCTTTAAATAGACATTCCCAGGCCCTGTGTGGCCATGCTGATACACTGGGTCTGGGACTGGGGGGCTGCGGGCGCTGAGAATCTGTATTTCTATCAAGCTCCCAAGGTGTCCTGATACACACTTGGAGCTGAGAAGTACCCTCCTAACAGGCTTGCCAGCTCCTTAAGAATGAGAACCATATTTTCTTCCTTTTTTTGTATGCCTCCCCATACAAGGATAATTACACAGAATAAGCACTGAGATGCCTGTTGATGGATTTATTCCAGCAAATTTTTTTTCAGCTCTCTTTGTCTGGAACTTTGCAAAATAAACACCATGGTCGCCCCATGCTTTGTAAGGGGGCTGGTAGAATGGAATTTCACTGTTTTAAATTGGGGGTTAATTTCTTGCTTTCCAGTGAATTATGAAAGGAAGAGGAGAGACCTTTGGAAGAGTCTGAATGTTGATGCTGACGACTAGCCAGGCGCTTGCCTTCCAGCTGGTTTCGTGAGGGATTAAGAGGCCACTGTTGTGAATCTCCCATTAGTGATGGTCCCAGGCCCCTTCCTCATTTGTACATTTATCTTGCAGGGGGCATATTTAGGAGAGGTTTCCATTCTATTTTATCTGCGGAATTACTTTCCATTCCGAGGTCTTTTATATAAGTATTGCCTTGAACCCGTTCCAGAAAGTGGATTTTTAACCCAATAGACCATAACTGCAGTGTTTTATCGTGCATACGTACTTCAAAATGTGAATGTAAGTAGATTTAGCAAAGTTAAAATAAAATTAAAACTTTTCAGAGGGCACCACTGCTCTCTTTCCCATGTTGGAGTTTTCCCTTTGGGGTTCTGATGCCATTTAAAAGACTCTAAAAACAGGAAGACTTTTTCTCTTGGGTATTTCTTTTTTTTTTCTTTCACAAGGGATGGGGTTCAGAAGACATTGGTGAGGTTAGGCCTTCTTTTGTGTCCCTGGAGTACACTTGATAGCAATGTAGGATGAATTTCAAA
This sequence comes from Saimiri boliviensis, assembly GCF_048565385.1. Lineage (NCBI taxonomy): Eukaryota > Metazoa > Chordata > Mammalia > Primates > Cebidae > Saimiri > Saimiri boliviensis. Next base: position 137,009,189 of record NC_133449.1, on the reverse strand, counting down.
TCTGTGAGTTAGTGCCTTATGTAGCAGTGTTCTCAGTAAGACTTCTCACTGGCATCTCTGTTTCCCCTCTCAGCTCTCTGGAAATCCCTTCTTCAGGGGGAAGCTGGAGTCATTTCTCTAAAATAGAAATCTGATCTTGCCACTGCCCTATTGACCACTCCCTGCTTAATCCCTTCCCTGGCTTACCATGTCCCTTAGGATAAAATACCAAAATCCTGTCCAGGCCCTGCAAGACCCCTGCCAACCTCTGCAGCTTCGTTTATACCACCTTCCCCAGGAACCTGCTGCCCACCCTGCTTGTCTTCCCATCCTGTTTTAGCTAATCAAGTCTTTCTCATCATTTAAGGTTCGAATGCATCATCCCTTTTTCTGGGGTGCAGGGGTCTTTTAGATAAGTATTCCCTTGAACTCATTCCAAAAAGGTAAATAGAAGAAAAATTAGAAATAGAAAATTAACTGAGTTCTAGTTTTTAGAAAATTATCTAAGAAGTAGATTTTTAGAAACAGAAAATTAATAAACTTAGAACACAGAAAATTATCCAAACTTAGTAAATTTTCCTTTTCCAGCACCTGAATGGCTCTCCCTCGCTTCTCTTCCCTGCCTTATTTTTTTTTTTAATTTGTTTTGCCTTAGCACTTATTATGTCTTACTCATATAGACTATCAGCTCCACAAGGGCAGGGATTTTAGTCTATTTCATTGAAAATCGATTACCAGTCACTGTCCCATAGAGAGTCCTCAAAAATAATTGTTGAATGAATGAATGATCATAGTGGGATGATTGCTTCTTCGTCACCTGGCTGTAAGTTTCCCGAGGCCACACACCAGTGTCCCATTCTGCTCACTGTTGCTGTGTGGGAAAGAGTACAGCAGCCTGTGGAAACCTGGGCTCTTCACTCCATCCGGGAAGTTAGATTTTAGGAGGGCTATCACCATTCCCAGGTCGGATAACAGTGACTCACTCCGTGTAGACTGCTTGTACCAAAAATATGGCTCATAGGGAATACCTGCTTTCCTTTGTGGAGGCTGGAATTTTGGTACATGCTAGGGAGAGGGTGTCTCCATGACCACCTTTCAATAAAAACCCTGGACACTGGGTCCCTAATACGTTTCCCTGGTAGACAGTTCTTCATATGTATTTTCACAGCTCATTGCTAGGGGAGTAATTACATGTGTCCTGTGTGTACTGGAAGAGGACAGTTGGATTGTTGTACCTGGTTTTCCCCAGACTTTGCCTCATTGATCATTTTTCTGTATCCATTTTGCCTCACATCTTTTTGCCACGATAAATCCCAGCTGTGAGTGTGACTGTATGCTGAGTCTTGTGAGTCCTCCTTGCAAACCACCCAACCTGGGTTGGAGTTTCAGTATCCAACACAATTGAGGTCTAGTCCCAACTATGTCAAGAAAATAGCCAACAAATAATGGCCGAGTGAATTAAAGAGGCCATAGGCAGTCAGCCCCCCAACCCCGGCTTTGTGGGTTCTGCATGGTGCATTTAACCAATGACAGATTAAAAACATTCAAACAAATAAATGCAGGGTGGTTTCTGTAATGAATGTGTGCAGACTGCTTTTTTTTGGTCGTTATTCATTAAACAATCCACCATAACCACTATTTATATTGCATTTATTTTGTACTAGATTTTATAAGTAATCTAGTGATTATTTAAAGCATACAGGAGTATACACATTATATGCAAATATTATACCATTCTATGTCAGGGGCTTGAGCATTTGTAGATTTTGGTATTCATGGGGGTTCATTGAACCAATCGCCTGTGGATGCTGAGGGACAGCTGTACAAAGCACATTTAGGAGTGGATGCAGGTCAGTTGTGCCATCTCATCCACCCCTTCCTCACCCAGGATTCTCCGTGACTTGTTTCAAGGCCTCACCAGATCGGACTCTTTCCACTCATAGTTGCTGAGATAGAGCTGGACAGATGCAGCAGCCTCGCCCTAAACAGAACTCAAACTGTCACTCATCAGGATATTCCAAGTACAGCAAACTACAGAAAAATTAGGACCGATGTATGACTTGCTTCATAGAAAGCTAAATCAGTTTTATTTATGTGATTGTCCTTTATTCAGGGATTGTGTTCAACAGACATTTTCAGTGTTAAACTAATCTCTTTTTTTGTTTGTTTGTTTTGTGTGTGTGTGTGTGTGTGTGTGTGTGTGTGAAGGCAGAGTTCCACCATATAGTCAAGGCTGGTTTCTAACTCCTGGGCTGGAGAAATCCACCCACCTCGGCCTCCCAAAGTGTTGGGATTACAGGTGTAAGCCATCACACCCAGCCAAAATATTCTTTCCATAGTGATTAGAAGTAGGAGAAGCTTGTTTTCTTTTTATTGGCACTGCTGTCTTACATGCACTTTTGGATTTAAAATATTCTGTCTTTTGTGAAATGACCGTGATTGGAGGCGGTATGTTTTCTTATGTCATCTTACTCGAAAAAAATAAAACAAAAGTTGACAACCTGATTTCACACCTTTCCGTTTTTTCTAGGAAAAAAAAAAAAAAAAGTTTTCTGGGTCCATGAAATCCAGAAACTGGAGAGCAAATTAGCAGGTTAGCAAGTAGTTGCTTGGTAGGTAACACATAAGATCAAGAGCTGGAAATACCTGGGTTGAATTCCACTTCTCTCTAGACGTGACTAGTTGCAAAATGACCCCATCTTTCTGAGCTGTGCTTTTATCTCTGTACAATGGGGTTAATACTGGTATTTGCTTCCTAGGATTGTTTTGGAGGGGAGTGAGGAATAAATGATATAATTTACTAAAACACGTAGTATTTGACGCAGAATAGGTCAGCATGCTCTGAATATTAGAATCATTATTGAGTTATTCCACTACCTTTGTCTTTGAGTCCTTTCTTTGGGACTTTCCTAATTATGTTGCAGATGTTATTTATTTATTTATTTATTTATTTATTTATTTTATTTATTTATTTTTTTGCGACGGAGTTTCACTCTTGTTACCCAGGCTGGAGTGCAATGGCGCGATCTCCGCTCACCGCAACCTCTGCCTCCTGGGTTCAGGCAATTCTCCTGCCTCAGAGATGTTATTTATTTATTTATTTTTTGAAGAGGCAGTAGGCCAGGAAAGGGCTGGGGTAAATGGGGAAGGTGCTGATATCACCCCTCAGTGTCCTCCTCATACCACACATTCTTTCTTTCCCCATTTACCCATTTTGCCACATTTTAACCTGATCACCTCCACACCCCTGCCAAGTATAAAAGGAAGGGGAGGGTCATGTTGGGGAGGGATCCGCATTTTACAGATGAAGAAGTTAAGGTGGCCGGACGCTGTGGCTCACACCCGTAATCCCAGTACTTTGGAAGGCCGAAGCAGGCAGATCACTTGAGGTCAGGGGTTTGAGAGCAGCCTGGCCAACATGGTGAAACCCTTTCTCTGCTACAAATAGTGATTTATCCGGGTGTGGTGGCGTGTGCCTGTAATCCCAGTTAACTTGGGAGGCTGAGGCAGGAGAATTGCTTGAGCATGGGAGGCAGAGGTTGCAGTGGGCTGAGATCATGCCATGCACTTCAGCCTGGGTGACAGAGCAAGACTCCATCTCCGGAAAAACAAACAAACAAACAAACAAACAAACAAACAAACGATTTGGAGAGCGTAAGTGCCTTATATGGGGATCCCCAGCTAGGCAGGGACAGGGCGGTGATTTGAACCTAGGAGCTCTTGGATTGTAAAGGTTTCATTCACCCCTCCCTCTCTACTCTTCTGTCTTCAAGCCTGAGCTGGCAATGCTGCATTTTGTACCGTATGACTTTAAAACAGAACCATGAGTTCAGAACTTTGGTTAGGTCGTGCCTGTGTTCCCCGGAAAACGGACGGCAACACTGGTTTCCAACCTTTCATTGTGCGGGTTTCTGACGAGTACGCTGGCAGGCCTCTGGCTTCAGAGATGCCACTACAAAGGTCTCCTCCTTTTCATAAACATTGCTGCAAGGCCCGCTTCTCAAGAAAGCAACTCGCGCTACCCCCTGTGTGCTTTTATGCTCCGCTGTGAAGTGCGAGTTGGGCTGGCAGGCCTGGCTTTCTTCTCCGCTTTATGTATGATTCATCAAGAGAACACCAGGCTGTGGTGTGCGGGGCCACCTGGGCTCTTTTCCTGAGTGTGACAAACAGGGCTTGGGACCGGTTTTCCTTCCCACTCATATGTAGGTCACCTGCGGGCGCAGGGCAGGAACCATCTGAGGGTTTTTGTTTGTTTGTTTTGTTTTTTAGGTTTCCCATTGCTGAGAACAATCCCAGCTCCATTGACCAAAGGGCTGAGTGTCCTTTTATGAGTCTGACCCTCTAGAGAGCCCAAAGAGGCCACCCTCGGGCCAACTGACAGCCAGCTGTGGGGTTGGACCCTGTTTTTCAATACACCAGTGAGCACTCTTGAACCCAGGGAAGGTGCAGGTTGGAGATGCAGATGTATGCCTCTGTACCAGATACCTTTACGTACAGTTGGCATAAGAATTTTTACTATGAGAGATTCACTTCTTTGTGTCTTTGAAAAGTTTCCAATACAAATGTCCAGGAGAAAGGAATGCCATAAATAGTGGTCAGCTAAGAGCAGGCAGTTAGTTTAGTGCATGACAGGTATCTCATTACAAATGGATGCTGAAATGCCCGAGTGTGGAAATGATATGCTTCTGCTTTTATTTTAAAGTCATTCTTCTAATACCGCTTTCACTTATTCCCTGATTTATGCACCAAAAATGCTGTTTGATTGTGAAAGCAAGTGGCGGTGTTAAAAGTTCTAGAGACTTAAAACCAATGGATCCTGCCCATAAACCTCATCTGGAGAGAATGAAGCTGAGGGCCACTGGCTTAGAGGCTTGGCACCAGACTGGATGGGGAGGGGAGCGGAGAGAAAGGGAGAGAGAGAGACAGTGTGTGTGTGTGTGTGTGTGTGTGTGTGTGTGTGTGTGTGTGTGTATTTAGGTGGGCTTAGAAAAGTGCTGACTTTGTGAACAAGGAGGAGGGAAAAGGGCCCAGAGCAGGAAGGAGGCTGTAAATAAATTCACCCCGGCCTCAGCCCCATGCCTTTACTTGAGATTCCTCATCCGACCCCGACAGCCTCCTCGCAGTACGTATCCCTCCACCCACCCTTTGCAGGTAGGAAACCTTGCCCACCAGGAAGTCAGATTTCAAATCGAAACGTGCCTAATGCCAAAACTGTATCTCTTTCCACTCAACATCTGCAGTCAAACGCTGCCTGACTCAGGATTTGCCGGGGTCTGGCTCTGGGCTATTAGAATTAGATGGATGAGACCCTTTCAATCTAAACCTTAAGTATTTTGCCTGTTGGACAGATGCCTGGTTGTTCCTTTAATCCATCGCCCAAAAGCCTGAGGAATGATGGCAGGTGGACTTGGGTCTCGGCCACCGCCTTAGATCCTGATCGGGGGACCTGGGTGGCCGCTCCTCTGGGGGGATCTACGGGAGCTCTCACATGTTGTCCTTGACTGGACAAGAAGGGAAGGAGAATTGGGAAACCTGCAGAATTCCAAGTCGCGCACCTGGGTTCGTATCCTGGCTGGGCCACTCATTTTCTGGGGACCTCAGTCAAGTGACTCTTCCTCTCTAAGCCTCAGTTTCTTCATCTACAAAATGAAGATGTCAGTAGTTTCTTTCTTCAAGGGTGGTTGAGAGGGTGAAGTGCTAAAAATGCTTGAACAGCACTCACGCAGGCACTAGCACAGTTAAGTGCTTAGTACTTAGCGCTGTCAACGTCATCTACATCCACATGAGTGTCATCGGCGTCCTCATGAAAAGCACTGGACATCAGTTTGCCCTTGCGCTGGATGTTCACGTTGGAAAAACAGCTAGTGGAAGGCATGCCCAAATCTCAGAAGTGGGCCTTTCCACGCAGACATCAGTGGTAGCCCCCGTAGGGGAAAAAGATGCTTTGAAAACCAGGGCACAGAGAAAAGTGCCTCGTATAACACAGAGCCAAGAGAGGTCACTGTGGAAGTACAGAGGAAGCCTTGGCCTAATTGCATGGATAATACAATTCCGTAACTCATCCTGCCAACGCGAAGGTAGATGGACGATGCCTCTCCTTGCTGCGGAACATTGCCCGTGTTTTCCTAGGAGAGACATCTGCACTCTAGTAGTGATTAAAATGCCTTGGACAGGCTCTTGCTATTAAGAGTTTCTGGCTTCAGTTTAATAAAAGGTAGTATATTATAATGGAAACCAGGTTATTATTGATAAGGACTAGACACGTTACAGACCGGGTCGAAGGTTTGATTATGCAAAATGCAAGGAGAGGTAGCTAAGGGTTATTGCAACCCTACTATGTGTCAATTGTTACACTAGACACCTCTAAGACATCACAGTCAAAGAATAAACCAAGTCCCCCACCTTGGAATAAACCAAGTCTGGCCTCTCTGATATATTAATATATTTAATCATCAGACTTTCAGTGTTAAAGGAGCTTACAGTAGAGGCATCCAGTTGATTGGGGAATAGTTGCTGCGAATGATAAGCGCCTTTGAATAAACTGATACTGACTTAATGAGGTTCTGCTGTGGATTATCTTTTTTTCTCGTAGAAAATAGAGTGGCGGCTCTCCCCACCCGCCATTCTTAGTGCTTTTGCTTACTGCTAATGACCCTCTTTTCTCTCACTCCATGGGAACTTTTAAAATTTATAATTAATGGATTTTTAGCCTCAAGTTTCTGGAGTTCTAAGAGGGCCTGAAAGGTAAGTGCTCACTTACAAAAACAGGCGACTTAGCTCAGCAAGTGAGAATGGAGTGGCATTTCCCACCTGTTCTGAAGTCGTGTGTTTGTTTCTGGAGGGAATCAAGAGACATTCAACCTCCTGTTAATTTGGTTGCCCCTTCAGATACCTTCTTCATGGTACAGCCCTGAGCTGGATCATTTAGAGACCAGTCATTAAGGACCCATCGGAGGGCCTGTGTATTGGTTAAAACTCCCTGTCTGGTGGTAGAGGCTGGTGTGGTTTGGACGCGTTCCCCTTGTCTGCCCAGTTCCCAGCAGAGGAAAGTGTGCATTTGAGACAGATTTGAGGGTTCAGGCTGTCCAGTCCCTACTCATCTGCACCACACTAAGGAACGTGGACTAATGAAAAATAAATTGCATGCGTGAAATGCCCATCATACCGTCTGCATTTTCTAACCCTCACAATAACTCTGTGTGTGATGAGAAATGTTTCTGCCCATCATCTCAGCACTTTGGGAGGCTCAAGTGGGCAGATCGCCTGAGGCTAGGTGTTCGAGACCAGCCTGGCCAACATGGTGGAACCCACTCTCCCACCCCTCCCCATCTGTACTAAAAATACAAAAATTAGCTGGGTTTGGTGATGGGTGCCTGTTATCCCAGCTACTTGGGAGGCTGAAGCAGGAGAATCTCTTGAACCCAGGAGGCAGAGGTTGCAGTGAGCTGAGACTGTGCCACTGCATTCCAGCCTGGGCAAAAACACCAACAGCAAAAAAGAAGAAACATTCCTGCCCCCACGTTATAGATGAGGCTTTTAAAGCTACCCAGCCACTGGTCCATAGTCATGTTACTCATCAGCAATCCACCTGACTTTGGAAATTCAGTCTTTGGAACGTTCTATCACATCACATTTCCTTACTCCCTGACATCATTCCCAGCTCAAAGAAAGGTACAAGAAGGAAGGGCCGGAGACATTGTTTTGCTGTATGTCTCTTGATAAAGGGCTCAGAGCTAAGCACCTAGTGGGTGCTCAAGCCCTTCTGTATGAAAGGAACTTTCAACACCTTTGGCAGCAACTCAGAGTGTCAAAACGGAGCGATGTGTAGGGACCTGGGTCCTGGGCAGCACTGTCCCAGCCCAGGGCCTGCCGTGGTGTGTGTGTCTCCATCTTGCAGCCTTTAGGAACATAGCAGGGACCTCTGTAGCTGGCATCAGCATCTGTGAGCATCCCGGACTTGGCTTCCTTGTAGGGTCCTTACTTCCTCTGAGCTGTGGGGAGGGATCTCTATGCCTTTTTCCACCAGGTAGACCCAGAATCACTTTCAGCTTGCTCACCTGGCTGTGCAGTGTTTATGAGTTCTTCCTGGGAAGCTTGCTTAAATAATCCACTTCTCTCAGGGTTCTCTGTACCTCTTTTCCCCACTCTAAGCTAAGCTCTTCTCTTAGTCATTCTAAAAACTGCCCAGTGCCAGGCACCACCTTCACCACTGTTTCCCATGACAATTAGTTTACATGACAGTTTAAAAAACAGGAAGAAGGCCAGGCGTAATAACTCATGCCTATAATCTCAGCACTTTGGGAGGCCGAGGCGGGTGGATCACCACGTCGGGAGTTCAAGATCAGCCTGACAAACATGGCGAAAACCCATCTAGACTTAAAAATATAGATAAAGAATTAGCCAGGTGTGCTTGTGGGTAATCCCAGCTGCTTGGGAGGCCGAGGCAAGAGAATTGCTTGAACCCAGGAGTTGGAGATGGCAGTGAGCTGAGATCTCGCCACTGCACTCCAGTCTGGGAGACAGAGCGGGACTCTGTCTCAAAAAAAATACAAAACAAAACCGTGACACAGGGTTTCTCCTTCCGTTTTGCAGGCAAGCCAACCAGGGCTTGGAGTGGTTGAATGACTGGTCTGATTTTCCTAAGTGGCCAGAGGCAGAGTCAGGATCCGAACCAAAGAAGTAGGCTCAGTAGTCGGTGGTGTTTCTTCTGTAAAGCTCTGCATTCGACTCATATCCCCTGTCCTTTCCCCCTCCTGCCGGGTTTGTCGTTTCTTCCCCTTCCACCTTCCATCACCATTGATGTTGTTGTTTCCTTCCTCTGCGAGCAGCATCTGAAAGGCCGGGACCCAGCCTGCTGGCCTTGGGCTCTGATAAGATCTGTCTGTACTCCTGTTGTCTGGCCTGTACCTGCCTTTTCTGAATGACCCTGTTAATTGCAATTGACTCTCATAGAATGTGGATAGCTGTGCCACTTGACACCAGACTAATGCTTCTGACTTTTCCATGGTGCCCCAGCAGCAGGCTGGAGGGAATAGGGGGACGGTCACAGGAGAGATAGAGCGCTTCAGATTCCAATCAAATCGAGCAGTAGAGTTTTCCTCTGTCAGGGCACTCTCTCTGTCCCTCTGCGTCCCACCCCAGGCTGGGCGGAGATGTGGCAATTCTAGGAATTCACAGTAAAATCAGAAATAATGAGGAGATTTCACAGTTGTGGCGCCTGTGAAGATTCAGGATTTTTTTTTTTTTTTTTACTTCTATTTCTAAGCTTTAGTCCTATGCTCGGAAAAAGACCTTTGAAGAAAACCTGAGAGAGATGAGTTGAAAATAAGGGAAATTCCCTCTGGGGAGCTGGTAGGAGGGGCTTAATTTCCTAAAGGCTCACTGGGCAGCAAGGCTGCTTTCCTTTCTAGTCTGTTACCAGTCCTGTGGAGGAGAAATAGAAACCCATATCCGAGGTAGAAAAGCTGGGGCCGAAAGACCAGCCTGCTGTCCGATGCTTGGACATTATTGTTCTTTTTGGGCGGGGGAGGGCCGGGGTGGAACTTGAAACCAAGAGCCTATTCAGTTTGGAAGACTCAACTCCCAAGATGCGCTAATGCCTGTGCCCAAGCGTCAATGACACATGCTGGGGAGTAACTCAAGCTGGGTCAGTCTTTACTCAGAGACAGGCACCGGGGCTCAAACTTTCCCGTACATGGCTTCATGGGAACCTCACAACAGACCTGTGGGGTCAGAATTATTCTCTCACCTTGCAGATGAGCAAAGGGAAGTACACAGACGGAAAAAAGTGTTGGACATCCTACAGTGGGTTCATGAATGAACTGAGAGAAAGCCCAGAGTTGCCTGTGGAGGACTTGGTGGTGGGTGGGATGGGGAGAGAGGCCGCCGCCGCCCCCACCCCCCGACCCAGACTCCAGGGGCACAGATTGGCTTTTTTTTTTTTTTTCCCCCAAATAGAGTTTCACTCTTGTTGCCCAGGGTAGGGTGCAATGGTGCGATCTTGGCTCACTGCGCCCTCTGCCTCTTGGGTTCAAGTGATTCTCCTGCCTCAGCCTCCAGAGTAGCTGGGATTACAGGTGCCGTCACCACATCCAGCTCGTTTTTTGTATTTTTTTAGTAGAGATAGTGTTTCACCATGTTGGCCAGGGTGATCTCGAGCTCTTGAGCTCAGGTGATCCACCCACCTCATTCTCCCAAAGGGCTAGGATTACAGGCGTGAGCTACCGCACGAGGCTTAGATTGGCATCTGTGTGAGGATGAGGACTTCTGGGAAGATAGAGTGGTGATCTAATGTCACCTGTGGAAGGAGTAGGAGGCAGGGGTGTGGGGGTCACAGTTGGTTTCCTTCTTCAATCCCACATAGTGCTGGGTCAGTTTCACAGCCTGTGACCACCCAGATGCACCGCCAGGCGGACTCATTTTCAGTAAGATGAGGGGTTCAAAGTAGAAACACAAAGCCTTCAGTATGGAGAAGAAATGGATCTTCAGGACTGTAGGGAAGCCAGTAGAGTCTCTGAAGTTGCAAGGGTCTACTCCTTGGGTCATGCGTGTGTGTTTTGTGTGTGTGTGTGTGTGCCTATGGTGATTTTTAACACAATGAATGGATACTGTTGAAGAAATATTTTACTTCGAAATTCAGATGTCTGACTTTCTTTGAATGTTTGGAGTGCCATTCCCGCTGTTCACTCTGGGATAGAATCCTGGTGTTCAGAATTGGCAGGAAGGACACAGGGGCAAGGTACAGGCTCATTCTCTACATGCTGCACCTCACCGGCTCCTACCATTTATGTGACGTGATTCCCGTAGTGCCATGAAGCGGGAGTTTGCAGCAGAAAGAACCACCAATGCTTGATACCTAAGTGATGGCTTGATCTGTGCAGCAGACTACCATGGTCCATGTTTACCTGTGTAACAAACCTGCACAGCCTGCACATTCTACCCCGGAACTGAAAAGTTGGTGAGAGAAAGAAAGAAAGGAAGGAAGGAAGGAAGGAAGGAAGGAAGGAAGGAAGGAAGAAAGGAAGGAAGGACGGACGGACGGACCAGGTGCTGTGACTGCCATCAGTAATCCTAGCACTTTGGGAGGCTGAGCCGGGGAGACTGCCTGAGCTTAGGAATTCAAGACCAGCCTGGGTAACACGTTGTGTCCCATTCTCTACTAAAATACAAAAAATTAGCTGGGCGTGGCAGCACGCTGCCTGTAGTCCCAACTACTCAGGAGGCTGAGGCAGGAGAATTGCTTGAACCCAGGAGGTGGAGGTTGCAGTGAGCCAAGATCGCACCAATACATTCCAGCCTGAGCGACAGAGCAACACTCCATCTCCAAAAAAAAAAAAAAAAAAAAGAAAAAAAAAGAAAGAAAGAAGGAAAGGATGGAAAAGGGAAGGGAAGGGAAAGGAAAGGAACGAGCTGTGAAATTTGTCTTAGCTGAGGATTACTGTAACACAACAGCTGAAACACTCCCTGAAGCTGAGAGGAGGGTTTGGGTGAGAGGCAGCCTATGGTTACGAACAGGTGCCGCCTCCAAAAAAATACTCTTCCTTAGATTTCAGAATGACCCCTATTGAGAACAAAGCCTTTCACGCTGTGTTTATTTTTTTCAGGTCTAAGTTTCCCCCAGGAGATGTTTTTTTTCTAAAGGAAAAGACAGAGAAACCCCCAAACCGGAGCCACAATCGAATGCAAATATGACAATGGGACCCATCGGTGGAGAGAAAAAGGCTCCTTTTTAATTAGAAGCCTGGAAGGATATACCCTTTAATTGCTGCACTTGTAGTGTCAGGGCTATCAATATCCGTGGCTCTTTCATTAATAAACTGGCAAGTGAGAAAGCAGCAGGAGGGGGACCCCCCTCCTCACCCAATCCCCTCTCCCACCCCAAGCTCTATTTAATCAACTGCAGACTCAATCAAATGGGGAAAAGAACATGTAAATCAGCCACATTCATTCTGCTGGCCCTAAATAGGTAGAAGACAGGGAAACATGCAAAGGAGCCTTCATCTGTTTCCCTCCAGTTGTCCAGCTCCTGGTCAACCCAAGCAAGAGGTAGTTAAAGGGCCCTGCAGATTGCGAGCGACTCTGGGAAGGCCTAGGTTTATGTATGGATTAACACAGTGATAGACCCTGAGTAGCAAAAGACGAAGACTAATTACCTGACAGAGCTCCCCTCCATTCGCCTGGGTCATTGAAATTAATTTCTGCTTTCAAGCTTGGCAGAAAGCAGCTGCAGAATTTCAGTTCAATACTCAAATTAACGGGGAGCCGAAATTATTTCTCTGCACAGGCAGTTTTAGAGGAGTGGGTTACCAAATAGATCTTGATCGCAGACAGGGAAAAAAGGATTATTCCTCCCTTTTCATCAAGAGCCGTAAGTCCTTGGAAAACGTAAAAGGGGAAAAAAAAAAAAAAGAAAAAGAAAAACAACAACCAATTTATTGGAGAATAAACACTGAAATACTCTACCAAATTGAGTTTGACGTGCCTGGGTAGGACACCGTCCCCCAAATAATTGACAGTTTCTCTCCATTTAACAAAAAAATTAAATATATGGCACTTTTATATATATACTTGAATTGGAATTTCCAATCCAGAGGTAGTTTGTGAATATCTAGTCTATAACATCTCATGCTGTCAAGAAGGTGTTGACTTATTTCAAGGTTAAGGAAATGGGTAGGGAATATAGGGAGGGAGGTGGGAAGTAAAGGGTTGGACTACGGGTCAGAGTTGGGATTTGAACCCAGCGCTTCTATCTCCACATTCATGGTTCCTTTATGCTGACTTTCCTTTGTTGCTCAAAGTCTCTCTCCTTGCTCTCTTCTCTTTGGGCTCCCTGCTTTTGTTTCAGCCTTGATGGAATCCGTCAACTTTACTGAGCTTCACAGATGTGCACCAGCTCAAATTCAATGCTGGCTAGACCTGCAGTCCTCACTTCATTTGCTTCTTGATTTTCCCACCACCGGGAGCCACCTGATGGATGAGATTTCTGGACAAGCGAGGTCCCCATGTTGTTGCCGTGGGCTGCTGCCAGGGGAGACACGGATGAAGGCTACCTTCCTTCTCCCTATTTAGGGCTGGCAGAATGAACACAGGCGTCCATGGCAGTTTCCATCTGGACCACTGTGGTATTTCTTTGCTTCTGCTGAGGCTGCGCGGGTCCACATCAGGATACCTCAGTGTGGAGTCCTGGACGTGAGGCACACATGTATCAGATGCAGGAAAAACATGTTTTCTAACTCTGTCCGGTCCTTTAGGATTGGGAAATTCTTTAATAGTCAACTACATTCTGGAATCCTGTCAAACTATGGCACTCATCGTACTAGGGGTAAAACCCTGGGATGATGGCTTATCATAGTAATAGGTCCTGCTTCCTGGTGACTCTGTAAGGATTAAATCAGTTAACGGAGATGAAATACTTAAACTGTGCCTGGCATAAAGTAAATGTTAGTGCTACTGTTATCCCTGCTGCTGTTAACCCCAACTAGATAAGCCAAGATAAGGTCCTCTCCATTGTTTACCTGAAGAGGCAGAAAAGCTCCATGCAGCTATCCAGACCCAAGAGGATCCGACAGCTCTGGAATTTGTAATGTTTGTGACACCTCTTGCCCTCTTAATGCTTCATACGTCAAAAGACACAGATGCCTAGAAAACACAAATAATTATCATTTATCAAATATTTACCATGTGCCAAGTATACTCATATTGAGCTAATACAAACAGCAGCAGAATCAACCTTGACAGGATTTTCTAAGTAATGAAACCGAGGCTTCAGGAGGATCTGTGACTATTGCAGATTTCCCATGGCTAGTCCAGGGGCAGTTCCAGGACTCGAACCCCTGTCTCTGTGTCTCCAAGCTCATGAGGTGTCCATGAGTAGCAATTAGGCCCCTTCTAACATGTGCAGCTTTAAACCTGTGACCTCAAGGCAAATGACTTCCACATCTCATTACCACTCCCCAGAGCCGTCCAGCCCCCAGTCAGAGAGGGAGGTTAATCAGCCACGCACTGAATCTGCTTATAAGGCTGTTTCATGTATGATTTTTATATCTTGGCTCCTAATAATGGCCCCATTATAAATGATTGTCTCACTGTGATATACTGGTTCCTTGCCTTCTAGGAACTGATTTAAAAGGAAGCCCTAGACTTCTCGTGCCTGCAGAGTTTATTCATCTCACTCTTTGCTTGCTCAGCAGCTGAAATGGGATGGAGGACAGCACCCCCCTCCAAAAAAAATATTTTCTTCCCAGCATGAGACGGTTGCCATAATTAGTAACCTCCAGCTCCCTTGATATCTTGATGATACTTTATAAAAAAACAAAACAAAACAAAACACTATTCCTCCCTCTCCCCTCCTCACCCTAAGCGTCTGATCAGACAGGTACTGCCAGTGGACGGATGCCCACCCCTCACATCATCTCCCACCTCTATGCAAATGAAACATTTTAATTATTATGGGGTGACTTAGGAGAGCAGGTCGTGGAGGTTATATAGCATCAGGGAGTGGATTTTCAGACCAAAAACCTGGGCACTTTTTTTTTTGGTTTTCAAGATGGAAGTTTCAAAAAAAACCTGACTCTTCCAGGTCAGAGTGCAGTGGGGTGATCTCAGCTCACTGCAGCCTTCGCCTCCCAGGTTCAAACGATTTTCCTGCCTCAGCCTCCCAAGTAGCTGGGATTATAGGCACCCACCACTGCGGCTGGATATTTTTTTGTGTTTTTAGTAGAGACGGGGTTTCACCATGTTGGCCAGGCTGAACTCAAGTGACCCACCCTCCTTGGCCTCCCAAAGTGCTAGGATTACAGGCGCGAACCACTGTGACCAGCCAAACTGGGCACTTTTATCCAACAAATATTTATTTCATGACTATTATTAGTTAGGCTTAAGAATATACTAGTAGATACAGCAGGAGAGTATATAGGAGAACACAACACATGTAGAAAAATCTGGAATGCATGTTAGGAATATAGATAGAAATTACTAAGGAGAATTGTACTTTTGTGGAATTCTTGGTGCTAAGTATTATTAACACATGGTGAGTTTTGGTTCTACTCCTCAATGAGTTTAAGATGAAGGAAATCATTAAATAATCTTTTGTTTTCTTCAAAAGTTGGGTTGCACTATATATTTAAAGTTCTTTCAATTCTCCTGTAAACCCCAAGGCTAAGCAATATATAATCTAGTTGAGAAGACCTACCTGCTGTTATCAGATTATATTAAGCTGTTTACTACCTAAGGGTTTTTTCACATGCAGGTTTCTCTGCTCTGTGGTCTTCCCCTGCTGTTGGTCTAGTTACCACCTCCTCATTCCTTAGCTGTTGGTATGAACGTTCCCTCCTCAAAAAGGCCCATCCTGGCCATCTGTGTTAGTTTCTTATCACTGCTATAACAGATGACCACACATTGGTGGCTTACGTACCATAAACGTCTTCTCGTACCATTCTGGAGGTCAGAAGTCCAAAATGGGTCTGTATTAGTCCTTTCGTGCTGCTGTAAAGGAATGCCTGAGCTGGATCATTTACAAAGAAAAGAAGTTGATTTGGCTCATGTTTCTGCAGGCTGTAAAAGAAACATGGTGCCCAGCCTTTCTGATGAGAGCTTCAGACAGCTTCTACTCATGGTGGAAATTGAAAGGGAACCAGCATGTTCAGAGGACATATTGGGAGAAAGGAAGCAAGAGAGGAGAGGGGAGATACCAAGGTCTTTAGAAGAACCAACTCTCTGGGAACAAATAGAGGGAGAACATCAGTCAGTCTGTGAGGGATCCAACCCCAGGACCTAGACTCATGTCATTACCTCCTGCCGCCAACAGCGGAGATCAAATTTCAACATGACACTTGGAAGTCACAGACATCCCAACTGTAACCGGGACTCACTGGGGTGAAATCAAGGTGTTGGCAAGTCTGAACTCCAGGGGGGCTTCAGGGGAGCGTTTGCTGTGACTTTTTCAGTTTCTAGAGGCTACCTGTGTTCCTTGGTGGGTGGCCACGTCTTCCATCCTGAAAACTAGGAGCACCGCGTCTTCAATTCTCTCTCTGGCTCTGCCCCTTCTCTCTCCCCTTGCCATCTTTTTAGGTTTATTTGTGACCTTTTAGGTCCTTGGTGACTGCATTCATCTCACCTGGGTAACTCAGCATACTCTCCTCATCTCCAGAACTTACCTCCCACTGGAAAGTCCCCTTTTCCATTGCCAGATAACACACCTGCAGGTTTCAGAGTAGAGCGGCGATGTGTTTTGATTTTGATTTTGGTGTTTTGGTAGACATGATGTCTCACTGGGTTGCCAGGCTGAACTCGGACTCCTGGGCTCCATCAATCCCCCTGCCTTCCAAAGTGCTGGGATGACAGGTGTGAGCCTCTGCACTTGGCCTTTTGGCACCACTGTTCTGCCTTTCATCCTGTCCTAACTAAAGAAAGTAAGGTCCCTCCATCCTCCGTCTTAGCCCCTTCTTTCCTTAGCCTCCTAACACTCATCAGAATTTATGTATTTTAATTTTTTTTTTTTTTTTTTTTTTTTTTTTGAGACAGAGTCTCACTATGTCACCCAGGCTGGAGTGCAGTGGTGTGATCTTGGTTCACTGCAACCTCTGCCTCCTGGATTCAAAATTCTCCTTCCTCAGCCTCTCGAGTAGCTGGGATTATAGGTGTGTACCACCACGACTGGCTAAGTTTTGTATTTTTAGTAGAGACAAGGTTTCGCCATGTTGGCCAAGCTGGTCTCAGACTCCTGACCTCAGGTGATCCACCTTCCTGGGCCTCCCAGAGTGCTATGATTACGGGCCACCACGCGCGGCCTCTGTTTTAAATTTTATTTTTCACTTCACTCGGTTTTGCCAACTTCTAGAACTAAAACATAAGCTCTCTAAAGGCAGAGACCGTGCCTAGAATCTCTTTCCTTTTATCTCCCCTCAGCCAAAACGAACTCTGCTGTGTCAGGATCTGCTGGTTGTGAGTGAGAGAAGCTTCACCCAGCTGGCTGAAGTGGGGTAGGTTGCAGTAGGGGGTGCCTTGTGGAAGTGACAACTCTAGGTCTGTAACTGGCTGAGACTCTGCTGGTCCCAGATATACAGAAGATGTCAGCAATAGTCTTTCCCTTCTCTTTAGGCCGAGCTTTCTCTTTGTGATAAAGTAACTTCCTTCCCTGATGATGGAAAAGTCTTGAGGATGTGAATCTCCCCATTGCCACAATCTGGAGTCTAGCTGGGGACATCTTTGAATTAATTTAATTATTTGTTTATTTTTTGAGAGGGAGTCTGTCTCTGTCGCCCAGGCTGGAGTACAGTGGTGCGATCCTGGCTCACTGCAAACCCCGCCTTCCAGGTTTAAGTGATTCTCCTGCCTCAGCCTCCCAAGTAGCTAAGATTACAGGCACCTGCCCCCACGCCTCACTAATTTTTTTTTGTATTTTAGTAGAGACGAGATTTCACCATGTTGGCCAGGCTGGTCTCAAATTCTGGACCTCAAATGATCCCACCGTCTTGGACTCCCAAAGTGCTGGGATTACAGGCACGAGCCAATGCACCTGGCCTGTTTTTAAGTTTCTTAGAGACAGGGTTTTGCTCTTGCCCGTGTTGGAGTGTGGTGGCACGATTGTAGCTTACTGCAGCCTGTAAGTCCTGGGTTCAGGTGATCTCCCACCTCCATCTCCTGAGTAGCTGGGATTATAGGTGGGTACCACCACAACCAGCTATTTTTTTTTTTTTAAAGCAGGGGGTCTTACTCTGCTGCCCAAGCTGGTCTCGAACTTCTGGCTTCAAGCGATCCTCTTGCCTAAGTCTCCCAAAGCGCTGGGATCATAGGCGTGAGCTACTGTACAAGGCCATTCCCCTGTTTATTAACACATACCATGACCCTGGCCTTTCCCACCTCTTAGGTTTTGCTTACTTTCCCTTCTGGCCTTTACTTATAACTCTGCCCACTTTTGACCTCTGTTAAAATTGTTCCTGTTGTTACGTTATTATTTTATATGTTGAGTCTACAGTGTGCAACTTGGGTTTACTTACCTCGTTTTCCCCTTAGGAAAACCTCACACGTATATACTTGCAGGTCTGGTTAATGGGCATACAGAGGAATTAAATGACCTTGTCTTCCAAAGATGGTAAGCCACAGTAGTGGAAGCAGGATCCAGACTTGTGTCTGCAGTGGAATCGAAAGCATTGGCCACCGTCTTGATTCACCTCTCTTTTCTGTCTTTCTATGGAGGGCAGGTTTCATTGTATATATTTTTCTTTTAATTACAGTGTTTGTAGATTGGAAGTCTATTGTACTTTATCTGTGTAATGATCATAGCAGCTAGAGGGCAGTAGGACTGGTTAAAATATCTGAGGAGGAAGGGAAGAAGAGGGAGAAAAGCAAGACAAAGGAACCCAGATTAAGGAAAATAAAGAGTGTTTGGCTAATTTGCATCAAAAGGATCTCATTTTCCTTTTTATAGTAGTTTACTACATGCAGTGACCATAATGTTTCTCTAATTTCTTCAGGACATACCTTGAAGATGATGAAGAAGTGTGTGTATCTGCTTTTCTCCTTTCAGAAGAATATAGTCCTATCCATAAAAAGACAGATAATTTTCCCCTTAAAATTCCATAAGCTGGAGACACTGCCCCATACCAAATGAACACAGATTCGATTTGTCACTTGAGTGACATTGGTGTCCTTGTGCCCTGCTTCCCAGCTTTGTCCACCATGACATCAGCCTGCTCATGCCATGCTTGAGATTTGCCGTGTGACTCAACCCAAATCTAAAGCCCGAGTCGTAGGAATCCAGGACACCTGTATGCAAATGCCTTTTTCACATATAAGTTGTTCATTCTGGTCTTCGAGATGGTGTAATTAGCATATGTTGTCATAGTGATGTATTTATTATAATGGAGGTGTTCTCAGGAAAGCAGATTTAATAGTTTTAAATCAGAGGCCAACATGGACTTTTAGGAATTCCATTCACAGTAAATTTTCCGCATGGTGAAAGGTTATGGAATGGGTTTCCATGCCACGTCTCCTCTGTCCCACAAATCTCAGCTGGCCTACAAAGGTTCCACTGTGGATTTTTGCCAGCAAGCCACACTGATGTAGAAAGAATATTTCAGATTTATATTATCACTTAGTTGGCACATCCTCCATTGGAAATGGAATTGGGAAAAGGTGGCTTCGCTGTTGGGCTTATATCCTAAAACCTTATAGTCATGTGATTCTCCTTAACAGAGGGACTGGTAAGCTTAGGACTCATGAAAATTTGGCTTTTCTCCTGTTGGATTCATAGCTCCTTGACTGCTGAAACCATTGCTCATCTGTTCAACTGTTGTAGTCATGAGGAGCTTAGAACCCCAACCCAAGGCCCAGGTACCTGGCTTCCCTCCATTCGGATCAGAAGCCCCCAGAGTTTTCTTGTATTTGAAGCACCAATGTAGCACCACTCTACAGCATCTTGACTTAATCTGCCCTATTTCATGTGTGTGCATCCCTGGCATGCTTAAACAAGAAAGGCAAATGAGAGAGAGAGACACAGAGAGCGAGCCCTGAGGTGCCGGAAGGCTGTGGTTCCTTTGTGTCTGCAGAAAAGATATAATGATTGAATTAGATTCTTAAATATCTGTGGATGTCAGGTTGAATACAAGCAGCTATTCAGTGTTTTACTCTGGCAGAAGAACAAGTCCCCTGGAGGTGGGAAGCCATGCAGGTCCCTGGAAGTGTGAGCAGATTGTTAAAATGGCATCAAAGATAGGCTGGCCTGATGCCAGAGTCTGTCCTTGATGTTCACCTGAGGTCTAGAGCTAAACTCTTGCCTTTATCTGTTCCATGCTTAGCTCTCTGTGCCTTTCGCCTAGAACCTCAGTGCTATTGCTTTCAGAGATGCAGTCCCCAGCCCATGACCCCGGCCTCCCCTTCTCTCACCAGTGCAGGTGTTAAGCATCAGTACCTAACTGAGGAGCCCAGGGGCAGCCGCCAAAATCTCTGATGAGGAAACTCTTTGGTATCAAAGAGCTTATGCTTTGGAAGGAGACACTTTTGGGTGGGAATTTGGCTTCTAACAAACTGACTGGTTGGAGTCATGACTTACTCTTTCTGAGCCTTAGTTTTTTCATCTGTAGAATGGGGAGTATTGTTAGTTATTCCAATAGGGAGTGAGAGATAGTGTGAGTAAGTTGGGATAGCCGGCACAGGGATGGCTGCCATTACCAATTACATTCTTATGATGATTATTTTCCACCTAGATCAGGTATAAGGTGAATGTATTATTGGCCTTCCTGGGACTTTTTTAAAGGAAGTACCTATGAGGCCTCATGATAAGCTAAGTGTCCAGAAGGCAGCTTGAGACCAGGGCTCCTGGAAACTTAAAAGGTGTTTGCGGCCAGGCACGGTGGCTCACACCTGTAATCCAGGCACTTTGGGAGGCTGAGGCTGGCAGATCACGAGTTGGAGACCTTCTTGGCCAACATGGTAAAACCCTGTCTCTACTAAAAATACAAAAATTAGCTGGGCGTGGTGGTGTGTACCTGTAGTCTCAGCTACTCGGGGGGCTGAGGCGGAAGAATCACATGAACCCGGGAGTCGGAGGTTGCGGTGAGCCAAGATCGTGCCACTGCACTCCAGCCTGGCGACAGAGCGAGGCTTCATCTCCAAAAAACACGTTTGGAAGCCATGTCTCATGAATTTCAAGTACAATTGTGGACTCTATAAAAGGCTGTAAAGAAAGCCATAATAAATCATCCAGACCCCTCAGCAGTTTACTTACCTCTGTGTTGCTCATGTATTTCTCAACCTGTTCGGGGTCTCCTGTGTTACCTGGACAGCTGCTGCCATCCTCAGCATCCAGCCAAGACTCCTCAATCATGTAGGACTTAGGGTTTATCATCTCCAAGAATTGGGGGCTGTGGAAAAGATGCCAAATTTCTTCTTTTCAGATTCTGATTCTTCTATGATAAAAAGAGAGTTGATAGACAAACCTATATTTCTTTTATATGTGTATATATTTTTATTAGACTGTGTATTTCTAAATCTTCCTTAAATAATGACCTAAGTAAATTATTTAATTGGACCCGGACATACAGCCTGATTTGACTTCCTGCTGTCCATCGCAGTTCTGGAGTTCACACATCGTTTGGTACTTTGAAAATTAACTTTTGTTATTTGATTATGGTAATAAATAATCTGCATGGTAGAAGAAGGAGACGAAAACAAGAACCTGAGCTAAACCTGGACAGACAAAAATGAAAATGTTCTGTTCCACTAGCATGAGATGATCACTCTTAATATTTTGTTGTATGTTCTTTTCTTTCTTTGGAGTGATAGTATTTTTTCAACAAATTGGGCTTATAATATATAGGCATACACACACACATACACACACATGTATGCACACTTTCTTAAAAAAATTTCTCATGTCATTAAACATTGCTTGAAAAATATTTCAATAATTTCCTAAGGTTATACCATGTAAATGAATTGTATTTTATGTAACCATTCCCTATTGTTGGATAGCTAGGCTATTTATAGTTTGGGCACTATTTTTAAAAATAAGATCTTAGGCTTATTTTACTATTTATTTTTTCCTTATACTTTTTGTAAAAGTAATCAGAGCAGTGATAATGGATGACTCCCCAAGATCCTTTTGCCTCCAATGACTAATCTAAGCCCATAATGCTAACCTCTGCTCCTTGCCAGTGATTGGCTTAGAAATAGACACGTGACCCAATCCTGACCAATGAGTAAAGAGATACACAAGGAAGAGAGACTTTCTGCTTCCTGTGGTCATAGGTGTACCCGGGACTAGCAGCAGCCATCTTGGGTTCTGACCACCTCAGTTGAAAATGACGCTGTGTAGGACAGAGGAGCAAGTGCAAAGAACCTGGGTTCATTGTAGCATTTTAGAGCCGCTGATTCAGCTGTCCTGTGGGTTTCCTACCTCTGAACTTCCACTGGTCATAAAGTAAGCTATTCGGTCAGTGCAAAAGTAATTGCAGTTTTTGCCACTCAAAGTGAAGACAAAAACCACGGTAATGTGTAGCACCAACCTAATATTTTGAGTTGGGTTTGAATCACGTGTCTGTTACATGAGCAGGATACATCTGTCATCACACAGGAGGTCCTGGCAAACATCTTTACATTTCACCCTGCAAATATTCTTACAGAAGGCAAAGCAGAGATTCCAAGAAATTAAGATTTGCTCAAGGTCAGGTCCAGCGTTGGGAGCCCAAACTATTGCAGAAACTTCTGAAGTTATCACATTGCTGCTTAAAGCAAAATGCCTTCTCTTACTGCCAGGTAGAGGGAAACTCTCAAAAGCCAGGGTAGGACTCAGGATGAGCACAGGATTTAGAATCGGAAAGTGTGATGAGTTTGAATTGGTTTGGCTCTTCACGTGAGTGGGTGATTTGGACAGAGTTCACGACCCTGAAAACCCTGGTTTTCACAGCCTTTATTGGCAAATGAAGTTAGCACACTGATACGAGATATAAATCCCTTTGTAAAAATATAAAGTAATCATTTAGTCATTCTCTTCCTCCTTATATCATCGTGTTCCTTCACACCAGCAGTATTTATCAACTGCCTACTATGTGCTATGCTCTATTTTAAATGTTAGCAGTACAGTAATGAACAAACAGATGTTACCTCTGCCCTCATAGTTTTTATATTCCAATGAAAGTGGCAGAAAAGAAATAGGTAAAACAGTAAACTGAGCTCTTTGAAGAAAAGGCCCATGTTCTTCTTAGATTCTGATTTCTCCATAATATAGTTTTTAGATGATCAGTTTTTTTATGTAATTACTATTTATACCCATCTGTGTGTGTGTGTGTGTGTGTGTGTGTGTGTGTGTAAAATTACGTATCCAATGCAAAATCTAAAAATATTTTGGGCCCTGTGAATTTTTTTAACCTTTCTTAACTAACATTCTAATTATTCGATTTGACATTGTGATGGAACATATTGTTGTCTTGGTTTTTGGAAATAGACCAGTGAGTCTTCAATTGGGTCCTAAGGTCCCCTAAATGTAGCAGTTATATACATATTTTTGGGGGGGTGCATATGTATGTGTGTGTGTGTGTGTGTGTGTGTGTGATTATCTTGATAATTTAGAAAGATCAAGCGTTGTTAGATCATCTGTATGACCACATTTAAAATAAACACCACCACATCAGAATGTCTGGTTGTACAGTTTCTATTGGTACTTGCTTTGGTACAACCCTCTGGCTTTCCCCAAGTCTTCTGCCACCTTCTCACCTGGCCTCCCTCCTGGTCCTTATCTACCTTATTTTACAGCTGAGGAAATTTCACTCAAACTAGCTTCAGTGACTGGCTGCAGGCACAGGTGCCCCAGGCTGCAGCCTGAGAGTGAAACTGAGGTCTCTATCCCTTCACACTCCCATCTCAGTCTCTGCCTCATCCGGCTTCTCAGGGTGGTAGGGCGTGGGCACTAATTTGATCTGAGCACTTAGAAGAAACCACTTACAAAATGCTACCAAGCAGGGCCTATCCTTCCTGAGAACCTGATGTAATAACGTTGGCTTGATCATCCTCAGCTTTTATCTTGAGGGAACAAGTAAATTAAACAAGTAATTATATCCATAATGTTTTTAGAAGTGAGAAGATTTAAATATATGAATCTCATCTGAGTATGCAGCCTTTTGTCTGCTGTGTTTCCTGCCAAAAGATCTCTTGACAGGAAATAAACATTAAAATAATCTTTAATCCCTTGTTTGGTCTATTACCATTAACAATTGATGCACTTTAATTTTGTGGGGTTTTAACTACAAAATGGAACGGCTAAGTAGTGATAATTGGGTTTGGAATTATACGGTCATTTATATCAACAGAGATGCAAGAGGCTGGGAGGGAGGGTGATTAATTATTTACTATTTCCTGGCTGTGGTTCCTATTATAGAATTTTCTGATATCTTCTGCTGTGAACAATTATCACCAAATGAAAGTAAACAAATCTGTGATTTGAAGCTTTATTTAGAAGTGAGTCTATATTTAGGTGATGTGGGCTTGATTTTCACAGACCCTTTGGGCTGCGTGTATGCCTTTCCTCAGGGCCCGAGTGTGGTTATCTTTGTGCATCTTGAAAGCCAAAATGCACGGCTCTGGGGAAAGCCTTGGTTTTTGCCAGGGGAGGAGAAGAAAATGCTGAGTCAGATCTGGGTTGAATGCCAAAGGTCTGTTTGAAAATGGCGGTGTGGTTTACTCTTCCTTCTTTCTGATTTGCCTCAGTACAGTATGGGAGATGGGAAAGGATCAAAATTATTATGTCAACCTGAGGATGAAAGTTACACTCTGTCGTTACTCATAGCATGCGTGTGTGTGTGTGTGTGTGTGTGTGTAAGGCAGGATCACCTCTCTGTGCCTCAGTTTCCCCATCATCCTTGAGTGGCAGATCAGTTCTATCTGATCAGGCCTTTTTGGGGTCACCCACCTAACATACATGTCCTCTCTCTCCGCTCTTGGTGCTTGTGTTAGTCTGTTCTCACATTGCTGTAAAGAACTACCTGCACCTGGCTAATTTATAAAGAAACGAGGTGTCGTTAGCTCACGGTTCTGCAGACCATGCCGGAAGCACAGCTAGGGAGGCCTCAGGAAAGTTACAATCATGGCAGAATATCAAGAGAAGCAGGCGTGTCCTCCATGGCTGGAGTAGGAGGAAGAGGGCGAAGGGGCAACTGCTGCCCACTTTTAAACAGCCCGACCTCATGAGAACTCACGATCGTGAGAACAGCAAGGGGGAAATCACCCCATGATCCAGTCACCT
The DNA here is from genome assembly GCF_048565385.1 of Saimiri boliviensis. Lineage (NCBI taxonomy): Eukaryota > Metazoa > Chordata > Mammalia > Primates > Cebidae > Saimiri > Saimiri boliviensis. The sequence goes on along the minus strand of NC_133449.1, from coordinate 136,984,474 downwards.
CCTGCCAGGCCCTTTCTCTAACATTGGGGATTGCAGTTTGACATGGAATTTTGGCAGGGACACAAATCCAAACCACATCAGGGCCCGCAGAGCACATCCTCGGATATCTTCCTGGCTTTCCTTACAAGGGGTTCCTTCCAAACCCAGGAGCTACAATCCCTAGGCAGATCGCTCTGACAATGAAGACTGATGAGTTCTAGATGTGACATGTTTTATGGGAAACAGGAAGACATTTAGGGGAGGCTATAGGTACAGAGCTGCTCTGACCATCATGGCGCCTGGTCTGCGCTCGGATTCTGGAGTATTAGGGTCTTCGGGCGCATGCTGGATGAGCATTTGGCTTCATGTACTCATTTATTTCTGAAAATAATGTAGCCCTCTTGCAGGGCTTTTTGGCTAATTGAGTGGTGCCGTCATTCAGTCAATGGCACAATTCAAATACCAGGCTGCCACTTTGGCCGGCCCCTGCATCCCCCTCACCGCCACCCCACATGTCCTGCTGATCACTGAGGTTTGTCATTTTTACTGCCTTTGAGTCTGTCCATTGTCACCATCTCCACCGTCGTCCCTTTTTTTCTTGTGGCCATGGTTGCCTGGGTCAGTGGAGTCATTCCTCTCTGCTTTTCACAGATAGGAAGAAGATGGGGAGGATGGAGGGGACTTCCCTTCTTCCTCATAGTTTTTCCCCAGCCTCTAAAGGAGCCTGTGCTTCCTGACGCCAGGACCCAGGGCCCCTCAACATGTCAAGAACAATGTTGGACAAGTTTGTTGGTGACAGAGTCCAGGTGGTTCCCTGTGCCCGTGATACACGCTAGGGTCACTGAAAGGAGAAGACAGAAGAGTCACGAGACCCAGAGTCTAGGCCCTCCTCTGCCTTTAATTTAAAGGTGTGACCCTGGTCAGGGCTGAAGAAGAGGCCCCCAGACCACTGGACCTTTATCTCTTACAGTCAGGATCTGACGGCAGATTTTAGGCCCGTCCTGAATTTCTTTGGCCAAGCTTGACTCTGGATTTTCATCGTTGTTGTCTTCTTTTATTAACATTTTTTTGGATTTTGTGTGTGTGTGTGTGTGTGTGTGTGTGTGTGAGGGCTGGGGTAGTGTGCAGAGCCTGGTGGTGAGCATTCTCATTAGAAAATATAGCGTAATGCTTGAAAAATTACTTTTGGGCTGGGTGTGGTGGCTCACACGTGTCATCCCAGCACTTTGGGAGGCCAAGGCAGGCGGATCATCCGAGGTCAGGAGTTCGAGAAGAGCCTGACCAACAGGGAGAAACCCCTCATCTACTAAAAATACAAAATTAGCTGGGTGTGATGGAGCATGTCTGTAATCTTAGCTACTCGGGACACTGAGGCAGGAGAATCGCTTGAACCTAGGAGATTGCAGTGAGTTGAGATTCCGCCGTTCCACTCCAGCCTGGGCAACAAGAGTGAAACTCAAAAAAAAAAAAAAAAGAAATTACTTTTGTTCTCACCTTGGGAAGTGGACTCTCAGAGGCCACGTGACTTTGATTTTTCACTTTATCCTGGAGTTTCTCAAGCTTGGTCCCATTGGCATTTGAGACCAGGAGATTCTTCGCTGCGGGGGATTTTCTGTGCATTGCAGGTCATTGAGCAGCATCACTGGCCTCTACCCACTAGAGGCCAGTAGCATCTTCTCCTTCCTTAAGTCTTGAAATACCAAAAACGTCTGCAGATATTGCCAGATATCCCTGGGGGACAAAGTTACCCCTGGCTGGGAACCCCTGCTTAATCCTGTTCTCTATAGTTACAGTTCTTCCATGAGAAAATATTTTTAATAACAAAGTAATGAAACAAGAGAGCATTAATAAGACTCAGAATAACAATATAAAGTACGACTTAAGTAACAGTCATTATGTGCCATGCCTTACTCTAAACACTTGCCATGTAGTCACTAATTTAATCCTCACAAGGATTCTGTAATGCATTGTCAGGTTCTCAGGGCTGCCTTAAGAACGTGCCGCAGACTAGACAGCTTCAAACAAGAGAGATCGAGTCTCTCACAGTTTTGGAGGTGAGACACCTGACATCAAAGTATTGGCGGCGTTGGTTCCTCCCGGGGCTCTGAGTGAAAGCCTGCTCTGTGCCTCTCCCCCAGCATCTGGTGGCTGCCATTAATCCTTGACATTTCTTGGCTTGTGGCAGTAGAACCCCATTCTCTGCCTCTGTCTTCACATGGCCGTCTTCAGTCTGGATCTGTGCTCCTTTTCCTGTAAGGACTCTAGTCATTGATTTTAGGGCTCATTGGAATCCAGGATAAACCCATTTTACCTTAACTAATTGCATCTGTTAAGATTGCATTTCCATTGGAAACAGCCCAAATGCCCATCAATGATAGACTGGAGAAATAAAATGTGGCACATATCCACCATGGAATACTATGCAGCCATTAAAAAGGATGAGTTCATGTCCTTTGCAGGGACAGAGATAAAGCTGGAAACCATCATTCTCAGCAAACTGACACAAGAACAGAAAACCAAACATCACATGTTCTTATGCATAAGTGGGTGTTGATCAGTGAGAACACATGGACACCGGAAGGGGAACATCACACAGTGGGGCCTGTTGGGGTGAGGGGTTGGGGTCTAGGGGAGGGATAGCATTAAAAGAAATACCGAATGTAGATGACAGGGTGATGGATGCAGAAAACCACCATGGCACAGGGTATACCTATGCACCAAACCTGCATGTTCTGCACACGTACCCCACAAGTGAAAGTATAACAATTTTTTTAAAGTTGAAAAAAAAATTCACCTCCAAAGAAGATCACATGCTGGCATAGACATAAATTTTGAGGGGAATGCTGTTTAACCTAGTACAAGCAGGTTTTACTCTTATCCTCATTTTACAGATGAGGAAACTGAGGCACAGATAAATTCAATGACTACCTGACTCTCCCATATCGAAGAACCAGGAATTCAGCCAAGTGTTTTCACTTGCGCAGCCTGAGCTCCTAATCATTGCGCCTGTGGTTCTCAAAGGCTTGTCCCTAATCAGCCACATGGGTGTCACCTGGGAACTTGTTAGACATGCACACGCTCAGGCCCCACCCCAGACTTCCTGAACCAGAATCTCGGAGTCCGGCTCAGCAATCTAGTTTCAGCCCTCCAGGGAATTCTGCGGCGCCTAAAGTTTGAGACCTTCTGATCAAAAATGCAAGATAAGAAAGAGAAAAAAACCTTTCAAGACATCATTCAAATCAATTATCAGATGTTTCCAAAGTGCGCTTGCTTTACAAAACACTGTTCTCATCTCTGCCTCCATTGGGGTGGATCAGGAGAGTCCTGTTCATTTTTCTAACGGAGCCTTTTCCTTCTCATTTGTCAGTGCCCAAAAGTCTTTGAAAAGTGACAGTGTTCATATATTTGCCCCTATGAAGATGGAAAGTGTCATGTCAAAGATAAATGGAGAAAAGCATTTCTTTTTTACAAGCCACTAGTGTTTAGATACATAGCATGCCTCTTCTTACACTTTTATTTCAGAAGAGCAAATCCCTGGTCCTCAGGCTCAGCTATCAGCAGCCTTCTCATCCCAAGGGTTTTCACCATCAGAAGTTTAACATGCTGTTAGTGCACGCAAAAAAAAAGCCCAGTAATTGTAGGCTCATCAGTACATTGTTAATTGATCCTCATTTCCTATTATTTCACCTCAAAGCAAACACATCATTCACCATAGTCACACCAGAGTTGTCTGTCTTCTCTGTGCAAGTGTGTGCCCTTTTCAGCAAGCGTTCAGTGTTCTCTATTTCAGAGGGCCCTCCCCATCTGTTTACTATTGTGGATTGCGCTGCTTTTTTGGTTTTTAATTACAGGTTATGTAAAATATTATCATCAGCAGGAGGGAGGTTATTATTACCTTAAAGAATAAGTAGTAGATGTGGACTGGCCACTGTGAGCCCATCACTGAAATGCACTTCCGCACGAGAAAGGTCCCCCTTCCCAGGCAGAGAATGGTTCAGTTTATTTGAGGAGGTACGGTGTGGGCTTGGGGAAACAGAAGGAAATTGGAGACATTGCTATTCTTCCTGAGAGGTGGAAGAGGCCACTTAACACAGCTTTCATTTTTCAGTTTCCAATGGGAGAGGAGCTGGGGTGGGCATAGAATGACTACCATTCAAAGCTCCTTCTGTCTTTTTTTCAGAGAATTCACAAAATCAAGCCGGGGCTTCCTGGTCCTGCAGAAGTTTTTACTGTTTCTTTGTGTTGTTTCTGTGTGTTGTTTTGCATGACACCAGCTCCCTACACACTTGGGGAAAATAATCCATCAAAGGAATAGAAGCTCAGGAGAAAAGTTTCAGACCTTTCAGTGACTTAGTAAAATTTCCCTCATTCTCAAACCTCTCTCCGAAAGAAGTCATCATGAAAATGGATCAGGAGTTTAGGAGTTCAAGACTAGACTGACCAACATTGTGAAACCCCATCCCTAGTAAAAATACAAAAATGAGCCGGGCATGGTGGCATGTGCCTGTAATTCTAGCTACTCAGGATACTAAGGCTGGAGAATTGTTTGAACCCCAGAGGCAGAGGTTGTGGTGAGCCGAGATTGCATGACCGCGCTCCAGCCTGGGCAACAGAGCGAGACTCTGTTTCAGGAAAAAAAAAAAGTTCATGCAACTGAGACTATTGGATACATTTTATTCATTACCTGCTCTTTCCATTTAATAGTGTCTTGGAGGTTATTTGTTACCAGCATATGTAGCACAACCTCATAATACTCCATGACGGATAATATGGTATCACATGGGTGTTATTTAATTAATTTATTCACTCCTATTTATAGACATGTAAGGTAGGTCCATGTCTTACCTTTTTTTTTTTTTTTTTTTTTTTTTGATGGAGTTTCACTCTTGTCACCCAGGCTGGTGTGCAGTGGTGTGGCTTACAGGTTCAAGCGGTTCTCCAGCTTCAGCCTCCCAAGTAACTGCAATTACAGGGGCCCATCACCCCACCCAGCTAATTTTTGTGCTTTTAGCAGAGACGGGGTTTTGCCTCGTTGGCCAGGCTGGTCTCAAACTCCTGACCTCAGGTGGTCCGCCCTCCCTGGCAGCCCAAAGTGCTGAGATGACAGACGTGAGCCACAGCACTGGGCCCCATGTCTTACTATGACACATGACTTAGTAAAGAGTGTTCCTGCACGTGTATTTGGTCTGCTTGAGCAAGGATATCAGATGGGAGGGTTTCCAGCAGCAGAAGTGGTGGAACAAAGGCACTAGGTACATCTTTGGAACAATTATTTTCACCAGAATGACCAAATCATCCTCTAGAAAGATTAAACCAGTTTCCTCTGTACTATTCATGCATGAGAATGCCTGTGTCACCTCGGACATTATCTCCAGCAGCCACAACAGAGAGGACACAAATGCCACTGGCAGGTCCCACGACTCAACAATCAGCATGCGCTTTTTGAAATTGATGTTGCCATTGCACTGTCAGGTTCTTCTGAAGCTACCACTTCCTAACGCTGTGGAGTCCAGTCCCCATGCTGGGCGATTTTTTTTTCCCCTTTCAATACATCACATTGATTTTCTGTATGACTTTATCTGCTTAATACAAAGTGGGATTGAACAGTTATTTGTCTGGATTTGATCATTCCTTATCAAACATTTATGATTTAGCTTTCACCACGGCATCTTCTTGTAAGGTGTTTCTTATTCTTATCTTTTTCCATAAAGGTAGGATTGTGTTGACAGCCCTGTAATAAATCTCTCTTGGAAGAGATGTGTTGCCAAGGAGGTGGGGGCTCTGTGCATGGGATGTTTGGGGGAAAAGCTTCAAGGAAGGGCGGTGCAAATTGTTTCTGGACTGATGCCATCTTGTAATAATAGTAGTTAATAGGCTGGGTACAGTGGCTCGTGCCTGTAATCCCAGCACTTTGGGAGTCCGAGGTGGGTGTATCTCGAGGTCCTGATGAGGTCAGGAGTTCAAGACGAGACTGACTAACATTGTGAAACCCCGTCCCTAGTAAAAATACAAAAATTAGCCAGGCATGGTGGCACACGCCTGTAATCCCAGCTACTCAGGAGGCTGAGGCTGGAGAATCGCTTGAACCCCAGAGGCAAAGGTTGCAGTGAGCTGAGATCGTGCCACTGTACTCCAGCCTGGGCAAAAGTGAAACTCCATCTCAGAAAAATTAAAAAAAAAAAAAAAAGCATGCAACTGAGGCTGTTGGATACCAGGAGTCTGAGACCAGCCTGGGCAACCAGCCTGTGGCAAAACCTCATCTCTACAAAAAATAGAAAAAAAATCATCTGGGTGTGGTGATGTGCATCTGTGGTCTGAGCTACTCAGGAAGCTGAGGTGGGAGAATCGTTTGAGCTCGGGAGGTGGAGGTTGCAGTGAGCCTAGATTTGTCTCTGAACTCCAGTCTGAGTGACAGAGCAAGAGCCTGTCTCAAAACAATAATAATAATAATAATAGTAGTAGTAGTAGCAGTCGTCATAGTAGTTAATGCCCTGACTTTGGGTTTGCAGTAAGTTACGATTGAGTGCTTCACAGGGCGACATAGTGGGGTGCTACACTGAGGATAAAATGCCTAGTAAATAAGTGAGGTTGGTGCAACCAAGGCCGGATCTTAGAACTACCTCCTGTCTGTACATAGAAGAATATCGCAGTCAGGGGCAAGGCAAGGTCAGCAGGACTCCCTAAGAGTCTTGGTCAGAATTTAATGTACGTGTAAGGGATTGGAAAATAAGAGAGCATCATGAGACATGTATATTTCTTTTCTCTTTCATTTGTTCTGTTTCTCATTGAGAGAATTTTCTAGCTTTATGTGGAGACAAGAAGATTAGAAATTTTTACTGAGTTCTACAAAACTTTCTGGACCACCTACCATGCAGTTGCTCATCCTGACCCCACTTTCAGGCCCTTGGGACCCGTTACAAGAATGCAGGATGAATAAGGCAACGTGGGAAAACAGAAGGAGCACCAGGCCATCCTGGGCTTGATTTATATTCTGTTTTTTAAAAACTTAAAACAACATACGTTTACCGTCTCGCTTTCTTTGGAAGAAGAATTGAGCCTGATGGAGCATCTCTTGCAGGCTGTCGTTAAGAGGCAGTCATTGGCTGGGGCTGGACTCGGGAAGGATCCACTCCCAAGTTGCACAGTTATTGCCAAGATTCGGTTTTTTGGTGGTTCCTGGACTCTGGGACTCGGCTTTTAGGCTGTTGGTTTTGGCTGTTGCCATGTGGGCCTCCCCCAAAGGCAGCTTGTGGCATGGCAGCGGGCTTGTGTCCCAATGAGAAAGTGAGAGTGCAAGAATTGGTGGAAATGAGCGGAGTCAGGGTGTTTTTGAAAGTAATCTTGGAAGTCACATCTATGGCTTTGGTTTTTTGACTGAGATGATTATTCTCCCTTTTCAAGTGATCAAGACCACCCTGGTCAACATGGTGAAACCCCGTCTCTACTGAAAATACAAAAAATTAGCTGGGCATGGTGGCGCGTGCCTGGAATCCCAGCTATTCAGGAGGCTGAGGCAGGAGAATTGCCTGAACCCAGGAGGCGGAGGTTGCGGTGAGCCGAGATCACGCCATTGCACTCCAGCCTGGGTAACAAGAGCGGAACTCCGTCAATACATAAATAAATAAATAAATAAATAATAAAGTCAACGTTTCATTGGCTTATAGTATAGTGACAGAGTTGTGCACTATCTAATTTCAGAACATTTTAATCACCCGCAAAAGAAACCCTGTATCCCTTAGCGGGCATTTCCCATTCCATACCCCCAATCCCTGACAACTACTCAACTGACTTTCTGTTTCTATGAATTTGCCTATTTTGGATATCCATATAAATTGAATCATACAATATGTGGCCAACTGACTTCTTCCATGTAATGTTTATAAGGTATGTGGTATTAGTATTAGGTCAGTGTAATTACCTTTGAACCAATTTATTACTTCATCACTTTGTACAGCCAAATAATATTCTGTTTTAGCAATACATTACATTTTGTTTATCCGTTCATAGTTAATGTCATTTCTACTTTCTGGCTATTATAAATAATACTGCTACAGGAACGTGTGGTTATTTCTGGGCATTATGGATAAAGCTTTTATAAACATTTCCAAAGGTTGCTTCTAATTTCTTTCTACTATGAATAATGCTGCTGTGAACATCCATGTAAAGTTTTAGTGCAGACTTACATTTTCATTCCAACATCGTTTTTTTTTTTTTTTTTTTAATGAGACAGAGTCTTGTTGTGTCACCCAGGCTTGACTGCAGTGCCATGGTCTCAGCTCACTGCAACCTCTGCCTCCCAGGTTCTACTGATCCTCCTCCTTTAGCCTCCTGAGTAGCTGGAATTACAGGTGCTCACCACCACGTCTGGCTAATATTTGTATTTTTAGTAAAGATGGGGTTTCACCATATTGCCCAGGCTGGCCTTGAACTCCTGACCTCGTGATCCACCTACCTTGGCCTCCCAAAGTGCTGGGATTATACACATGACCCACCACACCTAGCCTGATTCCAATATCTTTTTATGGCATGTCTTGGCAGTGATGTCTATGGCTACGAGGAGTGTCTTGACATGTCTTACATTATTTAAGTAAAAACAAAGTAGCAGAAGAAAATAGTGATTGTGTATGTGATCAGAGATGACTTTTCAGGAGGTGACATTTAAAGTATACCCTGAATGAAGAGAGGTTTGCAAAGATCTCAGCAAAGAAAATCCCAAGCACAGGGTCAGTAAGTGCAAAGGCCCTGGGGCGGAGACACAATTGATGTGTGAGAAAGTGGCCAGTATGTTTGCAGCCAGGGGGATGACAGGTGATACCATCAAGCGCAGGAGGCGGGGAGCCACACACTTGCAGCCACTGTATGAAGTCTGAATTTTACCTGAGTTCTGGTGATCACTCCTCAAGAGTTGGTAAGCAAACAGGTGACATAATTTGAATCACATTTTTAAAAGATGCCAGGGTTACCACGAGAAGGGCAGTGTGTAGTAGGCAGGAGTGAAAGCTGAAGGACATGTTGGGAGGTGACCCAGGAATCTAAGGGAACAGTGATGGTGACCAGGTGTCATAATGGAGATGGATAAAACGGTGGATTCGGGAAACATGACTCCACCGAGCGCGTTTGAATGTCATTGTCAGTTTCCCTGTTTCTCCCCCACTGGACCACAAGACGCTGACTCTTCACGTACACGCTCTGACTCCCAGTGTGGGCTAGCCACCCAGGAGGCACCTACTGTATGCGTGCTGTGTGAGTGTTGTGGAATGACTGCCACGTAGGAAGTGGCAGGCTGGAGAAAACGCGGCCACAGCGCCGGGCTGCTGTGGAGATTTTGAACTTCTTCCTCGATCAGGCTGGCTCATTCCCAGCCTGTACCCTGGAAGGATGCCCTTAGTCCTGTCTCCCGTCACTGTCAGGGATTCCAAGATTGTAAATAATGTTTCCCTCTTCAAATGAGAGCAGACTGAAGAGCCGGCAGTGTCAAAATTCAGTGTGCCAATGTTTTACGATATTTTTCCCCTTTTATAGATGAACCCAGTGTATCCATATCAGTGTGTCTAGGAAGACCAAGCACACGGAACCGTCAGCAGAATAGAAACTCAGTGTGGCGATCCATTATGTTCTCCCTGTAGGAGGCTCCTTGAGGCTCAATTATTAAAGTGGGATTTTTCTGAATTATTAACAGTTAAAAATAGGAAAATAGATTTTAAGGGGAAAAAATGTGCAGGCAACGAGAGTCCAATTCTAAATGTGTGCATGTGCGTAAAACGGAATTTGCCAAACATGAATAGGCACTTACAATGTGACTAGAATTGGCTCTGTCATGTGTCAGCCTAATAGCCTAAACCCTGGTTCAATACAATGAACTTGGGAAGGTTTGCTTAATGAAAGAACTGACGTTTTCTGTGCAGCAGCTGCATTCATCAGCCTGCATCCTGTTCATTACACTACAAAGGGCTGCCAGTGGGAATTGGTAGGATCATCTATTAGCTAAACGTGATGGGGACAAAAGATAGCAGAGGCTGGGGCTTTGTGGAATTTTCTGTGGTGGTCCGGGTTCCTGGAGCAGTGAGCTCTGATGATGAGCAAGTTGGCACGCGGGTTTCTGGAGTCACGGGCTGACTTCTGGCACTGCCACGTCCTGTTACACATGTCCTAAGGGAGCCTAGAAAAGAGTTTTCACTTAGGCATGGCATTGCCTTACCCATTGTGGAGTCAGTAGGGATAGTCACAGCTGTGAGTTTGAATGTAACTATTAATTACATTATTATTATTAATCGAGTTATTGAATATAACTCATAACTACTCAGTTTTCCCTCTCCATCTGGGCACGTGGGAAGGCTCTACTTTCCTGACATGTGACTTGCTGTGGCCAGTGGAATCTGGGCGGAAGTGACGTGTTTCTCTTTGAGGAAGAAACTTAAAGAGGCCCCCAGTCTGCCCCATCACAATCTGCTTTCCCTCTACAGATTCTGATTGCCCTGTCAGGCTGGGTCCTAGAGGTAAGACAAAAGCGAGAATCCCTTTTAATCGTGCTTCTCTGACGTGGCTTTCAGATACTGTGGCTGTAAGATATTTGCTCCGTCACCCAGGCTGGAGTGCAGCATCACTGTCTTGGCTCACTGCAACCCCTGCCTCCCAGGTTCAAGTGATTCTCCCACCTCAGCCTCCCAAGCAGCTGAGATTACAGGCATGCCCCAGCATGCCTGGCTAATTTTTGTGTTTTTGGTAAAGATGGAGTTTTGCCATGTTAGTCAGGCTGGTTGTGAACTCCTGACCTCAAGTGATCTGCCTGCCTTGGCCTCCCAAAGTGCTGGGATTACAGGTGTGAGTCACTGCGCCTGGCCAAGATAGTGAAGATAGTGAGATTTGGGGGCCTGGCGCAGTGGCCCACACCTGTAATCCCAGCACTTTGGGAGGCCGAGGCTGGATGACTGCTTGAAGCCGGGAATTGGAGACCATCCTGGTCAACATAGTGAGACCCCTGTCTTTACAAAAAATGTAAAAAATTAGCTGAGTGTGGTGGTGTGCTGTTGTAGTCCCAGCTACTCAGGAGGCTAAGGTAAGAGTATTGCTTGAAACTAGGAGGTCAAGGCTGTGTAGTAAGTTGTAATCCTGCCACTGTCCTCCAGCCTGGATGACAGAGCAAGATCTTGTCTCTTTAAACAAACAAACAAACAAAACAAGCAAACCAAAAGACCCTGAGATTTGGGGGTTACTTGTAACTGTGTCATAACCTAGCTCCTTACTTCCATCACCCTACCTAGAGGGATTTCAGCTTTACACATCACTGCAACCCGAGCCCCAGACAGTGCGTCCCACCGTTACATCCTTACAGCCTGTTTTTACAAATTTGAATATTGTAATTTGCCTTTAAAAAACCATTTTAAAGATCTGTCTAGGTCAGCAAATTGTATTTAGCCTCTAGAACCATTTGATTGGGGTACTGACTTGAGAAATAAAGCAGATTCCTTCAGCTGCATGTGGGCCTGGAGTCACTGGAAAATGCAGAGAAAACAAGATCTGTTGATTGGCAAGGTCATTTCGGGAAGGGCCATCGTGCAGTAAAGAGCAGGTCCATTAATTCAGGGGGGATTTACATCAGTTCCATCTGCCTCTTACCTAATGGAACTGTTTGGTTGTGTTCTTTCCTGGAGAGATTAGTGATTGAAAGGAGGAGATCTAGAAAGGAAAGATAAAAGTTTACATTTAATTCTCATGGCATGCAGCCTTCTAAGAAGGCTTCCTAAGGAGGCTCCGTACTAAATTCAGATATAAGTCAGAAGGCAGCTTCTCCCGAGACAGTGTTGATATCCAGGGAGTGACAGTTCTATCACAAAAAGACTTTAAAGGGGTTTGGGGGAAGTTCACTTGTCTTCTTGTTATCCCTAACCCTAAAACCCAAATGCTGGCTGAATTAAAAATCTCTTACATAAGGATCAGAGGAGTTTTGAATATCAGATCTTTGTATACTTATTTTTTAAATTTAGTCAGGTCTAAAATAGTGCTTTTCCCTCTCTTCCTCCTTTACACACCACTTGATGTGTTTGCTAGCAGCTTCCATGAAACTCTCTGGGTGAACATGTCTGCAGCTCTTTGCCATTTAAATTTTGGGGTTCTGCCCCTTATTGTAGACTATCTTTCTAGAAGCACAGTGGTAAGTCTCTTTTAACACCATTTTCGAGCTCAGACAGGCTGACGTTTTTATTTAGTGGATTATCTCAACATACATATACTTTTTTTGCAGCCTACTTTTTTAGAAAATTAAAAATGATAATGATGGAAATCCTGATGACAACACCCATTACTGTGCTCACTGTTCAAATGAAGTCATTGGAGAACTCTCTCCTTTGTGTCTGTCTTTCTCCCTCACTGGCTTGCATCTGTCTGCCTATGCTATAAGGCACGTTTGTTCCTGAGCAGTGTTGTATGATTTCCATCCTACACCTCCGTGTGTGTTCCTCACAGGTCTCTGGGTTGTGCCCTTTGCCTCTGTCACATCACACTCTGTGCTGCTCTCAGCCAACGTTCTTAAATACACTAGCCATCAAAACCATACAACTTGGTTGGGTGCAGTGGCTCATGCCTGTAATCCGAGCATTTTGGGAAGCTGAGGAGGGTGGATCACTTGAGGTCAGGAGTTCGAGAGCAGCCTGGCCAACAGAGTGAAACCTCATCTCTGCTAAAAATACAAAAAAATGGCCAGACCTGGTGGCACACACCTGTAATCCCAGGTACTTGGGAGGCTGAGGCAGGAGAATTGCTGGAACCTGGGAGGCAGAGGTTGCCATGAGCCGAGATCATGCCATTGCACTCCAACCTGGGATAGAGCGCGACTTTGTCTCAAAAACAAAAAACAAGCAAACAAAAACCATACAACTTAATTCTCATACCCCCATGTCTGTCTTTTCTCCTGTTCATTGTGACTCTTCTTGGGAATTCCCTAATTACTTAAGAGGGCATGAAGCATGAGATCAATGTCCTGCAGCAACCAGGAATGACATTACAAGATTCCATTCATTCCTTTGCCTATCCCTTCATCATACATTATATTCTTACTCTGAGCTAGGCACTGGGGACATAGGAATGAATTAAGATCTTTCAGTTTAGTAAGAACAAGCAGGAACAAACAATTAGAACATTTAGTTTGGCAAGGGGAGTGACAAAGCTATGAGACAGGAGAAGTTACCTGCTGGGAACAGGTGAAGGAGTGACAGTAAGGGATGAGGTCGAGGAGGTATGGAGGAGGAAGCTTTACCACTGAAAAGAGCGAGCATCAGATGGGCTTTGGAGTCTCCATGGTGTTTGTAGGTGGACCACCCTGAAAGCTGAGTGGTGGGAAAAGAAGGGAAGAAAGTCCATTCTGAACAGAGGGAAAAGCAGGTGCAGCAGCTGAGACGTGGGCATCTTCAGAGCGTGTCTGCGTCTTCCTGATGAGACACACGGTGTTCACTTGGTAATTCCCTGGCAGCTTGTCTCCATCGGGACTCCACGTAGGATATGCAAACCTCTTTATGTTTTGAAAAGGGAGAGGTTTAGTTAAGACAATTTGGCACATGCAAAATTGTTACAAAAGCTAAAAGAGTAGTTTTGAGGTTGACCTTCAAAGAGGCTCCCTGAATAATACAGAAGTGACCCTCCAGGAAGGTCGTTCCCCTGAAGCTACAATTGGAGCTCAGCAGATGGATAAGCCAAAGCCACCTGTGTTACTGTGTCGCCATCTCCACCACCAGGAAGCTGGAGAAGGGACGCCAGAACAGGAAGAAGGATAACTTGCTTCACACCCTCCCTTGCTAAGAGGAGAAGCCCCAAAGAAACTGGATGTGGCCCTTCCCACACATCTGCTGTCCCAAGTGTCCCATGGCAGCGCCCAGCAGGTGGTGGGATGGATTTGTGTCCATAACCAAACTTGCAATGGAGTCTGGAAAGGGAGTTTTAGCTCCAACTTTTTCAACTAGCATAGCAGAATCCAGGGGCCACATTGCTCCTCGGTGGGGTGGGGCAGGGGGATGTCTTACAATGTCTGGGACATTTTTTAGTTGTCACAACTGGAGGGAGGAAGAGATGCTACTCTCATCTAGTGGGTCAAGGCCAGCGATGCTGCTAAACATCCTGCTGTCCATGGGACAGTCCCTACTGCAACAAATTACCCAGCCCCAAATGTCCAAGTGCCCAGATTGAGAAGCCCTGACCTAGCGGGAAGGTGAACAGGAATTAAATGAGTCGGTTTAAGATATCCATCACAAATATGTCACTTGTTTCTATTCCAACAGCATTGGAATTTTTGTTTGAGCTAAAAAAAAAAAAAAACTAGATACAATTTATTTGATAATTGCTTTTCTTCCCTTCAATCCATGTTCCCTTGAAATTGGCATCCATGTATCCTCATGGTACCCATATTGATTATTTCAGTGACTCAGAAGACTTCTTTATTCAGAATAATCTCTAATAAAATTTTACTTAGGGAGAAAGAAAAATAAAGTTTCTCTCCATGTTATGTTGCTTTCTTGCACATGTACCGCTTTTTCATCAGCAGCATCTTATTAGAACAAGTCCTCTCAAAATGGTTGCCTTTTCTTCCCTCATTCTCCCGTACCAATAACGTAGAGCTGTTATTGGCTTGTTTTTCTTTTTCCTCCAGAGGAAGGAAGGGGGACTGAATGGTGGCCAAGAATTTTAAATTCCTGTTCCCGGCTGCCCCTGGAAGCTCCCTGTTTGACGTGAGGGATTCTCTTCGTCAGTAGAGGCCAGCTGAGCTCTTGTTCATCCCTCATTCTCTGGTTTCCTTTCACCAGCAGGTCGAGCTCTAACCACAGCTGGGGTTTAGGAAGGTCAGGCAGCGTCTGTTGAATCCCAGCCACCCTTCTACCCAGGGTCGTATCCTTGGTTGTTTTTCTGTGCATCTGTCTTTTCCAACTTTCCTGTGATTTTGGAAGGAAACACCTTTCCAGGCTCCCCGGTGACCCTGGTTCATCCGGGAAATATGCAGGAAAAGCATTATGAGCGTTGCAGTGCCACATGCTGCATTGGTATGTTACCTGATGGGAACTATTAGGGCTGATCTCTGAGAAACTTACCAGAGGTGTGTGATTGGAAGTCATGTCGCCCTCTGAATGTGGATTATGGGATAATGGCTGGGTACACATTGCTTCAGTCCAGCCAGCCCCAGGTTTGGATTCCACATGGATATTGTACTGGATGAATAATGTTCCCCCCAAATTCATATCTACCTGGAACCTCAGAATGTGACCTCATTCGGAAATAAGGCATTTTTAATTTAAAAAAACATATTTTTTTATTTAAAAAAATAGAGAGAGGGTCTTTCCATCTTGCCTAGACTAGGCTCAAACAGTTCGCTGAAGCTGTCCTCCTGCCTTGATCTCCCGGAGTGCTGGGATTACAGGTGTGAGCCCCTCCACCCATTCGGAAATAAGATTTTTATAGACGTAACTAATGTGAAAGAGATGGGGATGTGATCCCGCTGGTTTAGGGTAGACCCTACGTCCAATAAGAATGTCCTCAGGAGAGACAGAACAGAGACACTGAGAGAGGAAGGGGATGTCAGGACAGAAGTAAAGGTCGGAGGGACGCCATCTGCAAGCCAGGGAATGCCAAGGCTGTGGCAACCACCAGAAGCTGGAACAGAGCCTGTAGTGGTTTCTCCTGCAGAGCTCCCAGAAGGGACTCATTCTGCAGACACTCAGATTTCAAACTTCTGGCTTCCTGAACTATGAAAGTATACATTTCTGTTGGGCCAGGTGCAGTGGCTCACGCCTGTAATCCCAGCACTTTCGGAGGCTGAGGCAGTCTGATGACTTTAGCCCAGGAGTTGGAGACCAGCCTGGGCAACACGGCGAGACCCTGTCTCTACCAAAAATTAGCTGGGTGTGTTGTTGGGACGTGCCTGTAGTCCCACCTACCTGGGAAGCTGAGATGGAGGAATCATTTGAGTCTGGGGGGTGGAGGTCGTAGTCAGCCAAGATTGTGCCACTGCACTCCGGCCTGGGTGGCAGCGTCAGACCGTGTCTCAAAAATTAGAAGATGCAACACAAATAAATTTCTGTTACTTTAAGTCACCTTGCCTGTGGCCCTAGGAAGCCAGTATGGATACTTTTGATGGTTTAGCTTATTTAGTACAACATCCCTACCCCTTCTAGTTTGTATGATAACCTGGTTAATTACCGGTGCTCTTGGAGCCCTGGTTTCCTTGTCTGTAAAGAGGAGATTCCCTGTCTCATTTGAAGGTGATTGTAAGACCTAAAGGAGACAGTGTATGTAAATCATTTCGCAGGATACCTGATTCAGAGTAAGTGACCGATTAATAGTTACCCTTATTATTGTTGCTATTATTTAGAATATAAGTTTATTTAAGAAAGCACCATCAATATTCAATTTCCCTTGCTAATAAAAAGGAAGAAAGGTATGGATTGCAAAGTAGAAAAATACACGTAAATTAAACTGCTTTATATTTTAAAAAGTGGTGAGGTAGACACATAGGCATTACACTTTTGAGTGTCTGACTTCATTCCTTCTTATCCCAATCCATTAGGATTTCGCCTTCGATGGGGTAATGGAAGAAGTACAGTCCTTGGCAATCTGCTACCGAAAAGCAGGAGCATCATCCGCTTTTGGGTAGTTAAGAGTTAAGTATCACTTTGAGCTATAGGATAATGATTAAAAAGCACTCTGTTAGCCTATTTCACAACTCCCCACTTTTGTAAAAGTTGAGAATACCGGCAGGGCAGCAAATACCTTTAAATGATTTTATTTAAATGTCAGATTTAATTAAATCCATGACCAGAAGACAAACCAAAAATAAATTTTCTGGGAGCTTGAGAATTTTCCTTTTCCATGTTCAAGGTGATAACCGTAGAATAAAACCTTCCCAAGCACATGCAAATAAAAGCAGGGGCATTTATCATGAAAATACAGCTCTCAAGGCTGACTGGCTTGTTAATGTCGCATTCTATAGCTAAGTGCAATGATCAGGGGGAAAAAAAAAAAATATATATATATATATATATATGGAAGAGACCGCAGACAGAATAGTGTATAGTCGGGTGATTTTGACTAAGGCTGGAATGTGAGTGTGTACACTTATCATATTCGGGCTCCTGTGATCATTCAGGCATGCACTGGTGTTCTAACGGGTAGCCAGGTCATTAGGCCCAGGGTAGTCAGTGTAGCATGGCAGGAGAAGTCATTGTGTCTCCAAACTGTGCCTAAATTGCCTGTAATTGGTTCATTCCAACTTGCGGAACCAGATCTTACCCTTTACAAGGAGAGCAGCTGAAAAGAGACTTAAATAAAAGTGATCAGATTAAATTTTAAAAACGAGAATGACGAAGAGGATTCCCAGAGGACCATCACCAGTCCGCAGCCCCCCATTTTAGGGTCCAGCATTTGTACTGATTACGGCCTGACAGCTCTTGAGTTTCCAATGATAACAGCCATCTGACTTGATCGGAGTTCAATGGATTTTCACTAAAATAGAATCATCGTCTTGGTGATGGATAGAAAAAGTAAAGCAATACATCCTGATAAATGCCGTGCCTTGCCTCCTCCTCTCCCCGGCAGTGACCTTGCACAATCCATAAGAGGGCAAGGCAGAGAGCCCCGGCCACCGCCGCCGCGCATCGGGACTTGGAAATTTAAGTAGATTTGAAACCCATCAATGGGGTGAAGGGGGAATGGCCTGAGAAAGCAATGGATCATGCTTAGAGGACTCAGAGGGAAATAGGGTACGCTGAAGGTCAGCGTGCAGACATGTCCTGAAGGAACAGCTCAAGTCCTCATTCTCATTCATGGGAGGCTGTGGCCCTGCGAGGTGAGATCAGTAGAAGAGTACAATAAAACAGGAATTTTCAGAGCCTGTAATTTCTTCTCGGAAGGGAAAGTCACCGGGGAATGGTGCAAAATAAGCGCTAGCCTGGAGAGAGGATGCCCTGCCCTAGTCTCTTTTTCTGAGTAGAGAGAGCTGGCCGTCCAAGGAAACCCATCGCCTCTGTAACACCATATTTGTTCTCCAGCCCGGTTAGCTTAGTCAGCTGCAAACGTTTTGAACATTTGATCATCGGTAACCACACCAGCACCCATAACATGCAAACACCACTAAAACAGGGCTTCCGGGAAACTCACGGGCCAGTTACATCCCCACGCCCTGCATACTTGATCCGAAAGAGAAGCTTCTAGATGGTTGGAGGGGGAAGAAGTTAGACATTGGCAGGCACCCATTAGTGTTGGTTACGACTTGCTAAAAGAAAATATTAAAATAAAAATTAGATCATAAATTTGGAGCCACCGTTACCAAGCCTAAGTGCAAATTGCCAAACAAGTCAAGAGACTCATTAGCATTTTATGTAAATCAGTTATTACTGTTCTCCACTTCCTTAATTATCCATGTTATTTCAATACAACCCTTTCTTTGATGTCCCAATTCTATATTTAAATAGTGCAAGATTTCTATCGTATCCTCCCGCAGAGGTTTGTGCCATGCAAAAAACATGCCAAGAGCAGCTATTTTAGAGACTACAGGGAAATGTTTAATTGGTTCATCCCATTTGAGTTACGAGGGTGTATTACCGAGCACATAAAATCAGAAACATGGAAAGTACTAGCTTGGAGAAGTCTACTAAACCTGCAAGAGACCGCTTGAAATTTTGCCCCCAAGACTTTTTGGATTCTCGGTGGGAACCGATTCAAAGGGAAATTTTGCAAACTTCATGGAATTTTGCTAAATGATTGATTTATAATTGAAATATTTGGAAATAAAATCCAACAGCTCTCTTTCCTTTGGCTCGGAGACTTATTCTCTTGGTTGGATAAAGAGAACGCGTGACACATAGAGGGAGGAGTGTGGGGTACGTGAGAGATGTGGCAAAGCACTCCCCGTTCAACTCTTGCCAATCAGTTCATCTTTTTCTTGTTTTTTTTTTTTTTTTTTTTTTTTTTTTGTTGTTGTTGTTTTTCTTTGAGGTGGAGTTTTGCTCTTTCACCCGGGATGGAGTGTGGTGGTGCGATCTCGGCTCACTGCAACCTGCACCTCCCGAGTTCAAGTGATTCTCCTGCCTCAACCTCCCGAGCAGCTGGAATTTTGAGCACCTGCCACCATGCCCAGCTAATTTTTGTATTTTTAGTAGAGATAGGATTTCACCACATTGGCCAGGCTGCTCTCGAACTCCTGACCTCAAGTGATCCACCCCACCCGCCTTGGCTTCCAAACATGCTGGGATTACAGGTGTGAGCCACTGCACCTGGCCTAATTCATCTTTCCTGAAGAGTCACCATTAGAGATTTGAAGAACCTGTTCACTGATTTCTTATTCTCAAGTGATCTGAAATTGTAGGTAATCTCATGGGTTACAGATATGAGTGGCGTTTCCCTAATAAAAGAACTTTTGACATAACAGTGTGGCTGCAGGGAACTTCATAGTTTACTCTCACTATTTTCTCCTAAGCACTAGAATCCATACTCTTGGCCATGTGCCTTTATCTCCTGCCTCCCTCCTGCCTGCCCCGTAACCTTACTTGTTTTTAAATACTTATTAAGCAAAGAAAAATAAACAAGACCAGAAGGACAGTCTTTGAATATGACCACAACTGAAAATAGAAGTGATAGAAGGACATGTACTCTTCCCATGTATTTTTAAACAATCACTGTGTCTTTTTTCTAGAAGAAAGGACAAATCTGGCTAAAGCCTGTATATAATGTAGGCTTGGTGACAGACCCAAGTTAAAGACCAAGGTGTGTACCTGGGCTTATTCAAGTTGTCTGCCCTTATTATTCCCACAGTGAAACGTGATTAACCGTGCTTACCTTGAAGAGTTATCTTAAATATTTGTGTTAATATTATATACGTACGATGCTGATTACTTAGTAATGTACTGTGTAATTACATGGTGCACGTAAGCCTCTGCTCTGGGCAAGGCTCTGTGCCGAATGTTTACAGAGACGATGGGATGATCACACTGAATCCTCAAAACATTCATCGAAATAAGTCGCATTATTTTTCTATGTATTTAACAGATGAGGAAAATAGGGTTTCTGGAGGTAAGTGACTCACTCAAGATCACATGGAATCAAGTGGAGAAGCTGGGCTTTTAATTCGGAAGTTCTCTAAGCTACAGCTATAATTTAGACAAGAACCATACACTGTAGTAAGGTTAATATAAAGATTAAAATAACCCAGAGTTTTCATATCCTTCATCTACATAAATAAATAATATTTACGGAAACTCATCTCTGCAGACCAAAGTACTTTAAATATTTAATCTAATTTATTGGTTATTTATTTAACAAATACTTTTATGGGCCTTGCCATGTTCCAGGCACAGTTCTAAGTACTTACAACTAGTAACTCATTAAACCATTTCACAGATATTTCTTCTGAGAGCAGCACCGGGGGTTTATATGTTGGTTCCACAACGCAGTGAGAAAGCCTCCCACCCTGGTGCTGACCACCTCGGATGTCCCTGGGCACTGGCCCATCTATATGGCTTTAAAAAACAAATTAAAATTTTAAAAACATGATTTTTCTGGCCAGGTGCAGTGGCTCATGTGTGTAACCCCAGCACTTTGGGACGGCAAGGCAGAAGGATCACTTGAGTCCAGGAGTTTGAGACTAGCCTGGGCAACATAGCAAGAACGTGTCTCTACTAAAATTAAAAATTATTAAAAGAAAATAATTTTTTTAAAAAATCATGACTTTTCTGATCATACCTCTGGCATACTCATTATAGAAAATTTGGAAAGTATAAGAAGTTATAGCCAGGCACAGTGGCTCACATCTGTAATCCCAGCACTTTGAGAGACTGAGGTGGGTGGATCCCGAGGTCAGGAGATGAAGACCATCCTGCCTAACAAAGTGAAACCCCATCTCTATTTTAAAAAAATACAAAAATTAGCCAGGCATGGTGGTAGACATCTGTAATCCTAACTACCCAGGAGGCTCAGGTGGGAGAATTGTTTGAATCCTGGAGGCAGAAGTTGCAGTGAGCCAAGATTGTGCCACTGCACTCCAGCCTGGGCAACAGAGCAAGACTCAGTCTCAAAAAAAAAGAAAAGAAAAGCAAAAAGAAAAAGAATTCATAAAGAAGGAGAGGAAAAATGTAAAGCCTTCACTCTCCCACCATGTATCATTTATATCAATCCAAGATTTTAGTGGAAAGGGAAAGCAGATGATCTAGTACAAAGCATGTTTTTTAGCCTCTTTTCCACTGCTTGTTTAAGAATCTGAGAGTAATCCCAAAGTTACTACTCCATAAGCAAATCTGGGGCAATCACCAGACGACCAGACTGAGGGCCCCCAAGGGTTCAAATTCCTGAGCCCTGTGTTTTCTCTATAGCTTACTGTCTTGTTCCATTTGGAAATAAAGCTACCGTCAAGCCTATCAAGTAAGATGCTCTCTACAGAGTCCAAAATAAAACACAGAAAATTAACACGCTACCATCCCCACAAGAAGCGAGGGTCTCAGCCTTTTGCCCCTTTTGTCCCTGCGTTGCCCTCCATTCAGATGTTGTCACTGGGCCTTGGTAGCATAAGCTCTTAACAGCCGTCCATATTTCCTTTTTTTTTTTTTTTTTTTTTTTAAACTCCAGGACTTCCTGTTGCAGAAATTGAATCACTTATCTAAAAAGCTCCCCACCCCCACCTTAGGTGACTGGTGGGTTTCATCACCAGGAAAGCACATTGTTCCAACTCTAAAAGTCCACAGTCTAAAATCATCATCATGTATTTTCATCAGGATGAAATATCGGGCGCTCTGCTCAGTGCAAGGTTTTATTAATGATGTGCTGTCAGGGGCTGGATGTTCTGCATATTTGCATATTAAACAGCTGAGTGAAGAAACATTCCTTTTATTGCTGCAGGGAATAAATCAGTTTAAAGCAAGTTCTCATCATTTATACTCCTTTCAGCTAAGTCTTCTTTTATTGAAATAAATTGTTGAAGTGCTTTGCTCATTCTTTGAATACTGATGAAATTTACCTTGATAGGACCTCAGGAAAAATAATATTTTCTTAAAGGTGCAGCATTGTTCCATTTTCCGAGTATTACTTTAATACATTATTGATAAGTTAATTTAGAAATATCAAGTGAAAGGGGAAGAAAAACAGTTTTGAATAAAAACGGTGTTTCCTCTGGACTATTTTGCCAAATGCATTTTTATTGTTAGAACGTAAGCAAATTAAAAACGGCAACAAAAGCAGTTTTTATTAATACCTAGTGTACTTTTTTTCTGGTAATGAACCATGAGCTGTGTTTGCATTCAAATCCCCGTTAGCATTATATGCCATCTACATATATGGATGCAGTGCCTACTGGACCCCAAAGCTTGCTGTCTCCTGGGCAGACGCATGAGAGGTCCTAGGCAATCAGGCTCTTTTCAAACATGAATTATACCCAGCTTCAGGGTATAAGGGTCAGGATCCTTGTAAATGTTTTGGGTTCTTCTATGTACTCATAACCTACTCTCTATGCTAGAGGTTGAAAACATACACTGTAGATTCCATGCATCCTGAAAACACTTTGGAAATAAAAGTTTGGCCTGCGTCCTGTATTTGAAAACTTATAATGGCTTGCCAACATTTTCAAGTTGGGGTATCTCACAAAAAAATTCCGATGTCCAGCTTCTCTCAAGCACACAGGTCAGAAATTGTGAGGCTGTTCTCTGGTCAGTTACTCTTTAGCAGCCGTCTGCTCTAGTAGGGATGGGCGTGCCACCCCCAACACTCCCTGTTGTTTACATTGTGAGACACCTGCATGTGGTGACTCCTTCCATCTCTGGTCTATATCTTATCTCTTGGTGGTGGACTCAGTTATATAAAGTGTTTGGGCAGTGCCTCGCACACAGGACGCATCCAGAAAACATTCACTGGTATTAAAACAGAGGAAACGGGAGAACTGAGGCTGGTCAGTGACATCATGTTTTATTTCCTTTGTGCTCCTCTCTGAGTACAGAGCCACACTTTTTTTCAGACGTACAGTTTCCTGTCTCCAAATTAATTTTATTTCTAAAAGGCGGCCCTCTCTCCTCCTACAGATCTTTACCCCAGTATCTCCTTTTCAGGAATGACATCCTTAGCCACTATTTAAAAGAGCAAATTTCTTTCCAAACTCTGCTGTCCCTGAATCCCTACCCCGCTTTACTTTTCTCAATAGCAGGCATCATTTATTTCTCCATTTTATCTGTCTACTTTCTCTTTTGTCTCACTGCCCTCCCCGCCACACTGGAAAGTGAATGAAGGCTCAAGGCTTTCTCTGTCTTGTTCTCTCCTGGGTCCTGAGTACCAGTCCTCTTGCTTGGCACTTGGTAGAGGACTCGCTTAATGAATAGTGAGTGAATGAATGGGCTGGGCTTGGTGGCTCACAGCTGTAATCCTAGCTACTCAGGAGGCTGAGACAGGAGGATCGCTCGAGCCCAGGAGGTCAGGCTACAGTAAGCTATGAGCACGCGGCTACACTTCAGCCTGGGCAACAGAGCGAGACCCTCTGCCTAAAAACATACATCTGTATTGAATGAATGTGTGAATGACTGAGTGAATGAAGGAATGAATGGATGTCCTTTAGTTTGGCCTCAATCTTTATAGAAAGTCAGTTCAACGAATATTTGAGCATCTGTTTGTGTAGGGCCACGTGTTGGTTGCATCCTGCAAGGAAAAGCTGGGCAAGCAAGATCCAGTGCCCAGGAAGCTGAGTCCATGCCAAGATGTGATAATTGTATAGAGAACTATAATAGGCATAGGTACAGACTGGTGAAATATGAAAACAGGAAAACACACGGAGTCTTGGGGGTAGGGAAGTCTTGTTGAGGAAGATTGGGTCTGAGATAAGCCTAAAGGAAGATCAGGATTTTGACTGAGGCCTGGAAGGGAAGAGGGATTAGAAGCTGACTTTTTTTCAGATCTCTTCTTGTGCCCGGCCTGAGGTTAAGTGCTCCTCATGCATCCCCACATTGACTTCTCAGAGCAGCACTGTGAAGAGTCCCTTTTCTTCCCAGTTTACTCTGGAGATGACTGAGGCTCAGAGAGGTTAAGCCACTTACCCAGTGTGGCACAGCACAGCTTGCTCAGAGATGGCCCAGCACGTGGCATCAGTTCAGTCTGGCCCTAGAGCCTTTTCCTCTCACATCCACACTGCCTCCCATCCCCAGTGGAGAGATGGGAGAGCAGGGAAGGAGGCAATTGCCAAGCCTGTTTCTAGAATCTCAACGGATGCCATTTGGTGAAGCTGAGGCTGACGCAGTTACTCTGTGGAGGCACCAGTGTCTTGGACCAAGGGATGGATTCAGGAAGGATTGTGTCCGCTGCTAACCTGCTGTGTGAAAGGTAGAGAATGAATACAGGTGCCAAGATTTTAGAACCCATTTGTTACCACGGTGGTGATGGGGTCAGGGAAGAAAGATGGGTGAGGTGGCTGGGTGCGGTGGCACACGCCTGTAATCCAGGCACTTTCGGAGTCCAACACAGGTGGATCACTGGAGATACAGAGTTTGAGAGCAGCCTGGCCAACATGGTGAAACCTTGTCTCTATTAAAAACATAAAAATTAGCTGGGCATGGTATCTCAGCTACTCAGGTAGCTGAGGCAGGAGAGTTGCCTGAATCTAGGAGACAGAGGTTGCAGTGAGCAGAGATCGTACCACTGCACTCCAGCCTGGGCAACAGTGAGGAATAAATATCTAAATATGGCCGAGTGCTGTGACTCCCGCCTGTAATCTCAGCCCTTTCGGAGGCCAAGGCTGGTGGATCACCTGAGGTCAGGAGTTCGCGACCAGTCTGGCCAACATAGTGAAACCCCATCTCTACTAAAAATACAAAAATTAGTCCAGTGTGGTGGTGTGGGCATGTAATCCCAGCTACTTGGGAGGCTGAGGCAGAAGAATCGCTTGAACCCAGGAGGCAGAGGTTGCAATGAGCTGAGATCACGCCACTGCACTACAGCCTGGATGACAGAGCGAGACTCCATCTCAAAACAAACCAAAAAGAATAAATAAAACACAGACATAGGGTTTTTTCCCCTCCCTCTTTTAAGTCTTGAAAGAAACAGTAAACAGCTCTTATTCCTGTTTCTTTGCCAGAAGTATTGTTTCCATATAAATCATTTGTGACAGAAGCTCCTTATTTTTAAGTGGAAAATGCACGTTTAATAACATGCGAATAATGTCCGAACACATGCTCGTTGATGGCTGCCAAGAGAACACCAGCACTCCTGCTGCCTGGAAAAAGAGATGCTCAGAGGCTCAGAGGCAACTGTTTGAGGGGTCATGCTGTCACTGCTGCTTCCTTTGCTGGTGAGCTCTGAGCAGCAGCGTCCCAGAGACTCCCTAACCAATGACAGCTGAGAGCTTTTGTACCTTGCAAATCCTCGAGTCACAGCAGACCTGGCTTAGGACCCCAGCCCCACCGCTAACTGACTGCGTGGGCTCCTATGGGTTTTTTATTTTGCCTCTGCAAGCCTCAGTTTTCTCATCTGTAAAATAGGGATAACATTAGCTTCAGCCCTCATAGGCTTAGTGGGAAGTTTAAATAAGAAAAGCCGTCTAGGCTGGGCACAGTGGCTCACGCCTGTAATGCCAGCACTGTGGGAGGTTGAGGCAGGTGGATAGCTTGAGGAATTCAAGACCAGCTTGGGCAACATAACAAGATCCATCTGTGCAGAAAATACGAAAATTAGCCCGGTGTGGTGGCATGCATCCGTAGCCCTAGCTACTCAGGAGGCTGGGGTGGGAGGATTGCTTTGCCCAGGAGTTCAAGCCCAGCCTGGATAACATAAAAAGACATGTCTCTAAAAAATTAGCTGGGCATGGTGGCAAGTGTTTGTACCCCTAGCTACTTGAAAGTCTGAGGTGGGAGGATCGCTTGAGTTTGGGAGATCGAGGCATGATCACCCTACTGCACTCTAGCCTGAGCAACAGGGACCCTGTCTCAAAAAAAAAAAAAAAAAAAAAAAAAAGGAAAAGCCTTGTATAGAGCTGGGCTATCCAATACTTTGAGGTAGACAGTGGCCACATGGGACCATTTCAAGCAAAATTAAATTTTAAATGACATTAAAATTTTAGTCTCTCAGTTACGCATTTCAAGTGCTCAACGTCCAGACATGTCTAGGGGCTCCGACAATGGGTAGCACAGGTATAGAAAGAATGCTTCCATGACAGTAGAATGTCCCATTGCACAGCTGAGGCATGGAGCACTCAGCCCTGTGCTGGCCACAGCACATACTGTGTTGGTTAACACCCAGTTTTATTGGCCGGACATGGTGGCTCATGCCTGTCATCCTAGCATTTTGGGAGGCTGAAGTGGGAGGATAGCCTGAGCCTAGCAATTTGAGACCAGCCTGGGTAACATAGGCAGACCCTCTCTCTCCAAAAAATCAAAAAAGTAAACCCAGACATGGTGGCTCATGTCTATAATCCCAGCACTTTGGGAGGCCAAGTGGAGCATCTTGCCTAAGGTCAGGAGTTTGAGACCAGCCTGGCCCACATGGTGAAACCCCATCTCTACTAAAAATACAAAAATTAGCTGGGCCTGGTGGCGTGCGCCTGTAGTCCCAGCTACTCGGGAGGCTGAGGCAGGAGAATTGCTTGAACCTGGGAGGTGGAGGTTGCACTGAGCCCAGATCGAGCCACTGCACTCCAGCCTGGCGCCTGGTGACAAAACGAGACTCTGTCTAAAAAAAAAATAAAAAAAATAAAAATAAATTAAAAAAAATAGCTGGACAAGATGACATGTGCCTGTGATCCCAGATACTTGGGAGGCTGAGGTGGGAGGATGGCTTGAGCCTGGAGGTTGAGTCTACAGTGAGCTATGATCTTGCCACTACACTCTAGTCTGAGTAGCAAAGCAAGACTCTGTCTCAAAAAACAGGAAAAAAAAAAAAAAACAACAACAGCCTGAGAAACATGGGAGAAACCCCATGTCTACTAAAAATATAAAAAATTAGCCAGGTGTAGTGGGGCTCGCGCCTGTAATCCCAGCTATTCAGGAGGCTGAGGCAGGAGATTCGCTTGAATGCAGGAGGTGGAGGTTGCAGTGAGTCAAGATTGTGCCACTGCACTCCAGCCTGGGCAACAAGAGTGAAACTCCGCCTCAAAAAAAAACAAAAAACAAAAAACAAACAAACAAAAAAACCCTGAATTTTTTTACGTTCACTATAAGACGATAAGGGAGATATCCTAGATATGTGAGTCAGAGCCCTTTTAACTATGACTCCAAAAAACTGAGGGTGGTGCCGCCCGGGAGTTCCTCCATACACAAAAGAAGGAAGAAAGCAAAGGGGTAATTCAGGATTCTCCCATTACAGTCTCTAGGGACAGACTGAGGTTTCTGGGTTCTGGATCCTGGTCTCAGGGGAATCCTGAATCACAGGTGTTAACCTGATTAGCCCCAGTCTGGCGTCTGACTCTTCGTTAATTACCTGAAGTGGATGGGACAGTTCCCGATACTCAGCACAAATGCGAGGGCAGTGACTCTGTGGCTTACTCCTTATTTGGCCTTGGAAAGTTACCCTCTAAGTCAGGGCTGCCTGTCTTCCGTTTTGGTGTGCGACTCCCCTGGAGAACTGGTTAAAATACAAGTCTCAGGCCCCATCCCTGGACCCACTAACTGTCCAGTTCTGGGTTGCAGCTCAGGAGTCTGCTTTTCCAGCAAGCGCCCAGATGTCACTGACGCTTCCAGCTCTCAGACCACAGTTGCAGCAGTGATTTTTCAAAGCCTCTTCATTTGTGAAGAGTTGTTCTCCATGCCCCAAGGGCTTGTGAGGATTGAGAAAATGAATCTACGTAAAGTGCACAGCCAGTGACGTTGTAGATACACGGCAAATGGCCTCGGCTCTATTACTTAATTTTTACTAATTTCTGTTTTTGACACCTGCAAATCAGGATCTGCTAGAATTGCTTGATATTAGAAAATTGGGCCTAACACCCTAAGCCGCTCCTCTGTCATGAAATAACAATCCTCTGTTTAAACACTTAACCTTCCAGCTCAGTTATTTTGCACCAGTGAGGATAAATGTTTCTGCATGCATACACTTGGAATCACTCTTTAATAAAGTATTTTTCCTATAGCTGAGCGTGGTGGCATGTGCCTGTAATCCCAGTTACACAGAAGGCTGAGGCCAGAGGATCCCTTGAGCCCTGGAGTTGGAGGCTGCAGTGACTTATGATCATGCCATTGAACTCTAGCCTGGGTGATACAGCAAGACCCTGTCTCTGAAGAAGCCAAAAGCTCACATGTGGTGGCTCATCCCTGTACTCGCAGCACTTTGTGCGACTGAGGCAGGAGGATTGCTTGAGGAGTCTGAGATTGGCTTGGGCAACATAGTACGATCCCATCCCTATTAAACAATAAAAAAGGAAAATAAAATTTTAAAGAAAGATATTTCTTCCCTTCAGGATAATTTGGAGCCAGTACATCTTGCATCATTCATTTGTCCCCAGCATGGGACAAAAGATACCGCCATAATGCCTACTGCAAAGAGAACAGGTGTGCTTAGCATCTTTGGATAATGCACAGGGGGTGTTTTGCAAAGATATACTTTCAGGAGTAAACCTCGTAAGCTCCAACTGAATGATTTCCCTGAGTGAATGAATGATTCTGTGAGGATGACACTTCCGTTTTAAGATGAGAAATTTCAAGAAATGAATCTGTAGGCTGCTCCAATCGATACCTTTGGTGGGGTAGGAAGGATAGTAATTTAAAACCTAGGATCTGACTCCAGATGCCATGTTGTTGTGTTCTATCCCAGAAATATTTCTGAATTCTGTTTCCAGTTTCCAAAAGTGCAAGTAAGGAGAACACTGAATGTTAATTGGTGTTTAACAGTTTTTTCTAAATTTATTTTTATTTTTCAAAAATAGAGACAAAGGGCTGGGCGCTTGTGGTTCGTGCTTGTAATCCCAAGACTTTGGGAGGCCAAGTGGGGGTGGATCACCTGAGGTCAGGAGTTTGAGACCAGCCTGACCAACATGGTGAAACCCTGTCTCTACCAAAAATACAAAAATCAGCTGGGCATGGTGGCCAGCACCTTTAATCCCAGTTATTCGAGATGCTGAGGCAGGAGAATTGCTTGAACCAGGAGGCGGAGGTTGCAGTGAGCCAAGACCGTGCCACTGCACTCCAGCCTGAGTGACAGAGTGAGACTCTGCCTCAATGATAATAATAATAATAATAATAATAATAATAAAACAAATAAATGAAAATAAAAATAGAAACAAGGTCTGGTTTTGTTGCCCAGGCTGGTCTTGAACTCCTGGATTCAAGTGATCCTCCTGCCTTGGCTTCCTAAAGTGCTGGGATTACAGGCTTGAGCTGCCACACCTCACCTCTTATTTTCGATATCATTGATAAACCATGGTCTTCAAGGATTTGTGGGACTTTTCATGTTTAATACCCAGTAGTCATGGTGTGGGGCGTGAGGAGCTTATCATGATGTAGAATTGAGATTTTCTGAGTGTTTAATTAGGCTTCTTTGGTTACATGGAACAGTTTTACTTGTGCCACCTCTTCTAAGAAAGAGGTTTGTTATAAGAGATAATGTTGGCAAGCTGAGGAAAGGCGGCAGTTTTGGGGAACTCTCCTGTGATCCCCTCCTGCACAGCTGCCCAGTCCTCTTTGTCTGACTAGCTCCTTCTCTCACTGCTAGATGTATTCATTTCCCTCCCTCACAATTTTGGCTCGCACATGCTTCTTTTTCTCATGACCGTGCAACTCAACTCGACCTCATGGCATCTTTTCATCAGCTGCCGCAGGCTTCAAGTCTATTTCCCAGTTCCCTAGTGCGGAAATCCACTGGTATGAGTCATCTTTGCCATTGGTAGATCGCAGAGCAGACATCCAGACAGATTTGCCCTTGGCTCACGTGTGATTGGACCTGCGATCTGCCCAGGTGTAGTCACAGTGGGGAAGGGGAGCGGCGGCAAGTAATACAAAACCCACCCAAGTAGGAGGACCCATGAATCAGGGGAGTTTTCCTTAGCAGGGGGTGCGAGTGGGCAGGGATAACTGGTTTTGCAGTTTATGGCCAGTTGCGTTGGAATGACAGCTGTGGTGTGTTAAGTCCGATCAAGTCCAGAATTCCTCTCCACCCCATCCTTTTGCAGTTTTCCCAGATGTACTACAGGACCTGGATGTGATGCAAGCATGCCCGCTGGCTTAGGCTGTCCTTCACAGCTGCAACATCCCTAGGGTGGAGAAGCCACGTGGGGCCTCACAGAACCTTCCTCCCTCCCTGCTAAAGGCTGAGAAAGGGCTCTGCCCAAGTAGTTGCCATGAAGGGGGTTGGGGGAGCAGTTATCTTCTTCCAGGTTAATCTCAGTTTCGGCTGCATTGAACTATATTTGTAATGGGCCTCATCATATTGAACTGTGGAAACACCGTAGTTGTCACCTAACTGAGCTTCTCTTTGTTCCCATGTTTCATTGAGGCAGTTACTAAAACTCCTTCCAGAAATGAGGGAGTTTTGTGAATTACAAGTGTATTTCACTTGTAATTCAGTCCTCTTATAGTCAGAGCATGGGAACGCTCATAGTATGTATCAGAAACTAGGAAACACGTATCGTTTTACAGCTCTGTCTGCAAAAGTGCATCGTGGGCCTCATTGGGGAGTGCTCTCAACGTGGTTTTTATTCTGGGGTGTCCTTTGGCCACAGTCCTTAGGATTTTTTTTTTTTTTTTTCTCTTTGCTGTTCGCTGTAACAGAGTCCACCCACTGAGATCGTGCTGTTCAGTCTGCTAGGATCTCCACTTCTCCCTGCAATGGGATGTCTAGTCAGAGTTTCCATTCTGTTTTTATGACCCTGGAAGGACTGAGAGAGATCTGTGAGGTCATCTTGTCCACCCTCAGCCAGGGCAGGAGTGTTCCCTAATGGTACAGTCAAGTATTTGGCTCGGTCTTGTTTCAGATGACTCAAGTGATGAGGCCTAGGGACATCCCTTGCGAAGCTATTCTGCAGCCCAATAACTTTCACTGTGTGGTGTTTTTTTGTTGTTGTTTTGTTTTTTGTATGTGTCTAATATTGAGAGTCTGACACAGTAAAGTCGTAAGGAACTAAGTCTGTTTACAGCAGATCTTCTCCTAGGAGTGTTCCCATAATAGTCACTTTTGTTGTCAATCTTCACCTAGCATGGGAGTTAAGTGCGTGTTAAAACTAGACCTAGGGACTACGTATCCTAAAATGCAAGAATAGCCCCCAAAATGAAAATTAATGTTGAAAATCTGGTCAGTCTGCCAGCAGTGTGCACGTAACTGTTCTATGTATAGTTCACATAGCAATGTATGTTTTGCTTTTGCTGTGCTGAATGCAAAGGCAGAGAAGCTTCTGCTACTGAATGCTTAGCACAAAACTCCTATCCTTCCTCTTTAAAATTAGTCCCAGAGTTGCCCCTTAATCTGCTTGCCAGGAAGTAAGCTGTTGGCTTGGGTCTTTCACTGATGTGGGGTGTATCTGTAATCTCGGTCACTGTTGAGAGCCTAATTATTGTTGAGGGAGAGATCTCAGGGCACAGTAAAGAAAGGAAGAGAAAGAGAGAGAGAGAAAAAGAAAAAAGAAAAGAGAGAGAAGTAGGGAGGGAGAGAGGGAGGAGAGACATGGACCCATGGGGGATGGGAAGAGAATAGGAGACTTAGAATTGGGGCCCGGCGCGGTGGCTCACACCTATAATCCCAGCACTTTGGATGGCCTAGTTGGGCAGATAACCTGAGGTTGGGAGTTCAAGACCAGCCTGACCTACATGGAGAAACCCCATCTCTACTACAAATAGAAAAATTAGCTGGGCACAGTGGCATGTGCCTGTAATCCCAGCTACTTGGATGGCTGAGGCAGGAGAAGTGCTTGAAACCGGAAGGTGGAGGTTGCAGTGAGCCGAGATCAAGCCATTGCACTCCAGCCCAGGCAACAAGAGCAAAACTCTGTCTCAAAAAAAAAAAAAAAAAAAAAAAAAAAAAAGAAAAGAAAAATAGGGAATTTGAAATGTAATAAAACAAAAGGAGGGGAGGAAAGATGGGGGAATATGGGAAGAAATGAAGAGAATGTGTTTGTTTTGGGATCTGTAGATCGGGGAAAGACATTCAAACTGGCAGGACCCAATGTTCACTGGAAGTTTTTTCCTTGTGTATCCTTCTTTAGATGCAGGAATCTGGTTCTCAAAGTGTGGCTCCCAGGCCGGCAACACTAGCACCACTGAGAAATCTGTTAGAAGTGCATGTTCTCTGGCTTCACCCCAGAAATCCTGAATCAGAAACACTAAGGGGAGTGGGCCCAGCTGTTTGTATTTCTGGAAGTCCTCTGCTTTGAGAACCAATGACATAGGACATTCTTCTAGGAATCCAGTCCTTTAAGGAAAGGCCAGAAGGTATTTATGTTTATAAGCAACTCCACCCTACACTCCAGATGCCTTCTCTAGCTATCTAACAGAGACAGAGTTGACTTAATAGTTCAGATACTAAGAGATAATAATTCAGAAACTATTATCTCTGGCCAGGAGACAGGCATCGTTTCCAGAACTCACCCAGGAAGGCAATGTTCTTTTTTTCATCTGGCATTTTTCTGTTGACTGTTTATGAAACCACATGGTAATAAACAGATTCCACATCCACACAGCAAAGGCCTGTGCCATCCAAGTTAAGTGGCACATCAGGTTATATATCTCAGTTTTTCTTACGTTTCCCCAGTTGACACATGATGGCCAACAAGAGAGTAAGGATCATTAAGGAGTTTATTTCTATCTTTATTTTATCATTTAAGACTCCTTTTTTTCCAATGAGAGTACGGATAACATAAAAGGTTATACATTGAGTGACTACCCAAATTAGCAGTGTTTCATTTTCACACTGTTCACACAGTTCTCTTGTCTCTGTTCATGATATAACAGTAAATCCAAGTTGCTTTAAGTAGATATCGGAAATATGAACCCATATGTTCTCAGTGTTTCTGTGGCATGATTATTATTTAAACTCGAAAATCTCATCAGATTACATTTGAGGTTAAAGGGTTGTGCTTACCAAAAGAGGAGATTGGAAAATGTAGACGTCCTTTATTTCCCACATGGCCTAAGATTGTTGAAGGATTTGTTCGATTGCATGCTGATAAATATTTATCACGGTTAAGTGAACAGTCATTTGGAGGCAGACACCATTTTACGATGCAGCTTCTCAGGGCGTCCTAAGTGTGACTCTGCCTTACCATTTTGTGTTTTATCGGAATACGCAGACATGTACTTTATGAGGTTAGGTAATGAAGAGAGAGAGACCCCGATAAACATATTTTCTAAGAGTAATGGTTATCTATAGCTCAGCAACCCTCAGTGAGCACAGCTTCTATTACACAATACAAGGCAAGCACTTCATAGCTCAATTAGATCTAACTTGCGTCATTTTTAGGCATTATGTTATTCTAAATTAACACTATATTTCATATTCTCCAGGTCTGACTATTAACCGGATTTTGGAACCCTCAGGGTTATTATTATTTAGTAGTCCCTGAAGCTCTCAAGTAGGCATTTTAAAATTCATGCATTAGAACAGATTAAAAATTACCTAGAAAGGCATCTTAAATGACCCACCCCCTTTCTTTTGCTAATTGTGCTAGAAGTGAAAAAGAAAATGCCAGTAAGGTCAGATGTAGTATGGTACAAATGAACTTGCTTCTTGGTTTGCTGCTAATTGTTGCTGAAACAGGAGTTATTTAAATGAGTAAATAATTTTTGAAATCATTGTAGGGTCTCACGGAGCCACAATTGAAATTCACAGACTGGGAATGATTATCTTTTTCTTTATATCTTAAAGTTTTCTGCGGTAGAAATGCATTTTGAATGTAAGCTAAGACAAAAAAAAAAAAAAGTGAGGCCTCACTATGTATATAAAAGTAACAAGATGTGCAAATGTTTTAAAAAACAGTGATTTAGTTAAGCTGTAGAAAGCTTGGTTTTATTTCTTGTTGCACCATCTTTATCCTTAGCTCTTAATCAGAAATAGGAAGATTTTCCAAGAGAAAATTGACAAAGATCATTGACGATGAGTCATTCTATCAGTTACTTGGTTTGTAAAAAGATCCTGACAAATCCTACTTTTCCAGATCCCGATGCACTAACCCCCATTCACTTCTTTCTATTTTTCCTGTCTCTACTGCATATTAAACCACCGTATTTAGAGAATAGAAGCTTTTGCCTTCATTATATCATGCCTTCCTCAGTGGAGGCAGCTGTCCTACCTCCCCGACCTGCAAGAGTTCTCCGGCCATCCTTCCAGCCACTGTTACTCTGCATGGGGCAGTTTGGCCCCCAAGGGATGTTTGATTATGTCTGGAGGCATTTTTGGTTGTCACAACTTGGGGAAGAGACAAGGGATTGAGGGAAGGTGCTCCTGACATCTAGTGGGTAGATGTCAGTAATATGACTTGGCTGTGTCCCCACCCAAATCTCATCTTGAATTATAGTTCCCATAATCCCCACGTGTCACAGGAGGGACCCAGTGGGAGATGATTGACTCATTTGGGCAGTGACTCCCATGGTATTTTCACGGTAGGGAGTGAGTTCTGATGACATTTGATGGTTTTCTAGGCGGTTTTTGCCCCTTTGCTGGGCACTTCTCCTTCCTGCTGCCATGTGATGAAGGACATGTTGCTTCCCCTTCCACCATGATTCTAAGTTTCCTGAGACCTCTGCAGCCATGCTGAATTGTGAGTCAGTTAAACCTCTTTGCTTTAAAAGTTACCCAGTCTCACACGTCTTTATTCACAGCGTGAGAACAGACTAACGCAGTCAGAGATGCTACAGAACATCCCACAGCACACAGGACTCACACCCTCCATCCCTACCCCACCAACAATCATTCAGCCCAAAATGGCAGTAATGACCCCATTGAGAAATGCTGTTCAAGCCACAGCTCACCATTGGAAGGTTGCCAAGCTGTGCTTTGCACGCACATGCTGTCTGAACGCCTTGTATTTTTCTCTTTGCTTACTTCTGCTGTTCCCCAAATACCCCATATACTGTATTTCTTTAAGAAATCCTGGTTAAGTTCCCTAATGTTCTGGGACAACTTCTGAACTCTCCTATCCCTCTGGCAAAGACTACCTGACCAAACTTTAGCTTGGCTCCTCAGAGCCCACTTCTCAACTAGGCCTTGACCTTGGTCCTTTGTCCTTGCTGGATCTTCATAGTCCAGTCTTAGCAAGAGTCCTGCTAAGTCAGTTTAGAGAGAATCCCTTCACCCTTGATGTCTGAACACCCTCGCCTGCCTTCAGCAAGAATCTTGCTAAATTGGTTAAGTTGGAATATTCCTACCCTTGTGGTTCTTTGTAGTAATTTTCCATCCACTGACCCTCCCACTGCCCTGCTCTCTGCTCTCTGGCTATAAATCCCCAGCTGTCTTTACTGTATTTGGAGTTGAGCCCTCTCTCTCTCCCCTATTGGCAACAGTCTTGAACCCTGTTGCAATAATCCTGCATAAAGTCTTCCTTACCGTGTTAACAAATGTCAGGATAACTTTTGTTTGTTTGTTTGAGGTGGAGTCTCACTCTGTTGCCCAGGTGGGAGTGCAGTGATGTAATCTTGGCTCACTGCAACCTCTGCCTCCTGGGCTCAAACAGTTCTCCTGCCTCAGCCTCCCAAGTAGTTGGGATAACAGGTGCATGCCACCTTGGCCACCTAATTTTTGTGTTTTTAGTAGAGATGGGGTTTCACCATGTTGGCCAGGCTGGTCTCGAACTCCTGACCTCCAGGTGATCCATCCACTTTGGCCTCCCAAAGTGCTGGGATTACAGGTGTGAGCCACCAAGCCACGTTGTAACCACCCAACCACCACACTGCCAACTCTTTGAGGATCAGGACCATATGTTGTCTAGGGCCAGATATAGTGCACATGGTGTGAACACATAAAAAATGTCTGTTGGCCAGGTGCGATGGCTCACACCTGTAACCCCACACACTGGAAGGCTGAGGTGGGAGGATCGCTTGAGTTGAAGATTTCAAGACCAGCCGGAGCAACACAGTGAGACCCCCATCTCTACAAAAAATAAAGAAAATTAGCCAGGTGTGGAGGCATTGACCTGTAGTCCTAGCTATTCCAGAGACTGAGATGGAAGGATCTCTTGAGCCCTGGAGGTCAAGGCTGCAGTGAGCCATGATCGTGCCACAGTACTCTAGCCTGGGTGACAGAAGGAGACCTTGTCTGAAAATTAAAAAAAAAAAAAAAAAAAAATGTTTGTTGAACGAAGTTATGAAAGCATTCAGTGGCAATAGGGCACATATGTGAATATATTCATAGTTGCAAACTCAAAAGGATGCTCACAACCTGGTTCTTTGTCTTGACCCTCCATCTAGGCTTTTTCCAGTCACAGCCTGGATGCATGTATGAATAAACTTCTGCCATTAAGTCCCTGAATTATTTAAGCTCTGCAAGTGATTCTATAAAAACCATACAGTAAAATGAATTGCATACGCGTATGTTTCAAGCGCTCCAGCAGCCTACCCAGGATGGCTTGACGTTGTCTCTCAGTGCCGCATCAATACCTGGGGGTTTTCAAATATTGCAGGTGGCTGAAGCCTTTGTGTTCACGTTTCTGTAGTCTTTATCAATTTGTGAAACCAGGTCCCAATCTATATGTCCAACGCCATTCCTGGACCCCCTTTGATAATCTCCACTAAGCAGATGCACTCGATACGTCTTCGCTAATGGGTTCTGACTTCATAAAATGTATTAATGACTCCTTTT
Organism: Saimiri boliviensis; assembly: GCF_048565385.1. Classification (NCBI taxonomy): domain Eukaryota; kingdom Metazoa; phylum Chordata; class Mammalia; order Primates; family Cebidae; genus Saimiri; species Saimiri boliviensis. The sequence continues at coordinate 136,947,796 of NC_133449.1, read as the reverse complement.
TGAAAGTAAGAGTGCTTTGAATACAAGTCGTTATTGCTTTAAAAGTTCATAAAAGCAAAAGCACAGTATTTCCCCCGGTGTTTGTGCAGTGGGAGATGTACACCCAGGGCCTCGCGTTTTAGCTGTGTTTCTCTAGTTTGTGATTGCAGGTTTCAGACTGCCTGGTAGGAGGAAGTCACTTCTGATTCTCACTCTTGTCTTTCTGACGGACTCTTGTCTTTCTGATTTTGTGGAATTCCTACCTTGCAAAAAGTTTGCATTCATTTCATTTTCAAGATAGGTTTATCATATGACAAAGGTGACACAGACAGGAAGACTCTTACTTCAGCCTACATGGTGCTTGAGAAAACCTCATCTGGCTGGGGGTGGTGGTTCACACCTGTAATTTCCTCAGTTAGAGAGGCTAAGGTGGGACGATGGTTTGAGCCTGGGAGTTTGAGACCAGCCTGGGCAACAGAGTGAGATCCCATCTCTACAAAAACTAAAAAAAAAAATTAGCTGCACGTAGTGATGTGCACCTGTAGTCCCAGCTAACTGGGACTCTGAAGCAAGGAAGTTGCTTGAGCCTAGGAGGTTGAGGCTGCAGTGAACCTTGTTGCTGCCACCGTACTTCAGCTTGGGCATCAGAGAGAAAAGACCGTGTCTCCAAAAGGAAAAACAAAAACAAAAGAAGAAAAGGCATTGTCTTACTCCACCCTTGCAGTCCCTGTGGGAGAGAGTTACGATTAGCTCTGAGTTTATGGGTGAATGTTACGGTTTGGCTCTTGTCTCCACCCAAATCTCAACTTGAATTGTATCTCCCAGAATTCCCACACGTTAAAGGAAGGACCCTGGGGGGAGGTAATTAAATCATGGGGGCGGGTCTTTCCCATGCTATTCTCCTGATAGTGAATAAGTCTCATGAGACGTGATGGGTTTATCAGGGCTTTCTGCTTTTGCTTCTTCCTCATTTTCTCTTGCCGCCACCATGGAAGAAGTGCCTTTTGCCTCCCACCAAGATTCTGAGGCCTCCGCAGATAGGTGGAACTCTTAAGTCCAATTAAACCTCTTTTTCTTCCCAGTCTCCGGTATGTCTTTATCAGCAGCATGAAAACGGACTCCTACGGTGAGGAAAGCCATGTGCTAGGAAGAGAGTGTGGTTATACTTCAACCCAGGACTGTCTAACTCCTAAGGTTTTGTTAATATATGGACCATTTCTCTCAATCTAATAGTAAAGGGAAGAGAAGCCACACCTTTTGTTTTCCAGTTCCTTTTGAATATTTGAAAGGTTTTTTTTTTTTTTTTTTTTTTTTTTTTGAGACCGAGTTTCGCTCTCGTTACCCAGGCTGGAGTGCAATGGCGCGATCTCGGCTCACCGCAACCTCCGCCTCCTGGGCTCAGGCAATTCTCCTGCCTCAGCCTCCTGAATAGCTGGGATTACAGGCAGGCACCACCATGCCCAGCTAATGTTTTGTATTTTTAGTAGAGACGGGGTTTCACCATGTTGACCAGGATGGTCTAGATCTCTCAACCTCGTGATCCACCCGCCTCGGCCTCCCAAAGTGCTGGGATTACAAGCTTGAGCCACCGCGCCCGGCTGAAAGGTTTTCTTAAAGGACATGAAGAAACCATAGCTACCTTGGTAGTTCCCACAGCGTCAGTCCTCACCAAAGTATACGTTGCCTTTAAGGAGATTTGTTTCCATCAATCCTCATTTATAAGGAATTACAGTAGAGCAATGCCCACTTCAAAGTGCCTCACACCTGGCTGACATCTGTTCATTAAGAATGCCTGCCTTTAGGTTCTGAGACATCCAAGGAGCTCTTATGGGTAACACCTGTATATTTATAGCTGTTCCCCTCTCCCTACAAGGTCCATATGCCTGAATCCTCCCCACTCCATGTTTATAAAACTTAGCAATTGGGGAAACAGTGAGTTGAAGGACTAGGGTCACCAGCGGAGTCCCATAAATATGTTGTTTATGATCCCTGTGAAACAAGAGGACCATCTTAATTTCATGCTTTTTAAACTGGGATATGAGTGTCCCCAGGTTTCTCTGTTGGGGGTACCAGCGCCAGAGTTCTTTCGAAGTGATAGGAAACAAGGCATATTTTCTTAAAGAGACAACCTATTTTATTTTTTTTTTGGTGAATATACCATGTTGTTTACAGTAAAAACAAACACGGATTTCTCTAATAGAAGATATCCTTTGCATGGTGTCTTAGAGATAACACTTGAGTCGTAAAACACCCTTCTCTCCCTGGGGATGCCTTTGCTACGGGGATTGTGTCCATGAAGAGATTGAAAGCCCAGCCATATGGACATCATATTATTCATCTTTATTTGCGATCCAGTGCTTGCCAGCAGCCTTTCAGATCTTTCTCCTTGGAAAGTTCAGCAAGATGCTTGTAAATGTATGTTGCTTTGTTGCAGACAATATATATTTAAAAAGCAGTTATTTGCCCATCTCTCGTTCAACCCAGATACTGACTGCCTTTCTGTATTTGTGGCTGGGTGTTGTTTATCTCCATCTCATGGTTTTTACTACGGTTCTAGAAGGCCAGCCCCCAGAAGCATGCTTCCCGCCCCCACCACCATCCACAGGTTCCTCTGTGTATTTTAGGGGAATTCCTCTATATTCCAGTTAGTTTTCTCTCTGTTTCCTTTATTACTTCCCAGTTCCATTGCCAAAATATGATGCCTGCTCTGTCAGCTACCATATATTCCCATTTAGTCCCAATTGTCTAGCTTCATTCTATTTTTTTCCAAATAATCCCTAACCATGATAATAGAAATATAAATACTCATGTTTGTTTAAAGTACACAAAGCTGAATATTCATGGAGTAGTATTTCAGGTGGTGGGCAGGGAAACAATGTCACCTGTCAGGTGACATTTGGCAGTGTCTGGAGACATTGTTGATTGAGCCGTAATAACGTTACTATTTGGAGCAAGTGGATGAAGGGCCGGGGCGCTACTGACTGTCCTGCAATGCTCAGGCGTCCCTTACCACAGAAAACTGCAACTCCAAATACGAGCAGCACCGAGGCTGAGACTTGTTGATCTAGGGGAAGATGTGATTTCATTCCTCATCCTTGAAAACTATTATTTAAGCTGTGAATACCCTCTCTTTTCATACTAATGTTGTGGTTATAAGATCCTCAGAGTTGGCCAGACTCAGTAACATAAAAAAAAAGTTTGTAAAAAGGATTTAGAAGTCTGGGTGTGGTAGCTCATACCTGTAACCCCAGCACTTTAGGAGGCCGAGGAAGGTGGATCGCTTGAGGGCAGAAGTTCAAAACCAGCCTGGCCGACTTGGTGGAACCCTGTCTCTACTAAAAATACAAAAGTTAGCCATGTGTGGTGATGTTCACCTGTAGTCCTAGCTACTCCAGAGACTGAGGCTGGAGAATCGCTTGAACCCAGGAGGTGGAGGTTGCAGTGAGCTGAGATCACACCACTGCACTCCAGTCTGGGCAACAGAGACAGGCTCCATCTCAAAATAAATAAAATAAGATTAAAATAAAATAAAATACGGTACAGTCAGAAGTTAGGGTAGGGTCACAGAGATCCCGCTAGAGACCTGTGAAAAGGATGATTGTGTCTACAAGCTGCGACCATGTCTTTACTGCTTCTGCAAATGCTCGACAAAATGGGCCACATTCTTAGCTGGACTTCTCCCTTTACGGAAACAATGCCCTGCCCATTGTCAAGGCAGAAGCGCCTTCCACTGAGACGCGTTAGACACCACGTCACTCTTGACTTCATCACTTCACTCCAGTATCCATTTGAAATTCAGTGCAAACCCATAAATTCCACTTGGCTTCTGGTAGCAGCCTGCACGGAGTGTATATTCAACATTAGAAACACAGTAAATCCAGCCCATTTATTCACATTAACCAGCAAAGGCATTCTGCATGCCCATGTAAATACTGGAAATTACTGACATGGCCTTCTAGACCATGAAAAGACAGAAGCATATGGCAGAATTCATATGTGAACAGATTGCTTTTTCTCATAAGAACGCTCTATTAGAATATCAACTATTACAGCCTTCTGAAGTTACTCTTCCTGCTCTTGATTGAAGCCCTGAATCACCCCACCACTCTGTTTTTTTTTCCACTGCGTTTTGCTGTGTGTCTTCACACGTACTTCCTGCAGTTTCTAAATGGCCTACTTAAACCTTGAGGTAGGTCCTTCAGTTTCCCGTAAATTAATAACACATCTATGAATATTTCCCAGCCAGCCTTACAAGTCCCAGTCTGTTCGAATACCAGGATCGTAAACACAGGGAATAGATAAAGCAAGTTACTTCTATCAAATGCTCTTCCAATATGAAGCAAAATATTATTAATCTAGACGGCCTGCTACTTCCATTTACCATGTCGCTGCTCATGGGATTACAGGCACAAAGGTTTCATAAATTTCAAATGAAATATGAAATTTGTTGTCAAAATACTGTTAAAGGTATGAAAGCCCTGCTCGTGTGAGTTATATTTTTGTTATTATTCTGTTATTATTATTGTATTTATAGCCACAGGCATTCACCTGTTTTAGGTTCTGGGGAGAAAAGCAGCCTCCCACCCGCATTTTTTTCTCCCACTGCTTTTTAATCCTCTCTTCTGTGCCTCCCTTGTTTTCTAAGCAGGAAACAATGAATGAGTCTGCGCTCCTCTTGCCATGTCTGCTGTGTCTCTTTCCAATGATCCACAGTCCTGCGATGTGATGCCCTCGTTTTGGAGAAGAGACGCTTGTCTTTTGTGACAGAGGTGGGTCGTGGCGGGGGCGGGTTTAGCTGACTTCATCAGATAGTAGCATGCAGATCCCACCTGCGAGGCTGTGGGCTGCTGAGGAGAGTTCAGCGGGCTGGATCAGAGAGAGCAGAGCCACGCTGGCAAGTCAGAGTCTTTGTGGAAAGCAGCCAAGGTCACAGCTGGAAAGAAAGCCGTGTATTCCAAATCAGAGGGGCAGTGCAGGAATGGGTCAGAGGAATGAGGGACCAGGTTGTCAGCCGGGAGAATCGGGAGCCGGACAGAGGGAACCTGTGACAAAAACGAAACAAAATAAAACCATCTATGGAGCATTGACCAGGTTCCAGATAGTTTAATGCCCCTTGGGCATGCATCGGGTATGCTGTGGAAGGACAGATGTGATTCCTTAAAGGCGCTGTGCTGAGTTAGACCAGGGGTTCTCAAAATGGGGTCCCTGGACCGGCAGCATCAACATCACCTGGAAACTTGTTAGAGGTGCAGAACTTGGGCCCTGCCCCAGGCCTCCTGAATCTGAGTATGTAGTGGGGAGAAGTGGGAGGTGGAGCCTGTAGTCTGCAGTCTGTGTCAGGAAGCTCTCTGGGTGAGTCTGATAAACGGTCAAGTTTGAGTTGCAGCAGGAGAGGCAGGGATCAAAAATAAAACACTAGGGGTGGGAATTAGAAATACGGTGTACCTGCTTACCTAGAGGCTAAATTCCTCTCGGCAAGTCTTCTAAACTCTCTATGCCTGGCAATTTCCTTAACAAAGAGTGATAATAATGCCTGTCAGACGTCACAGGATTTTCCAGAACTGATACTGGTTACGATGGTAGCCACTGAGACTCATGCTGGACAAGAGTGCCAGGCAGGGTCCTAAGTGACTTCAGACTCTACAGAGAGTCCCCAACTTACAATGGTTTGACTTACAAGTTTTCAACGTTGGGATGCTAGGAAAACTGTCCACATTGAGTAGAAACTGAACTTTAAATTTGGGGTTTTCTTTCCCCCTACCCCACCATGGGCTGGTAATATGTGGTAGGATAATCTCTGTCACACAATGCCAGGCCACAGCGTCAAGCTGCAGCTTTCAATGATAACGAGGGCAAAGAATCGATATTCTGTAGTGCGCGGTGTTGCCTGATGATGCCTAACTGTAGGCTAATGTAAGTGATCTTCTTTTATTTTTTTAATTTAATTTTTTCATTTCCCTCTGTTTTGAGGGGAATGGGTGGTATCTGGTTACGTGAGTAAGTTCTTCAGTGGTGGTTTGTGAGATTTGGGTGCACCAGTCACCCGAGCAGTGTACACTGTGTCCAGTTTGTAGCCTTTTGCCCCTCACTGCCCTCCCCCCCTTTCCCTCCGAGTCCCCACAGTCCACTGCATCATTCTTATGCCTTTACATCCTCATAGCTTAGCTCCCACTTATAAGTGAGACCATACAATGCTTGGTTTTCCGTTATTGAGTTGCTTCACTTAGAATAATGGTCTCCAGGCCCATCGTCCTATCCAGATTGCTGAAGATGCCATTAATTCATTCACTCTTATGGCCGAATAGTATTCCATCATGTGTGTGTGTGTGCGTGTGTGTGTGTCTGTGTGCGTGTATGTGTATACAGTGAATAAAGACACTGTGATATATATAGTGATATATGTCATATGTTGTATATATCATAGATGTATCACAGTGTCTTTACCCACTATATATATGTCACACTTACATCCACTATTTATGACTCTCTGTATATAACTCTCTATATATCACTATATATATTATCCACTATATATATCACATTTATCCACTCTCTATATATCACACTATATATATATATATATATATCACTTTATGCACTATATATCACTTTCTTTATCCACTATATATATCACAGTTTCTTTTTCCACTATATATATATATGTATATATATATATATATCACACTTATATCCACTTTATATATATCACTCTCCATATATCACTGTGTATGTATAACTCTATATCACTATATTATGCACTATATATATCACAGTTTCTTTATGCACTACATATGTATTACACTTGCATCTACTTTATATATATCACTCTCTATATATCACTATATATATATCTATATCTATATATCACTGTATATATTATCCACTATATATATTACATGTATCCACTATATGGATATATTACATTTCATATATATATATATATATATATATATATATATATATATATCACAGTTTCTTTATCCACTCATTGATTGATGGGCATTTAGGCTGGTTCCACATTTTTGCAATTGCAAATTGTGCTGCTTTGAACATGCGTGTGCACATATCTTTAACATATAATGACTTATTTTGCTTTGGATAGATACCTAGTAGTGGGATTACTGGATCAAGTGGTAGTTCTACTTTTAGTTCTTCAAGGAATCACCACACTGTTTTCCATAGTGGTTGTACTAGTGTACATTCCCACCAGGTATGTAGCACTGTTCCCGGTTCACCACATTCGTACCAATATCTATTATTTTTTGATTTTTTCATAATGGCCATTCTTGTGGAAGTAAGGTATATCACAAATGTAACAAAAACAAAAATAAATAGGTGGGACTTAATTAAAACTAAAGAGCTTTTGCACAGAAAAAGGAATAGTCAGCAAAGTAAACAGACAACCCACAGAGTGGGAGAAAATCTTCACAATCTATACATCTGCCAAAAAACTAATATCCAGAATCTGCAAGGAGCTCAAACAAATTAGCAAGAAAAGAAACCAAACAATCCCATCAAAAAGCGGGCTAAGGATATGAATGGAGAGTCCTCAAAAGAAGATACGCAAATGACCAAGAAACAGGAAAAAGTGCTCAGCATCACTGATGATCAGGGAAAGGCTAATGTAAGTGTTCTGAACACATTTCAGGTAGGCTAGGCTGAGCTGTGATGTTCTGTAGGTTATGGGTGTTAAATGCATTTTCAACTACAGATATTTTTAACTCAGTATAGGGTTTAATCCCATCCTAAGCTGAGGAGCATCTGTGTCTGTTTTGGTATTGACAGTAACTCATGAAGAAGGTGTAATCACCCCTGGCTTATGGTTGAGAAACCTGAGAGATTTAGTAATGGGCCTAAGTCCATGCTACCTATAAGCAAGAATCACACCACATTTTTCTGATTTCAAAACTCGTGTGGACAACTCAGTTGGTATGCTGCTTTACTAGATCAAGCTATATTATGTGTTCGAAAGGGCTTAAGAATTATCAGTGCTATGTAAAATGACATAAAGTAGTAGTATTGTCATCATCATGCTATATTTTTAACTCTCTCATTGGCATCTTTCCTTGGGGTTTCTCTTCTGTGAAATTCTTTGCCCTAGGATGACCCCCTTCATCAAAAAGAGTCACCTTCCGAACTGGTCAAACAATAGAGATTGAGTCCGGATTCAGGCACTGGTGACAGTGAAGACTCAGATGAGGTCTTGAGTCCTTTCAGTTAGGTTTACCACTGACCCCATAGCATGCAGAGGAAGGGAGATGAGAGATACAGATTGTTAATGGAATTTTTGGAATATCTTCTGGTCTTTGTGATCACAGAGGTTCAGCTACATTTTCACAATTAAAATTCATTTCATTCACATCATAAGTGGTAAATCCTAGCTCCACTGTAAGCTTTTAATTCCAACTTACAGTTCTTCTTATTCTGTTTACAAACCTGATATTTTAGCAGTCATTTTTGAGGAGATCTAGAATAATGTCTCATGTCATTTTTGAATTTTGGTACAGACCTTAAAAACATTAAGCTACGTTTGTATTACTTATATTTTGCTTTCTTATTTAAGTACTTTTCCTGACAAACTTCCTAAGAATATAATTTTGATATAGCCATGACATTTCATTTCAAATATGATAACCCTAAGTTTTCTTAAGCTGGGTGCAGTGGCACATACCTGTAGTCCTATCTGCTGAGGAGACTGAGGCACGAGGATTGCTTGAGGCCTGGAGATCAAGGCTGCAATGAGCTATGACTATACCTGTGACTAGCTACCGCACTCCAGCTGGGCAACATGGTGAGACCCTTTCTCAAAAACAAAAAAGAAAACAACAACAACAAAACCCCTAAGTTTTCTTAATGTTCTGACACTTTTATACATGTAGTATTTCAACTTCCAGTCACCATTCTGTCGTGATTACCATTTATACATTTAAAATAGAATCTGTAAGGCTAATGTGTTATTCTAGAATAGAACTTAACAAACCTTTTTTGTTTTTTAAATAAAATGCCAGATAGTATTTTTAGCTTTGCAGTTCAGATGGTGTGTGTCACAACTGTTCAACTCTAACTTTGTATGAAAGTAGCCATAGGTGGCCGGGCGCGGTGGCTCAAGCCTGTAATCCCAGCACTTTGGGAGGCCGAGGCGGGTGGATCACGAAGTCAAGAGATCGAGACTATCCTGGTCAACATGGTGAAACCCCGTCTCTACTAAAAATACAAAAAAATCAGCTGGGCATGGTGGTGCGTGCCTGTAATCCCAGCTACTCGGAAGGCTGAGGCAGGAGAATTGCCTGAACCCAGGAGGCGGAGGTTGCGGTGAGCCCAGATCATGACATTGCACTCCAGCCTGGGTAACAAGAGCGAAACTCCGTCTCAAAAAAAAAGAAAGAAAGAAAGGAAAAGAAAGTAGCCATAGGCAATGCACAAATCAGTGCACCCTCTGTGTTCCAATAAAACTTTATTTATAAAAACACATCTTGGGTGACATTTGACCCATCGGCCATAATTTGCCAACCTCTGCTTTAGACAGCCTAACTCACTTAAACATTACAAGTTCATGCAGCTGGGTGCCGAGGCTAACGTCTGTGATCCTAGCACTTTGGAGGCTGAGGTAGGCGGATCGCTTGAGCTCAGGAGTTTGAGACTGACCTGGGCAGTATGGTGAAACCCTGTTTCTACCAAAAAAAAAAAAAAAAGTCAGGCGCGGTAGCTGGTGCCTGTAGTCACTCCAGCATGGGTGACAGAGTGAGACCCTGTCTCAATAAACAAACAAACCCCCCAAAACAAAGAAAAACAAGTTTGTGAGATACCATCTATGTGAATATATGCTAACACAGCAGCGTTATTTTTTGATTAATCAGTGGCTGTCAATTCTTCTGTGTTTTTCAAAAGAATAGCCTACTCTCTGCCCACTGACCTCTACACCCTCCACCAGTTGGTACCTCTCTTAATCAAGGTTTGCCTTTTTTCACCTCTTCTAATGATCTTCTGGCCAACTCTAAATCACATTTCACTTGATGAAATTTGTGCACTCTTGTAACTTATAACCCTGCAATATTAGGGTATCTCTCTTTGTAGCTGCATCTTCGAAGACCATGGTTTTTCATGGAGACTGGCATTGTCCTGTCTCCCTTTTGGGAATGGCATTTTTAGACATCGCAAGCTAAGCAGGGCACTGTTGGTCTTGGGGAAGGAAGGTGGCTGGGAGACAAGACACAGAGGGTCCTGCAGTGTGTGGGTGGATCCATACAACACAGAAATGTCCTGCGTCTTGATGCTGTCTACACCCTCAGTAAGAGACACTGTCCTAGGGTCATGTTTTCACCTCCCACTGGTTACATGGACTGTCTTAGTCAATGCAGGCTGCTATAACAATATCATTGACTGGATGGCTTAAGAAACAGGAATTAATTTTCTCCCAGTTCTGGAGTCGGAAGTCAGAGATCAGGGCACCAGCATGGTTGGTTTCCGGTGAGGGCTCTCTTCTGCATTTGTGTACAGCTGCCTTCTTGCTATGTTCTCACTTAGCAGAAAGTGAGGGAGAGATCATTTCTCTTGTGTCTCTTTCATTCATGAGAACTCCAACCTTGTGGCCTTATGACTTCTAAGAGGCCCTACGTCCAAATACCATCTCATTGGGGATTTCAAGTTTAACAGACGCGTTTGGAAGAGAGAGGAACATATTCAGTCCATAGCATGAAGGTGGACTGCTCTCAGTGTAAAGCAGTCTATGGAATGAGACCAGAAAAGGCCCCAATAATAAAAGGCAGAGGAAGCCTGGTGAAGTGACTCGTACCTGTAATCCCAGCACATTGGGAGGCCAAGGTGGGAGGATCATCTGAGCCCAGGAGCTGGAGACTAGCCTGGGCAACATAGGAATACCCCATCTCTACCCACCCCCAAATATATATATATAGCATAATGTAAAAAAAAAAAAAAAAAATTTCAAGATATGGTGACATGCGCCTGTGGTCTCAGCTACTTGGCAGGTTGAGGCAGGAGAATCTTGGGCGACACAAGCTCTCAAGACTGGGAGCTTGAGGCTGCAGTGAGTGCTGATCTCTCCACTACACTCTAGCCCGGGTGACAGAGTGAGGTTTTGTGTCAAAATAAATAAATAAATAAATAAATAAATAAAACAATAAAAAGCAGAGAAATAAATAGCTAGTATTGCTTTCTTGTAGACAGAGAAGTTGGTGAAATGATGTCACTGCGCCTGGTGCAGTAGCTCACACCTATAATCCCAGTACTTTGGGAGGCCGAGGTGGGCAGATCATCTGAGGTCAGGAGTTTGAGACCAGCCTGGCCAGCACGGCAAAACCTCATCTCTATTAAAAATACAAAAATTAGCTGGCCATGGTGGCTTATGTCTATAATCGCAGCTACTTGGGATGCTGAGGCAGGAGAATCGCTTGAACCCGGGAGGCGGAGGTTGCAGTGAGCGGAGATTGCGCCACTGCACTTCAGCCTGGGCAACAACAGAGCGAGACCGTGTTCCAAAAACAGAAAGAAAGAAATGATGTAACCGATAGGGAGAAAGCCAAAGGTAAGGAAGAGAAAATGAACTGAGACTGGAAAGAACAAAGAGGAATCACATGTTTGTGCACACGTCTTGGTCTTGCTTGTGTATTTGGAGAAGCTCTGTGTGCTATGGGTGAAAGGAAACCTGTACTTAGAGCACCCGTCCTTTTCCCACGTGGTGAAATCCCACCTTGCTCACTGCAGGAGAGGTGAGTTCCAGAGGAGTTGCTAGAAACAGACGCCTTGGGGACTTTCCTCCTTTTCCAGCACACCCACACCTCCTTTTATAGATCAACTTCGGGGAACTCTCCTCTCCTTTGCCTAAGAGAATTGATCTAAAAAGGAATTATGGAATCCTGCAGGGCTTGCTGGGATCAGAGAAGCCTCCTCCAGTGATGGGATCTTAGGCAGAAGGCTGAAGGGACGTTGCTTTTAGCCAGGAGGAAAATCAAGAACCAGGAGGGCGGGGTGGTCGTAAACTTTTGTGAGGTTCCTTCTCTTCCCTGCTCTTTCCTGACAAGAGTCTGTCTGTTCTCTGTGTGTGTCAGTACTACCGTCATTCATCCTGGCAGCTCGTCTACTTTGTTTCTCTTTTATCCTAAGTCAGCTTCTCTCCCATCTCCCTTGTGAAAATTCCTAACAAAATAGGAGTTAAGGCCTGGCGTGGTGGCTTGTGCATGTAATTCTACCATTTGGGGAGGCTGAAGTGGGAGGCTTGCATAAGCTCAGGAGTTCAAGACCAGTTTGGGCAACATGGAGACCCTTTCTCTACAAACTTTTTTTAAAAAAAAATTAGTTGAGAATGGTGGCTCATGCCTGTAGCCCCAGCTACTCAGAGGGAGGCTGAAGCAGGAAGATCCCTTGAGTTCAGGAGTTTGAGGCTGCAGTGAGCCCTGGTCGCAGCACTATGCTTTAGCCTGGGCAATAGAGTGAGATGCAGTTTCAAAAAAAAAAGAAGAAAGAAGTAGTAAAGGAGGGAGGAGGGAGAAGGAAGGAGGAGGATGGGGAGGAGGAGGTGGAGGATGACGAGGGGGAGGGGGAGGATGAGGAGGGGGAAGAGGAGGACGGGGAGGAGGAAGGGGGAGGAGGAGGAGGAGTGGGAGGAGGGGAAAGAGGAGGAGGGAGGGGGGAAGAGGGGGAGGATGAGGAGGGGGAAGAGGAGGATGGGGAGGAGGAGGAGAAGGAGGGGAGGGGGAGTGGGAGGAGGGGGAAGAGGAGGATGGGGAGGAGGAGAAGGAGGGGAGGGAGGTGGGAGGAGGGGAAAGAGGAGGGGGGAGGAGGGGGGAGGAAGGGGAGGATGAGGAGGAGAAGAGGAGGAGGGGGAGGATGAGGAGGGTGAAGAGGAGGACGGGGAGAAGGAGGTGGAGGAGTGGGGAGGAGGAGGGGGAGGAGGGGGGAGGAGGAGAAGGAGGGGAGGAGGATTGGGAGGAGGGGGAAGGAGGAGGGGGAGGGGGAGGAGGGGAAGGAGGAGGGGAGGAGGAGGAGGAAGAGTAGGGGGAGGAGGAGGGAGAGGAGTGGGAGGATGGGAGGATGAGGAGGGGAAGGAGAAGGGAAGGAGGAGGGGGAGGGGGAGGAGGGGGAGGGGGGAGAAAGGGAAGGATGAAGAGAAGGAGGAGGGGGAAGGGGGGAGGAGGGGGGGAGGGGAGAGGAGGGGGAGGATGGGAGGATGAGGGGGGAAGGAGGAGGGGAGGAGGAGGAGGGAGAGGGGGGAGGAAGGGGAGGATGAGGAGGGGAAGGAGGAGGGGGAAGATGAGGGGGTAGGAGGAGGGAGGAGGAGGAGGGGGAAAGCAGGAGGAGGAGGAGGGGATGCGGATAGGGAGGGGGAAGGGGAGGAAGTAGTAATAGTAGTAGTAGTTAAGATCGCCATAAAAAATATTGAAAACTCAGAAATTTCAAATGCTTGAATTTCTTGGGATGGGAAGAATATCCCAAAACCTGTTTCCAACTCTCCCACTGATTTTGACCTCCTGAGGAAAACAGTTTTATCTTCTGCTCTGACTTGCTGGCATTGTTGTGCATACAGAGTTGGGCATGACAGCATATTCTTCTGACATGTGCCTCTGATCTTCTCAATCTCAGTGGGAAAGAGTTTTGGAACTTACTCTTTTTAAAAATTGTGGTCAAGATTTATATCATCATATAAATCATTTTAACCATTTCTCGGTGCACAATTCAGTGGCATAAAAGGGCTTTCCCCTTGTGCAGCATCACCCCTGTCCATCTCCAGGCGAAATTGATTCTTAATTCTCCCAGCCATCTGTTTCAACTCACTAGATGCTGTCCAAACCAGCATGTCGTGGTGGAAAGGGGCAGTTTCGGATTTTTTTTTTTTTTTAACTACCAGCAGCTGTGTTCTCGGTGGCAAATATCTAACCTCTCTGATCAACATCTGTCTGTAAAATGGAAACAGTGCTCCCTGTCTTAGCATCTGATGATCTAAACTTCGATCAGATAGAGGGGATTTTCAACACTTCCTCATCTTGGTTACGTTCTGGTGAAACTCAAGATGTCAGCACACGACCTAATCCCTTTCCCTTCTCAATCATCTGTATTTTCACAATGCTAGGTTTTATCTTCTGTACATAGAATGCACAATACATGGAGTGCCAATAAGAATTACGGTTTCTGTATAAGTACTCTGCGGTTGCCCACGGGTCTTCAGTGCCTCATTAGGCCTTCCTGGGCTGATGTGAGGAGCAAGGAGACTTAGTATCTGTTGTGGCCCTTCCTACAGTTTACAAAACTCTAATCCATAAAGGCCGTTTGAAATTTCCATTAGGATATTGGCACAAGTGGTTAAAATTAGTCATGCATTCCTGGTCCAAACTGCGGGAAGGGTATCTTTACTGTGAAAATGATTATGACATGTTAAAAGTGTGTCATAGTAAGCAGACCGTTTTCCGAGCTGCCGGGCGAGTTCTGGAAATCCTCTGTGTGTTCTCTCCCTTCTGACTCCTTTCTTTCAAGCAAGACTGCCAGTGCGTTGACTTGGAAAACAGCTGAGGCTGAGCAAGTTCAGAGCATTGACATTACGTGGCTTCCTTTGTAGGCCACCCCGACTCGTTCATTTTTTTTAATTGCTGCTGCTTCCTCTAAAATACACCACACATTTATTTATTTATTTTTTTTTTAAGAGGAGGAAGCCTTAAAAAACAGCAGCATTCTGGGTTCTCTTAACCTGTCTGCCATTTAACATTTCTAGAAGTGCCACATTGCTTCTAAGGTGAGGGCAGTGACAGTGACTTTTGCACGCTGAAAATGAGCTGCCTGGTTTATTTGGCTATTTATTCCTTTTTAGTGCTGGAGCGTTTTCAGTGTTAGAGAAAAGGCTGTGATTTTCTTTGATATTAAAAAGCCAACCACTTATATTTTCCAAAGCCGTTTGCATTCAGTCTGACGGCCGCTAAAAATGCATGTGGATTTTTTTCATCTGAGAGGTTTTCTCTGCGCATAGTGTTTACATTTATCAAATGTTGTCCTGCCCAGTACTTTATATTCATTGTTGCTTCTGGACCTAGCTGACAACATGGTCTATATGGAGAAACACAAAGCAGAACAAAGCATAGAAGTCAAAGGGACTTCTTTGAGGAGAATATAAAAACAAGGCAGGCGAAAAGTGGCTGTAAACATGCGTTGCGTTCCCAAGTGGAGGCTCCGTCTTTGTTCTGTCATCAGTGTGTCAGTTGTCAATCAAAGCTGCCTTCCCTTACACATTTGCTGATGTGAGAAGTGCTGGCTCTGCTCTTAGCCTGTGGTTGTGCAGGCTCAACTTCTGGGAGGGTTTCACACCGTGAATACTTCAAATAACAGAAAAGGACTGGGGAAAAGCTGATATTGTTGAGCATCGCCCATGTCAAACTCTTCAATTTTTTTTTTTTTTTGCCTTTCCACTTCCTTTTCTTTGCCTTTGGTGACTTCGTGTAATGCTGGATATACCTTCAGAGAACTTACTGCTTTTGTGCACGCATACATTGAAAACAAAACAAAACAAAAACACAAGAATGAAACAAAACCCCTATTCCTATTCCTACAATTCTGGTAGTTCGCCACAAGGTGGTGGTAGTGTATCTTGATTAGGGAATATGACCTGCTAGATGTAAGGATCCATTTACTTACACACTAAAGAATGTTTGGGCGTAGAACATGGTTTAGATGCTGTGCATATAGCAATGACTCCGATAGGTTTGTAGTCTCAACAATTTTCCATTCCAGTGGCACGTGCTTTGTCTGCAGCAAGAGTTATGGCAGGTTTTTTTTTTTTTTTAAATAAATTAACTCATATTTGATGGCAGGTGTGATCACAGCATGTTTATAAATATCATTCTTCATTAAGACATTTCCATCTTATCAAGCTCCCTATTTAATAAGGATCTCAAAAAAGAAAACACTTTTGATGCATATGTGTAGTGTTTTTTATTAACTTTTTCCTTGTTTGACACATAAAAATTTTGGCTCTCTGTGTCTGTCACTCTCACACACATCCTTCGACACGTTTATTTTTCCGGAGCCAGGCTAAAGCACCCTTGCCATCTTCTTTCTCTGCTGTTAGATTAGATGCTTTCTCCAGGAATCTCCTCTTTGGGGGCACCCTGAGCCTTCCTGCTTCCATCTCACATTTCTTTCTCTCTGTAATCAAGAGCTCCCTCTCTCTGGTGCTTTCTCGGGGCTCTAACTCTCCTTTCTGAAGCTTTTCATTTCTCTTTCTATTTTTTCATGCGTCAACTAGAAAGAAGCTGCAGGCAGGAACAAGAGAGCTCAGCATCCTTAGTGCGGTCTCTCTGGCTGGGTAGTTGGTCCCAGGAAATTGTTTTTTTTTCCAATTGTGGCAAAATTGAAAATTTTTCCAGGAGAGGACAGGCTCTTTCATGCTTGCTCTGTTGCCCATACTGGAGTGCAGTGGCAAAATCTCGGCTCACTGCCGCCTCTGCATACAAGGTTCAAGCAATTCGCCTACCTCAGTCTCCTGAGTAGCTGGGATTACAGGCACATGCCACAATGTCCAGCTAATTGTTTTGTATTTTTAGTAGAGGTGGGGTTTCTCCATGTTGGCCAGGCTGGTCTTGAACTCCTGACCTCAAGTTATCCACCCCCAGCTTGGCCTCCCCAAATGCTGGGATTACAGGCATGAGCTACTGCGCCTGGCAAGACCCTATCTTTAAAATAAATAAATAAATAAAATTTTCAAAAACCTTTCCAAATACAATGGCCTCCTTTCCTCCTATGCTGTAGTTTGTGTCCCTTGATATCTGTTGAATACAAAGCTGCTATAAGTTAAATAATTACCTGAAGTAATCTAGGATTTCCATGGTTACTTTGTTTACCTTACATTTAAAAAAAAAAAAAAAAAAAAAAAAGGTTGATAGTCAGGCACAGTGGCTCACACTTGTAATCCCAGCACTTTGGGAGGCCAGGGTGAGAGTATCACATGAGGCCAGGAATTCCAGAAAAGCCTGGGTAGTACTCACTGGGTTACAGTGAGCTGTGACCACTTTGCTACACTTCATCCTGGGCTACAGAGTGAGACCGTCTCAAACAAATAAACAAAAACAAACAAAGGTTAACAGTTACATCATGCCTGTTAGAACCCAAGGAAGAGGCTAATGAGATAATACTTCATGTGTATTATCTTTTATAATGTTCCCACAAATTCCATCAGGTTAATCTTATTATCTCTGTGTTGTCAACTGTGATTCAGGGAGGTAAAGCAATTTAGGCTGCGGTTAAGTGAGGATTTACACAAAGATGGTCTAAATGCCTGGGGCAGTGCTCAGAAGTATCCGACATCTCCAGATTACTACTGCTGTCTTGTGAATAGGCAATAATAATGAATATGGACACTTCTTACCTGAAGCAGCTACTGGAATCTAGAACACGTTTCATTTGGAAGCGTCCGCTTCAGACTTCCGTAGGTATCATCCCAAAGGTCTTCAGTCATCCTCAGGCAACTCTCCTTTGGGAGTTACTGCGGGTTTCAATGGGTTATCCAATCTAGTAGATCCTGCAGGCATGTTGGAAACTGCCTCTGAACTCACTGGACTACAAGAATTACTCTCTTTCTTGTGGTAGTGAAGACACGCTCACTGCCTATATAAGAGGACTTAGGTGTACCATTTCCTTCTATCAGCCCCCTCTGAGTAAAACGAGGTGAATGGCTTAGATGAACAATAAGTTTCTATTTGATAGCAACCAATCGATCCATATGCAAAGGAACAAAAAAAAAAAATGTGTGGTAATATACAGGTTACAAAATAAGCTCCCATGCTTTCTTACCACAACTATGTGAGTATGACAAGTATTATTTTTACAGTGAGGCCAGTTTCATAGTTGAGGAAACAGAGGCTAAAAGAATTAAAAGTATCTGGCCAGGCATGGTGGCTCACGCCAGAACCCCAGCACTTTGGGATGCCGAATTGGATGAATCCTTTGAGGTCAGGAGTTCAAGATTACCCTGGGCCAACATGGTGAAACCCCGTGTCTACTGAAAACACAAAAATTAGCCAGGCATGGTGGTGCACACCTGTAGTCTCAGCTACTTGGGAGGCTGAGGCAGGAGAACTGCACTCCAGCCTGGGTAAGAGAGCAAGACCCTGTCTATAATAATAATAATAATAAATAAATAAATTAAAGTGTCTGTCCCCAAGTCACATAGCTGTTGGTGCAAATGCAATAGCGGTTTTTGCCATTAATTTTAATGGAATGGTAAATAACACTTGATCTTGGGTCTTCTGACCTGAAATCCGATAGCTAGGATTGCCAGATGGAATACAGTTGAAAGAGTTGAAAACTCAGTGTCAATCGAACCTCCATTTTGCCCTAGAAGTGTTTTCAATTTTGTCCGGCTCATAGACTATGTTTCGAAACATGGAGAAAAATTGGCCCCCGACCCCTTATGAAGTGACACGATTCCTCTGAAAGGTTCATCACCCTGCGTGTCATTTTGAAGTTCCCTACTCTCCTCCCCGTCCTCTAACTCCATTAAAAATAGAAAAGGGGCGTAAGATCTGGAGAGAGGGGTTCTGTGTGTGTGCGGAATGTGACGCTGAAAGCCCCCCAGCCCTCCTGTTAACACAATACTTTTATCCTGTAATCTCTGCCTGCGGGAGACAGAATAACAATTCATCTGGAAAATGAGATTAACTCATTTAAGTTAAGCAGTGATCACAGAGAAGCTGTTTGGAGTTGTCTGGCTCAAGGAAAGCCCGCAGGTTCTCCGCCATTCCGGTTCAGAGGATCTGGGTCCCCGGCCCAGCCTGGTGGAAGTAATGGGGCCCTGTCACATCAGCCTCGGTGAGATACGGATATTACCAGGGAATTCTGTGAGTCTCTGACACAGCCCCTCTCAATCTGATAAAGACGGGTGCCTCTTCTCTTCGTTAGAACGTCTTCCTGACCCATAGCCTGTCTGCACTGCCCTGGTAAGGGGTTCTCAGGCCAGCGTGCTGTGGCAGCCTTTCTATTTCCGGCCTCTTCACATGGAATAAAACCCAACTGCCCTGTGATTCCGAGCTTGCTGATGCATATGGAGTTGCCTGCCTTCGTGTTGGGGCCTCTTGTTCCAAAGCGACAGTTTGCTTTTTTTTTTTTTTTTTTTTTTAATTGGAGTCTTGCTCTGTTGCCCAGGCTGGAGAACAGTGGTGGGATCTCGGCTCACTGTGACCTCCGCCTCCCAGGTTCAAGTGGTTCTCCTGCCTCGGCCTCCTGAGTAGCTGGGATTTCAGGCATGTGCCACTGCCCCTGGCTAGTTTTTGTCATTTTAGTACGGACAGGCTTTTACCATATCGACCTCCTGACCTCGTGATCCACCCACTTTGGCCTCCCAAAGTGCTGGGATTACAGGCGTGAGCCCCTGTCCCCAGTCCTAAAGGACCTTTGACTATAGTTCTCCTTTCTCTGTACGTGTTTGTTTTCTGCTTGTTGATTTACTGACATCTGGACCACAAATAACCGACATGTTTCTCAAGACCTAACATTAGGTCCCGATTTCAGGACCTAATGAATACCACACAGGTATTTTAGAAAGTGGGGGGTGTACGTCATAAAGAGAGATTATTTCCAACACATTTCTTTAAAGCCAAGTAGCTGAATTAGGTGAGACCTTCTTTGTGTCCTCTCCGGTCTTGCTAGCCTGGCCTTTGTGTGATAGGGAAGCAGATATACCTGGAAGTCTCTCATAAATGTTCAAAGTGATGTCGATGTATATATATGTTAAAAAACATCACTTTCCCCTTTGAAGACATTTGCCATTTCTGTGGTTCGTTCAGCAACAGCTTGGCTGAATAACTCTTCAAAAAACAGGAACACAGTATTCATATCTGGCCACTGTATGTGCTTTGGAGGGAATTTGGAGAGGAGGTGGCTGCAGCCACTCAGAGCCTTGTTGAATATTTAACACTTTTTTATGAATCCATCAACTAAGAAGACTATCAATTTTAGAGCATACAGCTGTTCTAGAGTAATAGTTTGCAAGACCAGCCCCAAAGATCTTGATGATTAAAGTGTGAACAGATGACGGAATGATAAACCTTAACGCTTAAAAATGTGTTTTTATAGTGCCATTCCTATATAACGTCGTCTGATAAATGTATTTGAGACGAACAGACCAAATGAAAGAACCTTCCATAAGGGGACACAGCACAGTTTGAATATAAATGTTCCCTCCAATTCCCCTGTTAGTGTTTGACTACGAGTATTGATCAGTGTTAAAGAGTGAGCACGCAGGAGCCTTCTCAAAGCCTCCTGCATACACACTCCCACTGTAAACGCGTGAGTATTGATCACAATTATTCCGTAAACACGTCTTACAAATTCCCTCAGTGCACGCGCCATCTAAATTAATCCAAATTCAGAACAGAGCTCTCTTGGAAAAGGAAAGAACATCTCTTTCAGCAGCTTCCCTCCTGGACATTAAATCTTCCATAATCTGTGCTAGCTCAGCAAAGAAGCCCTAACACCCTCCCAATCCTAGAGCGCCTGAGCTCTTGGGTTCTTATAGCTTACATCCATTGTGATGTCCTATATCCATTCTGATATCGGTTGTGATGTCTTGAGTGAGAAAGTGCTCTGAGCACTAAGCCAATGTTTAATTGATTTCAAAATGTTATATGGAGTAGATGGGCAGGCTCATTCAGGGTGGTATGGCTGTAGACAAAATGTTATTTGGATTGGCCGGGTGCAGTGGCTCACGCCTATAATCCCAGCACTTGGGGAGGCCAAGGTGGCCGGATCACAAGGTTCAGAGATCGAGACCATCCTGGCCAACATGGTGAAACCCCATCTTTACTAAAAATACAAAAATTAGCTGGGTGTGGTGGCATGCGCCTATAGTCCCAGCTACTCGGGAGGCTGAGGCAGGAGAATCACTTGAACTCGGGAGGTGGAGATTGCAGAGAGCCAAGGTGGTGCCACTGCACTCCAGCCTGGGGACAGAGCGAGACTTCATCTAAGAAAAAAGTTATATGGACTAAAAGAGGCTTAAGATACATGGCACCAAATGCACTGTGTGAAGCTCATTTTTATTTAGATTTGAAGGAACCCACTATCAAAGACATTTTTTCTGAGACAAACAGGGAAGTTTGAATATAGAGTAGGTAATAGGTGGTATTAAGAGAGTAGCCTTAATTTTTTGAAGTACGATAATATTTTTAATTGTATTTATGTTAGAGATATATACCGAAAAGTTTACAAGTGAAATGGTATAATGACTAACATTTGCTTTAAAATAGTGTGGAGAAACCGATTGGAGTCATAGAGTAAATAATTCAAGATTGGAAAATGTTGCTATTAATTTATTGTTGAACAACTATGAGTTCACTTAATTACGTTCTCTCTTTTGGAGTACGTTGAAAATTTTCCATAATAAATTGTTATTCGGAGGTCTCAAGAGGCAGACTGCCAAAAATAGCGGTTGGAAATAGACAGAGTCAGGCCTGGTGTGGTGGCTCATGCGTGTAATCCCAGTGCTTTGGGAGGCCAAGGCAGGAGAATTGCTTGAGCCCAAGAGTTCGAGACCAGCTTGGACAACATAGGGAGACCCTCATTTCTACGCAGAATTAAAAAGTTTGGCTGGGCATGGTGGTGCGTGCCTGTGGTCCCAGCTGCTTGGAAAGTTGAGGCAGGCGGATTGACTGAGCCTGGTGGGTGGAGGCTGCAGTGAGCTGTGATTGTACCACTGCACTTTAGCCTGGGTGACAAAGCACGGCCCTGTCTTAAAAAAAAAAAAAAATATCGAGGGCCAGGCGCGGTGGCTCAAGCCTGTAATCCCAGCACTTTGGGAGGCCGAGGCGGGCGGATCACAAGGTCAAGAGATCGAGACCATCCTAGTCAACATGGTGAAACCCCGTCTCTACTAACAATACAAAAATTTAGCTGGGCATGGTGGTGCATGCCTGTAATCCCAGCTACTCAGGAGGCTGATGCAGGAGAATTGCCTGAACCCAGGGGGCGGAGGTTGCGGTGAGCCGAGATCGCGCCATTGCACTCCAGCCTGGATAACAAGAGCGAAACTCCGTCTCACAAAAAAAAAAAAAAAAAAAAAAAAAAAAAATCATATCCCAAACCTTCTAGACAGGGCATGGTGTGAGCTGGAATAGGTAAGCAGTTCCTGATAACTGGACCAGCAAAACTCTGTCTTGATGCTCTTATTATTTAGTATCTGTTATGAACTGAATTATGTGCCCCGAAAATTTATGCAGTGAAGCCCTGATCCACAGTACCTCAGAATGTGACTCTGTTTGGAGATACAGCCTTTTAAAGGGTGATTACAGCTAGTGCTCGACTTACAACCACGGTCGGGACCGTGGAATGGTCGTAAGTTGAGTAGGCTATATGTACAGTTGAAATGGTGCACGCGGAGATGGTGGTGCTGCTGGAAGCTGGTCCGCACTGTCGTACGCCCAGCTGGGCAACGTTTGGGCTGCCAGACGCGGAGCAGTCGTGGCTAGCGATTGTGGTCGTAAAGTCGAATGGTCCTAAGTTACATAGGTCGTAAGTCGATCGATACCTGTAATTTAAAATGAGGCTGCTAGGATGGTCCTGAATTCAGTTTAATGGGGGTCGTTTTAAGAAGAGGTAATTTGGACACTCAAAGAGTCACTAGGGACGCATATGCCTGGAGCAACGACCACAGTGGCAAAAGACACGTGGGAGGCAGCTGGCTGCAAGCCAAGGCAAGGGGCTTCCGGGGAAGCCAAACCTGTGGACACCTTGACCTTGGACGTCCAGCCTCCAGAACTGTGAGAAAATTAAATTCTACGATTGAAGCCACCTAGTCTTGTCGCATTTTCTGTGTTAACCCCCACAGGTAGCAGAGTCCCATTCTCTGGGGAAGCACATACCTCAGCCAGGGTCCTGATCTGAAAATGAATTCAGGTGATGGACTAGAAAGACCTGAGGCCTGGCCTTGGGGAACAGGAAACCTGTCCGTGGTCCTGGTTCTGCCTGCAACTAGGAGGGCTTGTGTGTAACCTAGTTCTGTTTCCAAGAGACTGTATTTTGGGGGAAGGGAAGAGAACTGGAGAAAAGAAGACAAAATAATGACTTTGAGAGACCGCTAAACCCTAAGTTCACCCATGAAGTCCCCTTCTAGACTTCTAGAATGAGTCCATCTCGTGTCAGAGTGCTCAGGAGGTGTTAGATGTGCTGTCATTTGTTGAGAATGTATGACCTGTAGTAATCTGTTCTCATCCTGCTAATGGAGACATACCTGAGACTGGGTAATTTATAAAGGAAAGAGGTTTAATGGACTCACGGTTCCTCATGGCTTGGGGGGTGGCCTCACAGTCATGGCAGAAGCCAAAGGAGGAGCAAAGGGATGTCTTGCCGGGTGGCAGGCAAGAGAGATTGCACAGGGAAACTGCCCTTTATAAAACCATCAGATCTCATGAGACTTCTTCACTACCAGAAGAACAGCATGGGAAAGACTCACCCCCATGATTCAGTTACCTCCACTGGGTCCCTCCCATGATACATGGGGATTATGGGAGCTACAGTTCAAGATGAGATTTGAGTAGGGACACTGATATACCGTATCATGTCCTGACAGCCCTCTATGTACAAGGCACTATTCTAGGTGTGACATAAATGATGACAAAAGGTCAGTTACTCAAAGGTATGGAAGCAGAGCATCCCAGGTAGAGGAAACAGTAGTTGAGACTTCTGGTAGTAAGAAGCAGTGTGGCATGTTTGAGGCACTAAAGTCCAGTGGAGCTGGGACAGAATCAATGAAGGGGAAGATTGAAGGTGAAGGCTGAGAGGTGGGCATGGGTCGAATCACACAGAGCCTTGTAAACCACGGTAAGGACTTGCGATTTTATTCTAGCTGCAATGAGAAATCGCTGGGTGGTTTTAAGCCAGAGCGAGATTGATATGATATGGAATAATATGATGTGATATGTGAAATAGCATATGTTTCAAATGATGATGACACGATCGTGATATACCAGGAGGTGGCTCAGGACAGCACCATAACTGCTGGACGTGGAATGGATTGCCATGGCTTGGGTGTGGTGGCTCATGCCTATAATCCCAGCAGTTTAGGAGGTCAAGATGGGGTGACTACCTGAGCTCAGGAATTTGAGACCAACCTTCACAACATAGTGAGACCCCCTCTTTATTTATTTTTTTAAAAAAAAAAAAGGAAAAGAAAAAAAAATAAGAGAGAATGGATTGTCATGAATTAGGATTGGAGACAAAGAGACCAGCGAGAAGATTTATTAGGGAGAAAGGAGTTCAGTTGCAAGTTAAAACACAGCTAAAACTAACCGTAACAAACAAAGCTTTGTCTTTTCTTGCTTAATAAGAAGCTGAGAGGGAGGCAGTTGCTATCGTGGGTCCAGCCAGCTCAGCAGCTGTCCATTTGTCAAAGTTCTCCATCTCCAGCCTTGTGATTCTCTAGGTTATTCATGTTTCTGGAGTTATAGATGGCCACCACACCACTGCACATCCCTCTCAGGTTCAGTGTGAAAAGAGGGGAAGGAATTGTTTCCAGCTGAGTCTGAACCCCACATCCCCAGTTTTTTTGTTTTTTGTTTTTGTAGGAAATCCGTGAGCCTCACATGTTGGTGCTCCAGAATGTAGGGATCCGTGAGCCCCACACTGGACACCAGAATGTAGGGAGCCAGGCCTACGTCACCCGTGGGTACCCCAAGTTCAGTGGTGAGAAAGGAATGAGAAAAAGACAGATGAAGAGAGACAGTGGGACCAGGGGGCCATGACTTTATTACCCTGGAGGTGACAGTGAAGGCCCTGAGCTCTCATCATCCACACTGTTTATTGATAACAGTGACTTTGATCTATAGTGTAAGGGTGGAGTGATGGTGGGATGAATCAGTGAGCTGGAACTAGTGTATCATTCTAAGGACAGTGGCTGTTTGGGAGTTTCACAAAACAAGAACATGTGGTTGTCTTTAGCATATTATCTGTGTACAGCTGATGGAACGCTGGCCTTACAAGGAGCCTGCAAAGTCTAGCTATGTCGTAGTGCTATGAATGGGTTTTACATCCTTGAGCATAATGTTTATGGTAGCAGAGCTGAGGTCACCGTGCACCGGAACGTGAGGCATGGAGAGGCCTTCCTCCTGAGAGGTGTCCTGCAGCCTTCCACAATTTATTGTTCTTTGTTTAGCGTTACCAGTTTATGTAGGCACTCTGTGAGTTCCTTTCTCCTTTGCAGTGTTTCCCAACAGTATTAAGATGGAGTTTTGGCTCACTGCAACCTCGACCTCCTGGATTCAAGCCATTCTCCTGCCTCAGCCCCCCAAGTAGCTGGGATTACAGGTGCATACCACCCCACCCTGCTAATTTTTGTATTTTTACTAGAGACAGGGATTCACCATGTTGGCAAGGCTGGACTCAAACTTCTCACTTCAGGCGATGCACCCACCTTGGTCTCCCAAAGTGCTGGGATTACAGGCATGAGCCACCATGCCCAGCCAGGCCTGACTGTTTTAACAGGAAAAACAAAAACTTTTCCAGAATCTATCAATTCACTTCTGCATATGTCTATTTGGCATGGGCTGTGTCACATGACCACTGAGCTGCAAGGAATTCTGGGATGTGATGGAAGGGGTAGAGCACTGGGAACGGCTGATAGGACCTCTGACCAGAATGTCCACCACCAGACGTATTACAGAGGTTTGAGCAAGAAATTATGGTGGTCTCAGTGAGGATACATTCTGATAATCATTATCATCAAGGGGAATGTGTAAAGGAAAGGAAAAGAAAAAAAAATCAGACAGTCAAGTTGAAATGAGGTCCTAGAGGTGTGCCCTAATCCAGTGTGTGTATAAAGGGGAACTGTGGGCACAGAGACAGAGACAGAGATAGAAGGAAGGTGATGCAAGGAAGGGCAGAATGAGAGCGCCACGTAGAGGCGGAGGCAGAGATTGGAATTGTGCCGTCAAGAACGGCGAAATGTCTAGGGCTACCAGAAGCTCACGAAGGCAGGAAGCATCTTCCCCTCGAGCCTTTGGAGGCATGTGGCCCCGCTGACACCTTAATTTCAGACTTCTGGCCTCCACAACTGCAAAGCAGTCAATTTCCATTGTTCTCAGCCACCCGGTGTGCGGTAGCTTGCTGCAGCTGCCCTAGGGATGAATGCACCTGCCATCTCCTGCCCCTACTTGAAGATGAGTGTGATTTGGCAGAGGAAGCTGATGCGCTGCTCCTGCTAGGGGAGGCCCGCAATGTCCGGGTCCCCATGCCACCTGTGTGTACGCCCAGCCCCTGCCAGGCACGCACATGTGGTTCTGTGATAACCCTCATCTCTCTATGCTGCTCCTTGGGTGATATGGCACCCAAGGAAAATCACGAGACCACCTCCAGAGAGATTTTCTTAGGGGGGTGGAACAGGAAAAAGAGTGTCTCTATTCAAATTACAGGGCCTTCCTTACCGTCCTGGAGAAATGCCGCCCAGCGTCATCTTGGTCCATAGCCTCAGCCTACACTCCTGGCACAGCCGTGACTTTGTGCTGCCTTAGCCAGGTTTGTCTCACTTCATCTCACTGGCTTCATGTTTATTCTCTTATTTTCAGTTTCAAAAGGATGTATCCTGCCCTTTCCCCAAGATCAGGGGATGGGTAATGGCTTAATGTTCTCAGTTGTAAAACAGGGCTAATAACACTTCCCATGGTTGTCTGTGAGGACAACAGGAAGTAATGTTTCCTCTGAGAAGTGTCAAAGGATAAATGACTTCATCACAAAGTGATCACAGTGATCATTTCCAGAGATGCCCAGGTGTTGACTGTAAGCTCCCTGAGGGCCAGGGTGCTCCGTTTATATCTAGTCTGTTTCCCTTGGCTTAGTGACCTAGACTATGCCAAGAATACATGTGTTTTCTAAATTAAATTTGAATCAATTCCTTAAGCACTGCTAAACGGAAAAACCGTGGGAATATAGAAATCCAGTTGCTAAGAGTCTGCTGGGAGAGACAGCATAATAATTACAGTAAGTGCAGAACTTGAAATAATATGATTGAAATAATGGAATACAATCCTACTTAATGTCACACTATATTAATTTCTTTACTTCTAGACCGAGCTCCTTGTCTATCTTATTCCTTGCTATGGCTCTAGCACCTTTGAACAGTGGTGCTCGGCTTTTGATAGGTGGTCAGCAAATGTGTATTCAGTGTATGAATTGATAGAATAAAAGGGTCTGCTGTGAAGGGTGTGATTTGCTCTGTTTGACGGTGAGCAAGGAAGGTTTCCTGGTGGAAGAGATAACTGAGTTGGGTTTTGATGAATGAATAGGAGTTTCCGCAGACCCACACAGGAGGCAGAATGGAAGGGAAGAGGGGTTTTACAGAAAGGGGCACTGAAGGGAAAGACTTCATTGCTTCTTTGGTACTCCAAAGCAGGCTTCCTCTGGCTTGGACCCTGATGGATCTAATGGAGGATTAAGATGAATCGTAGGTAGGAACATATTTAGAAGGATCCCCTCTGGTTCTTCACTTTCCTCTTTGGAAGGAAGAAATCAGAGGGGATCCTTCTAAGTCCTCCTAAAGGGTCCCTTCTGGTTCTTGCCACCTCTCTGGTGATGAGGAGGGAGCTGTGTGCTCGTTTGAAACCCATTGAGAACGTAGTGGCCCCAACGCCAAGTGTCTTATTGTAAATGTTTTCACTTTTACTGCAGTTACTTTAATGGTGCCTAAATGATAAATGTTAATAACAAAGCATTTTTGCTTAAGAAAGCACAATGGTATTAGCCTGCCAGACTGCAAACGTTATTTGCTTTATGGAAGGGGATTTCAAATAAGGGGTTTTGGTGGTTGTATTTTTGCCTCCACGGTTATTTATAGAGAAAGTATGGGCCGTTGCATGTTTATAGTATCTGTTTTTTATGGATGCCCAAGTTATTATTTTTTATTGGTTTGGGTACTTATTTTGCACATTTGTAAACAATTATGTAGTTACACAGCTGTTGTACCATAGGGGCCATATGCATTTCCATGTTAAGAGAAAATTCCATGAGGGATTCTCACTGGATACCGTCATAAAAGAATTATTGTGGTGCCAAAAAATTTTCAAAAAAATCGACTAGCTCAGAAGTATCATTGGGTTTTTACAGTATTTGGAGTTAAATGAATGTAATACTTTTTTGGTCACTTCAGAGTTGGAGGCAAACTTTATAAATGAATATGAGGGTTGTCTGTTTCCCACAATTGAGCAGAAAATATGCTGTTTAACAGAAATGAATTTGCCAGTCAGAAGTATTTGTCTTTTAGAAAATTAATACACGGGGCCAAGCGTGGGTGTTGCCTGCTTGCAATCCCAGGTACTCTGATGGCTGAGGTGGGAGGATCCCTTGAGCCCAGGATTTTGGGGCTGTAATTTGCTACGATCACACCACAGCACTCCAGCCTGGGCAACGTAGTGAGACCCTAGAGATATAGCTTAGGAGACTTCCAGTGTTTCTGAAGGATTTGTTTTTAATGGGAGTATTCATTTAGGTGACATGTATTTATTGAGATCCTAATATATACCAGGAATTATTCTGTTGGTTCCTATGGAGGAGACATGAGGAAAGAAATGGATATGACTGAGGCAGTAAAGGTGAAGAATAGGAGAGGGGAAGATGGGGCTGACTCAGGACCTGAAGAAAATGACATCTGGGGCTTTTAAAAAATGATCAGAACTAACCACTCATTCAGCACGTTTTTTTTTGAATCTGTAAGATACCAGGTGATCCGGGTAGCAGCAGGGTTAAGGGGGTGAACGGACAAGCAGAACTTATTTCCAGCAGAGCTAAAGGGTTTTGGTGAAGACTATGAGCCCCCCATGACGCACACCTGGTTTCAGAAATCCAGGTCCCTTGTGTATCATCTGTGTGACTGTGGGAGATCACTTTCCTCCCAAAGCCCATTTTCTTGCCTTGACCTGATCACAGGAAGAGTCATTGCAGGTAATGTGTTTAGCTCATAGCCTGGCACATGGCCATCCACACAAAATGAGTGACCATGGCTGAAGGGTCATTCTGGGGAGACTTCCCCGTGGAAGCCCCGTGAACCATCCCTGCTCATTTCTTTTTTGAGACCACCATTTGCTAAATCTTCTATCCGGTGAGGCGGGATCAGGGAAGGAACAAAAATCAAAAGCTTGCCTTAAAGGAGTGCTCAGTTTCAGGTGGACAGTCACGTGTGCACTGGAAAAGAATAAATGTTATGGCAGCCCTCCAAGGAGGAGTGTCTTTATGAAATGCCAATAAATGGGAGGTGTGTATATTGGTAATTAAGAAGGAGGAGGGGGGCTTTAAATAAGATTGTTTTAAAAGGAAAGAGATCCTTCAGTACTTTGGAAGAGTGTTTTAAATAAGCTAGTCAGGTAAGTTAGATTGTTCTATCTTAAACTGGTTTATGATATTTCCATATATACTTATTTCCTCTGAAGTATATTGGAAACATTTGTAATTTACCAAATGGAAAATATCACTTAACTTTAAGCTGCATTATGTTAAGAATACATTTGTAACCAGGGGTATTATCTTTTTCTCTTATTATAACAAACACCAGTCAAAAATAAAATGAACAAATACATGAAGGAATGAAAGAAAACCCGGCATTTGTTGGCAGGATTTTTCTGCAAAATATTATTTGTGTCCCTTTGCTGTTTTATTCATTTTTAGCACGTTTTCATGAAAGTGTTTTACTCTAAGCTAGTCTCAATTCAATTTAAAGTGAAAGGGTTTTTTTTTTCAGTTTAGATAATTTACATATAAAAGTGTTACTGTACATTTTATAAAATGGCTGTGTTCAGAAAACAACGATTTCAATTTAATCATATTGTCATTCTGCAAGTTGAAATGCCTCAGTCTTGCTTCTTGGTCTTTCTTACAATATTACTTCTTGTCCTAATTTTAAATGGTTAGTGTTTGAAGATTGACGTGCTTCTTTTAGACTCCACCAGTAAGACTTAAAGCCCACTGTGATTTGTCTGATAGACTTGGAGATTATGTGTGTGTGTGTGAGACGAGAGAATCTTAACAATCATCTGAACATGACAGGTGGATAGTTCTTTCTAAATTATTTTCTTTCTTCTCACAGGAAATTTTGTGTGCCAATGGTCATATCTGTTAACATAAAAACTAAAAACTTACACCTCATTTTGTATTTTGCAATTTGCAATGGTTTTTTTCCTCCTTTTTCTTCTGTCTTTTTTTCTGTTTTTAACGACATTGTTCTTCTGGAAAAATCCTTAGGAACCAGTTACTCTATCTCAGGATTTTATTTCATAATGTGTCTTTGAGAAATAGAGCCAGATGCTTAGAATTTCAGACCACCATATTTGTCCTAGGAAACCTGCCAGTGTTTCAGATTCTTGACCCTTGAATTGAATATAAGGCTCTCACCGTATAAGAGAAAGCACTCGAGTTTTATGAGTCTGCAAGCTTGGTTTACACTATAAATTTCCACAGTTCTCTGCTTGTCTCTTCCAGAATTTCGGGTTATTCTCAAACTCTATTAAACAAACAGTGCCCAAATGGCTTCCTCCAAAAGCATATTCGATCATTTCTTGGGGAGAGAATAAGCAGCTGTTTAAACAGGAGCCACAAAGATGCATTAAAATTAATTTGGTCCTAACCAAAAGATAAGTGCCTCCGCCATCCTCAGGATGAAACCAAGAGCTTGTGTCCATCAGCAGGAGAGCCAGGGGGACGCTGATCAGGACTGAGCCAGGAGGCTTGTCTTTGAGCGGGTGAATTTACTATTACCAACTCCTGCGTCTTATTAGTCTATAAGATTGAGGTCGTTTGTTGGTGATCACTTGTAGATACATATTTATATAAATCTCTTAGCCCAGAATCTCCGTAAACTGTTTTTCATGATTTGGGCACCACGTGGGCTATGTCCCACAATTGACAAGTGCCGTAAATATGTTACAGACCATTATGCTTTCTACAGTATCTTTAATTTATATGCCCTGTGTCTGAGAAAAAACTAGTTTTTCATGATGAAGGTGATGAATGATTTCTTTCCATTATTCTATGTCCCCATTTTCTTCTTCAGACTTTAAAGATACTGTGATACCATTTATATTTTCTGGTTAACTGTATTTAAAAATCTTTATAGTGACAACAATTATTCTTTTTTTTAATTATTTTTTTTTTAATTTTTTTTTTTTTTTAAGACGGGGTTTCACCATATTGGTCAGGCTGGTCTTGAACTCCCGACCTCTGGTGATCTGCCCGCCTTGGCCTCCGAAGTGCTTGAATTACAGGCGTGAGCCACCACGCCCGGCTCAATTATTCTTATTATTATTGTATGAAGATGTTGCCAGCAGGAGGGTATTCAGCTGTCAGATAAAGTGCTCTCTAAAGTGTTCAGGTATCAGACCGAATACTCTTGTTGGTGGTAGCAGGGACTGGGGGTGGGGAGAATCAGAGTATTGTCCCTTCTGTAGAAGCCATCAGCGGTAAGTCTAGGGCAGTCTGAGCCACTTACATTAGAAATATTTTTTATAAGTAGGACATATGCTTTGAAATATGATTCTTACATCACTGGCTGTGTGACCTTAAAGAAAGACGTTAACCTCCCTGAGCCTCTCTGAAATACCAAGTGACCAATAGCATCCTCACAGAGTTTCTCTGGGGATTGAATGGGAGATTGTATTCACAGGGCCAGGCACAGAACAGGTGCTCCAAAGACAGCCTCCCCTCTTCCTGCCCTACTAATAAAGAGGCTCTCCTTTCTGTGCAGATGAACAGGCAGGCAGAGCAAATGAATACATGCATAGAAGCTGGAATTGTTGATAACATCACAATCACAGGGAAGTCAGCTGTGTAAATGTGACTTTCCTTTGCTACTTGTCACCCGTTAAGGAGCCATGTGTGCAAACTATTAAATTAGCCTCCAGCCACTCTTTTTCCCTAGAAGGTGGTGTTTTGAATATTAACGCCTTTTTCAATCAAGAAAGCTAAGACGTTGACCAGTATTATATTTGGTTTCACGTGCCCTGAGTAAGGTCATGATCATGATATTCTAGTCCCAAAGGAGACCGAGGAAATGACCGACACATGGCTTACCCTCTGTCTGTTCAGCAGAGGACCCCAAGGCATGATGACCACACCTCCTGTAGTAGTTTCAGTCACTGACTCTGGGGTCAGATGGAGTTGGGGTTCAGTCTGAGCTCTGGTACTTGCTAATTGTCTGCTGTGACTTTGGGCAGCTTTACCCAATGCTCTTAGTCTCGGTTTTCTCATCTGTAAAATGGAGATCACAGTATCTAACTTACGGAAATGTTTGAGGATTAAATGATGGAAAAATCTCTGAGAAGTGACCACAGGAAATAAACAGCAGTTGTCAAGTGATTGAGATAATTTAATCACGTTGTTATTCTGCAAGTTGAAATGCCTCAGTCTTGCTTCTTGGTCTTTCTTACAATATTACTTCTTGTCCTAATTTTAAATGGTTAGTGTTTGAAGATTGACGTGCTTCTTTTAGACTCCACCAGTAAGACTTAAAGCCCACTGTGATTTGTCTGATAGACTTGGAGATTATGTGCATGTGTGTGAGACAAATTGTGTAACTGGAGCACAATTTAAAAAAACTATATATATATTTTTCCTCTAAAGAAACAAAGGATTAAAAATGATGTGAAGCCAGGCGTTTTTCTGCCTGTCTAGTAGCTGTCGTACATTGGTCAGTGTAATGGAAAGACTAACAGGAGTAGAAGACCGATGTCACTGGAGAATGATTTAAAGGAACTATGGTTCTTTGTTTTTTTCTCTAAATATCCAAAGGAAGAGAAAATGATGTGAAGATCTGGGCGTGGTGGCTCACACCTGTAATCTCAGCACTTTGGGAGGACAAGGCAGGAGGATTGCTTGAGCCTCGAGTTCAAGATCAACCTGGGCAACATCATAAAAACCTCATCTCTGCAAAATTACAACAATTAGCTAGATGTGGTGGTTCATGCCTGCTGTCCCACCTACTTGGGAGGCTGAGGCAGGAAGATTGCTTGAGCCTGGGAGTTTGAGGCCGCAGTGAGCCATGATCACATGGCTGCATTCCAGCCTGGGTGACAGAGCAAGATTCTGTCTCAGAAAAAAAAAAAAAAAAATAGGAAGCGAGGAAGCCCAGGATCCTGAGTACCGGGATTGAACTGCATTAGTGCTGAGTAAGTAAAGGTGAAAGCCCATCCAGTCAACTGCTGGCCTCCCACTCGTGCAGAACGTTTCCCTCTTACTGTCCGGCTTTCTTAGCAGCCACAAAACATTTCTTTTTTTCTTGATATCGTAAGTTTATGCCACGGCCACATATTAGAATCACCTGGGAAGCTTTTAAAAATCTCAGCATCATGAAGCATGGTTTCTTGCCTTTGGAGTAGATGTTTGTCAACGTGACTTTTCCTAAAGAGCCTTCCCCTATGAGAAGTAAGGCAGGAGAGGGGTGGGTGACCGTGAGGTGCCCTCATAGTGCCAGGCTGTGATTGTAACTAAACTGAAGCCACAGTGCAAATCTGCCTCCTTGTCCTTATCTGCACGTTTCTCTCCTTCCAGCTTCATCTCCTTCTTTTCATGCTTCCCCACCCCCCAACCCCCACACTTTTTCAGCCTTGATTCTGAGCCCTCTTTTCTGCCTCTCAGGGATTCTGAGAACATTCTTTAATGCCGGCTGCCTTTCTGCGAATCCGGCCGTCGGCTCTCTCTCTGGGGTCACTGCTGACAGTTGTTTATTGCATTCCCACCTCTGCCAAGGTCAAAAATGGAACTTGCTTCTTGCTCTTGTATCAGTCAGACTTAGCAGTTGGTGTAACCGATAACCCCCAAATTTCATGATTTCGCGTTTAACCTGTAAGAAATGAGGATGTATTTATAGCCCCAAAGACAGTCGAGGGTGGGTTATTTCAAGATCTCGACTGCACCTGCCCGGTGGGTTCACCATCTACCCCCCATGGCCTCCATGGTACCCCCTCAATCAGGCTCAGCAGGAGCAGGAGAGGATGCATGGGACGACATGTTTTCTGGGCCAGGACTGGAAGCAGCATACCTCAGGTCCAGCCTCTTTCCCTTGGTAAAAATTCAGGATGTGCAGAATGAGGAGGAAAATGGGAGTAGTGACTATTTAGCCCGTCTTCGGTTCCTTCCGATTTGGATCTCACCCCTTCATTTATAACCGATAATTAAATCTTTACTGAGTACCTGTCACCGTGGGGATGTCTTCTAGGGTCTTTGGTCACCAGCAACAAACAAAGCCCCATTTGGTAAAATATAGTGGTTGGATTCTGTTATCTCTGTGATTAACTTGCATGAAAATGAGAGTGTTCTTATTAACGTAACTTTTAGCAGCAACTCGCAAGAGTAAGTTTTCTTTCCTTCCTTCCTGCATTTCCCTGTTGCAGAACAAGTTAAGGTAAATGCCTTTTAGCAGGTTGCACCCCCAGCTTTTAGCACATTGCAGCATCATTATGATAAATAGTTAGTTATCAATATTATTATGGTTCTTTATCGACATTATTACAGTCTGTTATTTACTGTCCTTACATTATTTAAGAAGGGAATTTGGAGATACAGACCCACTTATATGAAGTCCTCTAGTGAAATGACAAAAATCCCCAGAGCTGGGAAAACACTTCCATGCAATTCCCTCTCAGTTTATTTCCAAATCATCTCATCACCTTTGAGAGTGAAGCTCATACTCTGTAAGCTCTGAATAAATATTACCCAACCGTCTCCTGAACGCTTAGGGAGACAGTTTCTGGGGAGCAGTGATTTGATGATTTGATGAAGTTTTGTGTGTGTGTAGAGTTTTTCAGATGTATCTCTATCCGGTTCTTTTCTCTAAGAGTTCTTCAAGGACAATCGCTTTGTTTCTTCTTGCATCTCTGGATTCTGAGCACCTAGTAACAATTATAGGCACATAGTAGGGATTTTACAGGTGCTTGTTGCATTAATGCACTCTATTGGTGATATGGTTTGGCTGTGTCCCCACCCAAATCTGTCTCTATTAAACAATCAAAAGTTAGCCAGGTGTGGTGGCAGAAGCCTGTAATCCCAGCTGCTCAGGAGGCTGAGGCAGGAGAACCGCTTGAACCCGGAAGGCAGAAGTTGCAATGAGCTGAGATCCAGCCTGGGCGACAGAACAAGACTCCATCAAAAAAAAAAAAAAAAAAAAAATGAAACTCCCGATCAGAAGCGGCTTTGCCACTCTACTCTGGTCCTGGCAGTACGAAGACGTCACCCAGACCTGCTCATGCACGTGTTTCCCAGCCCCCAGCGAGTCCTGATGAAAGCAGAGACCAGAGAGAAAGGAGGGACGCAAGGCCTGGGTCCTGAATTTCTGTCCCTGGGGGCCCTGGCACTGCTACTCTCGGTCATGAAACATTCCCTTCAATTCTGTAAAACTGTCTCTTACCTTTCCCTTAAATTCTTCTTTTTAGCTTAAGTCAGGCTTCTTTCAATAACAACAGAAAGAGTCCTGGCTTATTATTAGTAGTGATGTGTAGAGAGGACTAGGGCTGGGACTGGATTCCATGGGAGACGTCAGCTCCTCGTCTGTCTGGTAGTGAGCCGGCGGACGGTAGGGCATGGCCTTCCCGTGTGCCTGCCTCGGTCTCCGTCAGTGCTTCCTGAATATTTTGGTGTCAGGACTCTAAACTCTTAATAATTATCCAGGACCCACAAAAGAGCATTTGTTTATCTGGTTCGTTTTTACTGATATCTGTGATATTCGAAATTAAAATAGAAATAATCAAATTCTTTATTAATTCATTTAAGAATAAGAAATCCATTACCTGCTAACATAGACCTCCCTCCCTCCCTCCCTCCCTCCCTCCCTCCCTCCCCCATTCCTTCCTCACACACCCTCTCTTCCTCCCTCCCTCTCTTCTTTCCTTTCTTCCTTCCTCCTTCCTATTTTTTAAATTTTTTTTTGTATTTTTTGAAACAGGGTCTCACTCTGTGACCCAAGCTGGAGTGCAGTGGCCCAGTCACAGCTCACTGCAGCCTGGACACCTGGGTTCAAGCGATTCTCCTGCCTCAGCCTCCTGAATAGCTGGGACCACAGTCACATGCCACCACACCTAGTTGATTTTTGTATTTTGTGTAGAGACGGGGTCCCGCCGTGTTGCTGATCTCAAACTGAACTCCCGGGCTCAAGTGATTCTCCCACCTTGGCCTCCCAAAGTGCTAGGATTATAGGCATGAGCTACCACACCTGGCCATGGGTAACATTTTTTTAATAAAATATAACTGTATTTCCAAACAAAGAAAAAAGTGGCATTGTTCTGCATTTCTGCTCTCCTGCCTGGCTTCCTAGAAGACAGCCAGATTCTCACTTGTGTTCCAGCATTCAGTCTCTTATGGTATCACATGTCATGTGGCCTCTGAAAAACTCCACCGTCGGGTTGTAAAAGAACACAAGTAAGAAGTCAGCTGACACCTTAGCATTCTGATGAAAAGAGTTTTGACCTCACAGAGATTCTGGAAGAGTCTCAGAGACATCCCTGAGGGTCCCTTGACTGCACTTTGACGACCACAGGTCTAGGTGGTATGCACAGCCTTTTCTGCTTTTCACATCCTATGATTCCAAGAGGGAAAATCGTCGGCCTTGTAAAGAGAGTTTAGTGTCATTGTGTCCTTGTCTACGCTCAGCTGCTTATACGCTGTGGGACCTTAGGTATGTCACTTAAACCTTGTATTCCAGTTTCTTCCTTGTAACATGGAGGTCACAAGAATAACAAACTTGCATAGATCACCTAATGTAGTCATTCCAACGGTGTGGAGAGGTAGGGGGTTATGATGGACTTTATTTCCTAAGTGACAAATACTGGCTTTAACGGGGATGTAGCAGGTCATAGGGTTGACCTCCAAAAGATATCCCCCTCAACCAAAGAGAGCCCCAAAGACATCCTGTTGAATGTGGTGGCTCATGCCTGTAATCCCAGCACTTTGGGAGGCTGAGGCAGGCAGATCACTTGAGCTCAGGAGTTCGAGACTGGTCTGGCCAACATGGTGAAACCCCGTGTGTACAGAAAATACAAAAATTAGCCAGACATGGTGGCACGTGCCTGTAGTCTCAGCTACTTGAGAGGCTGAGGTTGGAGGATTGCTTAAGCCTGGCAGGTTGAGGCTGCAGTGAACTATGATTGCACCACCACGCTCCAGCCGGGGCAGCAGAGCAAGACCCCATTTCCCTCCACCCCATAAATAAAAGATAAGTGCACGGCCTAATGCCTGTAACCTGTAGATATGACCTTACTTGGAAAAAGTGCCTTTGCAGATATAATTAAGTTAAAGTTATTGAAAGGAAGCATTCCTGGATTATCAACGTGGTCACTGCATCCAGTAACAAGCATCCTTACAGGAGCAGGGCAGAGGGAGATTTGAGGCATAGAGAAGGGGAGGAGGCCATGCCCAGGTAAAGGCCGAGGGAGACGTTATGCAGCCTCAAGCTCAGGAATGCCTGGAGCCATCAGGTGCTGGAAGAGACACGGGAAGATCTCTCAGGGCCGCTGGAGGAAGCACAGTCTCCTTATTTTGAGACTTCTGGCTTCGTAACTGCGAAAGAACAGGTTGCTGTTGTGTGTAGCCACCCAGTTTGTGGTAATTTGTTCCAGCAGGCCTAGCCAACTACCACAAAGGGAGTTTGCTCGAAGTCCCTCAGCTGCTAAGGATCAGAGACAGGATTTGACGCTACAGTTTGGATTCCTGAGCCTGCTGTGCAATGCTTCCTCTCTGATCGTGAAAACACTCTTGTCCCAAACCCACCAGATTCTATTTAGGGTTAAACAACACTATGGATTTAAACAGACACAGTGCAACGCCAAATAGAGAGCAATCCTAGGCCAAAGTTTTCCTCCACCCCTCTCATCCCTCGAACTCGCCACCTGGTGACATCATCCCTGTGTTGCTTCCAATTGTTTCATACGGTAAATAACATAGAACCTTTGATATATACATCCTTCAGGTGCGTACGCATTGCTGTTGTTTCATTCCTTACTGTAAATCCTTAAGGAATCATTCGCTTTGGGGAATGAAACTACTTGGGCGAGAATATAAAGTTTTATTTTATTTCAAAACTCTGGTTACATATCGTCAAGTTGCTTTCCAAAAAGTTGTCTGTGCCGTGGTAACCTTATGAACAAGTTTAGCACCTCAAATTTATCCTGCCATCCTTTTTTCCTTCCTTTCATCTCTCCTTCCCTCTCTGTCTCCTTCATTTTCTTCCCCTTTCCTTCCTTCTGGCAAGCCACGTGCTGGGACGTACCAGGCACACCAGCTTTATAACTGACACGTTTCCTAGGATTCATCATTCACGAGTCCCGGAGAAGTACATCTTTTTGTTTATTTTTTGAGACAGGAGTTTGCTCAGGCTGGAGTGCAGTGGCACTGTCTCAGCTCACTGCAGCCTCAACCTCCTGGGCTCAAAGGATCCACCCACCTCATGTCGAACAATGAGAACACATGGACATAGGGAGGGGAGCACTACACACTGGGGTCTGTTGGGGGGGCGGAATAGGGGAGGGACAGTGGGAGGTAGGGAGTTGGGGAGAGATAGCATGGGGAGAAATGCCAGATATAGGTGGTGGGGAGGAAGGTAGCAAAGCACACTGCCACGTGTGTACCTATGCAACAATCTTACATGTTCTTCACATGTACCCCAAAACCTAAAATGCAATTAAAAAAAAAAAAAGATCCACCCACTTCAGCCTCCTGAGTAACTGGGACCACAGGCACATACCACCACACCTGGCAATTTTTTTATTTTTATTTTTAGTAGAGATGAGGTCTTGCTATGTTGCCCAGGCTGGTCTCAAACTCCTGGGCTCAAGCGATTCTCCCTCCTCAGCCTCCCACAGTGCTGGGATTACAGATGTAAGCCACAGACCCAGCCTCAGGAGAAATAAATCTTTTAGGGAAAAAAAGTGACGTAATTTTCCCTTGTGGCTTATCACCTGGAATGTGGAGAGTCATTTCCATTAGGAAACCACCAGGAATCTTGGCAACTTAGCAGCCACAGAAGATGCAGAAACTGAGTGGTGATTTAAAAATTCACATCACTTTGTTCCCCTAGAATAACAAATTACCGTCATTAACAAAGTAACTCAACTTGCAGTATCAAATCAACTGCAGAGCAGTGGCCAATGATGTTACGGTAGCACCCGACACATTATGTTTGGTGTTAATTGACGAAAATGTTGACTTTATTTGGTGTCACGGATGGGAAATTGCTTGCTTTTGTTTTTCGAGTGAATCTGGTTTGACTGGGCTATGTAATCCCCA
This sequence comes from Saimiri boliviensis, assembly GCF_048565385.1. NCBI lineage: Eukaryota > Metazoa > Chordata > Mammalia > Primates > Cebidae > Saimiri > Saimiri boliviensis. The sequence continues at coordinate 136,908,586 of NC_133449.1, read as the reverse complement.
GGAGTCCTGACTCTTCTTGGGTAGCTGAGACTGGGGCTAATATTTGATTGTCTGTATTAATTACGATAGGGCCTCATACTTGACATGGCAGTGTGATGTGTCCAAGGTTAGATCTGAGGTTAGAATTTGGAGCAAAGAGGCACGCTCACACGAAGCTGCCAGTTCCTCTGCTTTTTCAGGTAGAGGCTCAGTGATTTCCACACTTTTTTATAGATTGCGTGACTTCAAAGCTGCACACTCACCCTACGGCTCCTTGGGAAATCTTTCTAGCACTGATCCCTTTGAATCTTCGGTGTTTCAAGATAGACTTGTTACAAAGAAAAGGAATATAAGCCTCTGTCTTTCTTTTTTCCCTTTGTCATTTCCTTTTTTCTTTCATTCCTTTCTTACCCTCTTTACTTCCTCGTTTATTTGGACGTTTTCAGTTGTGAAGATCAGAACCTTGAAATTCAGAAGAGACGGCACGAAGCACTTCAACTTTGCATTCAAGTGCTCATGTATATGATCAAGCCCCATCATGATCAGTGTTGAAGAAGAGGGAGATAAGGCCAGAGAGCCCAGTGGACAGTATTTCCCTGTCATGAATCCACTCTGCATTGTTTTATAACATGCAACACAAAAATAAAGTCTAATATCATTCCCCAGTGCCAATTATTATTATTATTATTTTTAGAGATGGGGTTTTGCTTTATACCCCAAGCTGGAGTGCATAGCTCATTGAAGGCTTCAACTCCTGGGCGTGAGTGATCCTCCTGCCTCAGCCATTTGAGTAGTTGGGACTACAGGTAAACATCACCATGCCCAGGTAATTAAAAAAAAAAAAAAATTGTTTGTGGAGACAGCGTCTTGCTATGTTGGTGAGAGTAGTCTCAAAGTCACGTCCTCAAATGATCCTCCTGCTGTGGCCTCCAAAAGTGTTGGGATTACAGATGTGAGCCCCCAACCTCAAAACTTCATTCTGGGCCTCCCTTACTGACTTACTTATAACTAATTAGAAAATGGTAAAATGATGTTGCAGACTTCTGAAGTTAGCTCTTAGAAGATGATACAGCTTCCGTCTGGTTGCGTCTCTCAATCATGAGATCCTTGGAATTTGATCACCATACTGTAAGGAAGCTCAATCTAGCATAGGTGGGAAGACCATGAGAGGCCCACGTGGAGAGGAATTGAGCTCTCCAGTCATAATCAGCTTCAGTAATCAGACAGGAAGTGAATAGCGGAGCCTTCAGATGATTCCAGCTTCTAAACGCTGTGAAGCAGAGGCTGACGTCTTCTGGGTGCCGTGGTCAAATTGCTGACCCACAGAATTCATGAACCGCAAGAGTGGTAGATTTATACTTCTAAGTCTTGGAGTAATTTGAAAAAGATGTAGTAACTGGACTGTACTCTAAGCAATAGTCTTAGCTAAGATTTATCAGAAATGAAACCTGTATACTTAACTAACCACCTGGATAGGTGCAGGCATGTATGGATTCAGTGAAATTTGACTCTGTTAGTTAAGTTAGATAAAAGTATGTAGGTGGAAATTAGATACTCCTGTCTGGACTATTTTTTTATGGTTTTGGGATCTCGGGCAGGTAGAAGTAATTATTTCTGTAACTCGTAGGCAGGGCTTAGAAATAACTCCCTTAGATTCGACTTCTTCCTTTCTGAGAATTAGCACTGTGTTTCACAGGAGTAAAAAAGTGGTATTTATTCTGTCATGACAGCAGTACTGAACTCGAGTAGATAGCTCTTTATTTTCTTCTCATCTTTTCTTTTCTAGTCTTTTCCAGGACCCATTCCTTTACCCCTCTTTGCTTTTATGGTTTTCACATTTTAATAATGCGAAAGCATGGTTCCCAAAGTTTCACAATTTTTGTCCCATTTGCTCTGCTGTTATATCATTTGTTTTAATTATGTTCATTTTTTTTGAGACGGAGTTTCGCTCTTGTTACCCAGGCTGGAGTGCAATGGCGAGATCTCGGCTCACTGCAACCTCCGCCTCCCGGGTTCAGGCAATTCTCCTGCCTCGCCCTCCCGAGTAGCTGGGATTACAGGCACACGCCACCATGCCCAGCTAATTTTTTGTATTTTTAATAGAGACAGGGTTTCACCATGCTGACCAGGATGATCTTGATCTCTTGACCTGGTGATCCACCCGCCTCGGCCTCCCAAAGTGCTGGGATTACAGGCGTGAACCACTGCGCCCAGCAATTATGTTCATATTTACTTACCTTTTTATATACAGCTGGAAGGTTCTATACTACTAAAGTAAATGGAAGAGCAATATCATTTGCCATAAATACAAAATATCCATAAAAGTAAATGTAATGCCAACCTGCGCAACATGGCGAGACGATTGTTTCTGCAGAAAATAATAAACGAGCCGGGTGCGATGGTGTGTGCCTGTAGTCTCAGCTCCTCAGAAGGCCAGGGTGGGAGGATTGTTTGTGCTGAGGAGGTTGAGGCTGCAGTTACTAACAATCACACCTCTGCACTCCAGCCTGGGGAACAGAGTGATACCTGTCTCAAAAAATAACTAACTAGGCCAGGCACAGTGGCTCATACCTATAATCCCAGCCCTTTGGGAGGCCAAGGCAGGAGGATTACCTGAGCCCACGAGTTCAAGACCAATCTGGGCAACATATAGAGACCTCATCTCTACAAAAAGTAAAACAGCTAGGCATAGAGGCGCACCTGTGATCCCGGCTACTTGGGAGGCTGAGGGAGGAGGACCCTTTGTGCCCAGGTAGCCAAGGCTCTGGTGAGTCATGGTCGTGCCACTGCACTCTAGCTTGGGTGATAAAGTGAGATGCTATCTCAACAAAAAAACCTAAATAAATCAATCATCCATCCATCCATCCATCCATCTTTTGATACACGCATATATACATAAAATGAAAACCAAAGCAAAAGAATCGTCTGAAATTCTAGTTAAATACTTAAAATTTCCAGTGACTGAAATTGGAATGTTACGTGTTAATGACAAGCATCAAAGTGAGACTCCTGTTTTTTTATAAGTACAAGGATTGCAGTATACCTGAAAAGGGAGTATTTTCCTCCCACAGATGTCTCAGGAGGGTAGTTTCAGGTATAAGGTTAGGAGTCCTGGATTTATCATCAATGTTTATGTGCCTGTTTTGCCCCTGACACCTTCCTCATCATCGCCCTAATTGGACTATCATCAATGTTTGTTGAGTGAATGAACCTATTTAACCTGTGTGTCCTTAAGTCTCAAGGTCTGTGGGTTGACATTTCTAGGGAAGGGAGCCTTTTCCTTACGTACCTGGGACCTCAGACTTCGGATCTCGCTGAACTTGAGGTCAGAGCTGGTTTATGTGTAACTGAAGCCCCAGTGGTTAGTTTCCTGTTTCAACTTGATTGGGCATCAAGGTGCCCATATGTTTGATCAGATATCACTCTGGGGTGTCCGTGAGTGTGTTTCTGGATGAGATGAACATTTGCATCAGTCCACTGAGTAAAGCGGATTGCTCTCCCTCAGTGGCTGAACCTCCTCTCATCAGCTGAAGGCCTGAACAGAGCAAACAGAGTGACCCTACTTCAAAGAGAACTCCTTCTGTCTGGTGCCTCAAGTGGGGACACCTTTGTTGTTGTTGTTGAGATACGGTCTGCCTCTGTCGCCCAGGCTGGAGTGCAGTGGCAGAATCTTCACCTGGAGATCTCCACTGGAACCTCCACCTCCTGGGTTTCAGTGATTCTCTTGCCTTAGCCTCCCTGAGTAGCTGGGATTACAGGCGATTGCCATCACCCCTGGCTAATTTTTGTATTTTCAGTAGAGATGGAGTATTTGGAGTAGGGACCATATTGGCCAAGCTGATCTCAAACTCCTGACCTCATGTGGTCTGCCTGCCTTGGCCTCATAAAGTGCTGGGGTTACAGGCGTAAGCGACCATTCCCGGCCTGACATTGGTCTTTTCTTGCCTTCAGACTTTAACTAAAGCATCAGCTCTTCTTGGGTTTTGAGCTTGCCAGATTTGTACTGAAACCACACGTCAGCTCCTCTGGCTCTCTACTTTGCCTATAGTAGATCTGGAGAGTTGTTCTTATTTTATCTATCTCTCAATCTGTTGGTCATCAGGTTCTCCAGAGAGTCAGAACCAGTAAGAGATGACATGTATGTATATGGCCTCTTGTGACTGAAACTTCTGTGTGTGCGTATGTGCATGTATGTGTGTGTGCGCGTGTGTGCGTGCGCGCGCGTGTGTGTGCGCGCGTGTGTGTGTGTATGCGTGTGTGTGTGTGTATATATAAAAGAATGCGGTTCTGATTATCTGTGGAACCCGGATTAATACAGAGGCAAGATCCCGTTTTGACGTGCTTAACTCTAAGAGTCATGCCGATGTTAAGTCAGAGTGTCCCCATTTTATACTCAGCCGTACAGGTGCTCAGAGCGCACCTGCACAGGCCAGCTTTTTGTGTCTGCAGGTAAGGGCCTGCCCTGTACATGAGGAGACAGCAGACCGTTCCTTTCCCCGCTCCTGGCCTCTTCATCTTCTCATGGCGTCACATGGCCACCATGATGCCTGGCTCAGCAGTAGTTCTACGAGATGATGGCACCACGGGTCTCTAACTTAAGAATGTTGTTGGCTGAAGGCCGGATGCCTACAGCCCTGCCTCCTGCCTCGCTTTAGGTGCAGGGTCTAGTCAAGGCCTTGTGAATCATAAGATGCTCCACACCTTTCTGTTCTCTGGATAGTCTATGCAAGTGATTTTCCTGCAACTGGGCCAGGGATCTGAGTCCCTTCTGGTCTACGCAGAAGCCCTATACCCAGCGTTTTCTTTCTCTGACCTCCGAACGGGTGGGTTTTCACAATTCAGCTGTGGGAGAACTGGTGTACCACCTCAAGCCATTCCAGCCTCTGTCGACTGTCTGAACTCTGTGTTTTTGTTGAGTGAGCCACACCAGAGATGGAGACAGGGATTTGGCCTCGCTTGCTGTATCAAGGGAAGGTTCTTGGAAGAAATGTGTGACAGGTGAGGAAAACAACACAGGAAAGCAGACAGAAGTCTGGCTGCAGCTTTATCTTTGGGGGGCTCTAAAGTACAAATCACGCCTCACACCTGCCCTGCATGAGGCCAGAAGGCCAGGCTGTGGTACTGTCATGTCAGGCATAGGCTATCCCCATGAGGGCTGTATCTTGCCAGGTGTCTTGGTAAAGATGGATAAGGATGCCAGCAGAGGGAAATTTTCCAAAGAAGGTCACAAAAGCTAGGAAATGGCACAGCAGCTCCTAAAAGTAGATCTGACCAGGAAACCAACAGCTACTGCTTCCCAAAGTCACCTTTGCTCTGTCCTGACCACCACTGGTGTCTCATACTCTCACATGTGACAACAGACACATCATCAAAATCATGAGTATCCATAGCACACAATGCTTTCCCTTCCCTCCCCTCCCCCTCCCCTCTCCTCCCCTCCCCCTCCCCTCTCCCCTCTCCCTCTCCTCTCCTCTCCCTCCCCTCCCCTCCTTTCTCCTGATGGAGTCTCACTGTTACCTGGGCTGGAGTGCAAGCCAAGAATGTTGCTGGCTCAAGACCAACTCACTCACTGCAAACTCTGCCTTCCATATTCAAGCGATTTTCCTGTCTTAGCCTCCCGAGTACCTGGGATTACAAGCGCCCGCCACTACATTCATCTAATTTTTTTTTTTCAGTAGAGATGGGGTTTCACCATGTTTATCAGGCTGGTCTCAAACTTCCAACCTCAGATGATCCATCCACCCCAGCCTCCCAAAGTGCTGGGATTAGGCTACCACACCTGGCCTAATATATGCACACACACACACACACACACACACACACACATATATGTGTGTATATATATATATAATACATATCATATATATAATATATTATATATATACACATATATATGTATATATATAATATATTATATATATATACACACACACACGCACACACGCACATATACATATGTATGTATGTTTTAGGTTTTGGGGGAGCAGGTGGTGTCTGGTTACATGACTAAGTTCTTTAGTGATGATTTCTGAGGTTTTGGTGTATCCGTGACCGAGCAGCAGTGTACACTGTACCCATTGTGTAGTCCGTTATTACTCACCTCCCTCCCACCCTTCTCCCAGCGTCCCTGAAGTCCATTGTATCATTTGTATGCCTTGTCATCCTCATAGCTTAGCTCCCAGTTTACAGGGTCATATTAAAAGAGGAAAAGGGGGCCGGGGGCCGTGGCTCACGCCTGTAATCCCAGCACTTTGGGAGGCTGAGGTGGGTGGATCATGACCTCAAGAGATCGAGACCATCCTGGCCAACATGGTGAAATCCCGTCTCTACTAAAAATACAGAAATTAGCGGGGTGTGGTGGTGCGTGCCTGTAGTCCCAGCTGCTGGGAGGCTGAGGCAGGAGAATCACTTGAACCCCGGAGGCGGAAGTTGCAGTGAGCCGAGATCCTGCCACTGCACTCCGGCCTGGTTACAGAGTGAGTCTCGATTTCAAAAAGAGAAAAAATAAATCTAGGCATCATAAATGATGTCCTGGTTCTTTGCCGAGTCCCATTTTTTTCTTCCCCTCCTGATTTCCCTCTGGCAGAAACTTGTATAGCACGTTTGCAGAAAAGAAGGCTGTCACCACTGGATTGTGTCCTGCCTGGTTCGTCCCTGGGCCACTCTGTTTCCTCACCTGTTTCTTCCAAAGGTCATGAGTTCACAGTCAGTCGTTTCCCCTTATCAATATTTATTGTTTTAATCCATTTCCCCCATCCCAAGAGAAAGGCACCAACATGATTCTGTGAGTTCTAAAATAACAGGGGCTTCACTGGCAGAGCTCAGCTGGCTTCTGTGGCCTTAAGCAACTCAAGGTGGGCTCCTAAGTGGCGGCTGCCAACTGCCAGAAACTTAGAGGTTCTAATCATGTCTTCCTGAAAAACAGCTCTATTAGGTGAAAGTGACGTTTTTCAAGCCCTTGTGTGTGTTTGGCTCGTAAAAGTTCAGAAGGTTGTCATCGAGAGGAGACTGCAGTCATTGTAAGATTTCAGGAGCTGCTGGAGTTGAGTAGATCATTTTTCCCCTTTCTAAGATTATATATCAGGTGTACTCTTGTCTCTGGGTGGAACTGAGTCATCATGATTGCTTTTTCAGTATGGTAATAATTAGACATAAAATCAGTATTGATGTGTAATGTGCCATTTCAAGATTCTCCCCTGTGTATGACTCTGGGTTTTACAAATGAAAATCTGGATTCAGTTGGCCAATGAAGTGTCACGATATAAAAAGAAAATTTTGAAATAATGAGACTTTCACTGCTTTGGGACTATTGGCATATTAAAATACAAATATATCTGTATTTTTCTCACTTTTGCTAGATGAGTGCGTGTTTGCTCAAAACAACTGCTGGATGGTCTAGCCCTTGAACAGCCGTTTATATTTTTATTGTGCTTCTTAAAGCATACTCACTTCCTTGATCACATTTGCTTCTCCTGGCTGAGATGTGCAGGGGATGGGTCAGGGACGTGATGTACACAGGGATGTGAATGTGAACCAAGGCTGCACCTGGGTAGACCAGCGCTGTGCAACCCTATAGCCAGTGCCTGACTGCAAAGCCACACTGTCCTAGCCCTAATATTAAGAGGTAGGAGGTGGATAGAGATTGTCCCTTAAGCCATGTCCCATTCTTCCTATTTTTGTACCCATTAGAGTAGTGCTGATTCTCTGCCCTTATTTCCGGGGCCCTCTAAATGCCCCTTCTTATGCTGCCAACGTAGTCCTGGTCCTAGGAAGATGCAGGTGATGGAATAGAATTCAACAACTGGAAGCCATGGTTTCCTGGTTGGATATACTTTATCTGTCACCTGAATGAAGTACAGGGTTCCGTACTGTGTCCCATAGCTGAAAGTCACAGGAAGCTTGCAGCAGGCTGATGGGAACCTCTGAGTGACTTCTGAGTCACACTGTGACCTCCCCAGAGCCAGGCCTATCATTTTTCCTCTGGATTCTTAAGTACCTGGCAGAAATTGTGTTTGCGGATGAAAGTGTGCCTCAAGGCCGTGCTCTTGGTGGTTCATGGAAGGATGTCTGCTCAGCTTGGTCAAAGCAAGGTGGTGATCTTGGGTTTTGGTGCCAAGACTTTCCCAACCCTTGCTGCAGAGGGTATTAGGATTATGTTTAGCGAACAGTTTTTGAGACACTTAACGGTGATTGGATGTCACGTGCTTTCAGAAGTCAAACTCCCTGTGTTTGCTTCCTCCAAGCTCTAGGAAAGGATTGTGGAAAGGGTTGGGGGACAATAGGCTGGTGGGAAGAGGGCTGGGCTGGGTTTAAAGAAATTCCGGCCGGGTGCGGTGGCTCACGCCTGTAATCTCAGCGCTTTGGGAGGCCGAGGCAGGTGAATCACAAGGACAAAAGATTGAGACCATCCTGGCCAACATAGTGAAACCCTATCTCTACCTAAAATACAAAAATTAGCTGGGTATAGTGGTGCATGCCTATGGTCGCAGCTACTCAGGAGGCTGAGGCAGAACAATCACTTGAACCTGGGAGGTGGAGGTTGCGGTGAGCCAAGATCGCACCACTGTACTCCAGCCTAGTGACAGAACGAGACTCCATCTAAAAATACAGAAATTCCTTGGCCAGGCACGGTGGCTCACGCCTTTGATCTCAGCACTTTGGGAGGCGGAGGCAGGTGGATCACCTGAGGTCAGGAGTTCAAGACCAGCCTGACCAACATGGAGCAACCCTGTCTCTACTAAAAATACAAAAATTAGCTGGACATCATGGCACATGCCTGTAATTCTAGCTACTCGAGAGGCTGAGGCAGGAGAATCACTTGAACCTGGGAGGCAGAGGTTGCAGTGAGCCAGGATCGCACCATTACACTCCTGCTTCGGCAACAGGGTGAGACTCTGTCTCCAAAAAAAAAAAAAATCCTTATTATGGAAATATGTTTTGGAATAATTTGGGTCAGAGTAAAATAGAGAATTGTGCATTTATTATTGTTAGAATGCACACAGTAAACTTACTGTCTCCAGATTATCTCAGCAATGGAGACAATTGTCTCAGGCGTCAAGCCTGGAGGTACGCTTTCCCTGGTCACCACATTCTACCCCCTAATTAACCCACGTGGCCACCTTTGTCACCTTCCCCACTTTGGTCCCATTCCTGCATTCGCCCCTATGCCATCTCATGCTGCTGAGTTTGAAAATAATTATATCCCCTGAAAACTGGAGAGCAAGCCCCAGCACTATCAGCCTAAATTTGAAGAAATGGGATTGAGGAAGGGCTGGGGTTTTCTGTCGTGCTTACAACGCTGATGCGACTCAGTTGGCTCGCTACGCTGTCCTCTGCGCTTCTAAGTGAAATTACCCATCAGAGGGACTGCTGAAAGTTAAGTCAAGCGGCCTCTCCTGAAGCAGAGCAAATGCCAACGTGATTTGTGAAGATGGCTCTGCTAATAGGGTTGGCAGTGTTCTTCGGCTTGGACCTTTGAACCCCCAGCTGACTGCAAGAGGGAGGGAAGACAGCCTTACAAAACCGATTTCTGTTACCCTCTGGACCATGAGAAGGCCACGGTTTGGGAGCCCGAATTCAGAGTTCCAGGTGCAGAGCGGGATTCCACAGTGTGTGCTGTGCAGAGAACACTCATCCTCCAGGCGTAGGGACGCCGTTTAATTTCTCTTAGTGCTGGAAGGGGACTTGATGAAATTGATTTGGCAAAAAGGTTAATGTGTTGTTATGGCTGCCAGTTGGCCGATTGAAGCGCTAGTAATTGGGGCAAGGGAAGCATTTAATTTGACACACCGAATGCAGGTCCACCCCGTGGATATCTTGGTTGCAGCACTCTGTGTGCGTGTGCACGTACATGTGTGTCTTAGAGACGCCTTGCTCCTTGTGTAACTCCTGTAATAAAAGGAGGTGCCGTTATCATCCTTTGTCTACTCACCAGCCCCCACCTGCAGCCCCCATAGAAAAAAACAAGAGTTTATTTTTTCACTACGTCACAATGCTGGAGAACTGTGGGAATCGAAGCCCTTCTCTCACAGGCCACGGTTCTCCTGAGTGGGATGCACCTTCATGATCCTTTAAGGCAGTGACCAGGAAAAAACAGTCCCTGTCCAGCTGGCCACCTGTTTTTGTAAATAAAGTTTTATTGAAACACAGTCATGCCCATTTGTTTAGGAACTGCCTAGTGCTGCTTGACACTGCAATGGGAGAGTGAGTAGTTGTGACAGAGACCATCTATCCCACAAAGCTTAGAATGTTTATTATAATCCTGAAACAGAAAGCATTTACTGACTCCTTAGCATTGCCATGTTGAGCCAACAAGAATGCACGATGCTGCTTGGGCACAGTGGCTCAGGCCTGTAATCCCAGCATTTTGGGAGGCCAAGATGGGCAGATTACTTGAGGTCAGGAGTTGGAGATCAGCCAGGCCAACCTGGTGAGACCCCATCTCTACTATAAATATGAAAATCAGCTGGGCATGGTAGCGCATGCCTGTAATTCCAGCTACTCGGGAGGCTGAGGCAGGAGAATGATTTGAACTGTGGAGGTGGTGGTTGAAGTGAGCTGAGATTACCATTGTACTCTAGTCTAGGTGACAGAGGGAGACTCCATCTAGGTGACAGAGGGAGACTCCATCTCCCAGCTACTCGGGAGGCTGAGGCAGGAGAATGATTTGAACTGTGGAGGTGGTGGTTGAAGTGAGCTGAGATTACCATTGTACTCTAGTCTAGGTGACAGAGGGAGACTCCATCTCAAAAACAAACAAAAAATCTTGCTGAGTACAATGGCTCATGCCTGTAATCCCAGCACTTTGGGAGGCTGAGGCAGGTAGATCACTTGAGGTTGGGAGTTCAAGACCAGACTGTCCAACATGATAAGACCCTATCTGTAATAAAAATACAAAAATTAGCCAGGTGTAGTGGTGGGTGCCTGTAGTTCCAGCTTCTGAGAAGTCTGAGGCAGGAGAGTTACTTGAACCTGGGAGGTGGAGGTTGCAGTGAGCTGAGACTCTGCCATTGCCCTTTGGCCTGGGCGGCAGAGTGAGACTCGAAGGGAGGGAGGAAGGGACAGAGGGAAGGAAAAAGAGAGAGACACAGAAAGAAAGAGAGTGAGAGAAATATGCTCATGTAAATTTGAATTTTAGGTAAATAATGGATAATTTTTTTTAGCAAGGCGTTATTCCAAATTTCACTGGATATTCTCTCTGTCTCTCTCCCTCCCTCCCATCCTTTCTTCCCACCCCCAACAATTTCTATATGTAGTTTTAACCTGGCAACCCTATGACCCCAGCACTAGGATAGGGAAAGAAAAGATAGTAGCCCCTATTTACTTTTATCTTTTATTTCAACCCGTTTAAATGTCTATTTCTTGGAATGTTTTGTAATATTTCATATAGTAGATTGTATATCCTTTGTCCATAAATCAATGTACAAACACTAGGGGTGAGTGTGCTCAAAACTTATTTTTACTGATAATGGTCCGTGATCAAGGCAATTTGGAGACCACGCAGGGCAGGGAAAACTCGGACTCCTGTGACCTGTCAGGGCGTCAGGGTCCCCTCTGGTGAAGCACGGCAGGAGGACAAAGCCCCACCTGTAGCTTGGGTTCAGGTTAGGTGTTTAAATGCCCTGGCTTCTGTGTCTTCATGAACAGATAGAAATAATAGTGCCTATGCTGCTTACTGTGGAAATGGATTGGAAATGTTGATCTGTAGCATGGACCAGAGCCTCTGGTATGCAGTAGGCACTCTAAAAATGTTCTTTCCTTTGACTTAAATGACAATCGGTTTCTAGGGAACAGAATGCACAGCGATCCCCAGCACACCACAGGAAAGCTCTCTGCAGCATTGCCCTAGCCGTGCTGGTGACTCACTCGGGGGTTAAGCTGTTTATGTCTGCAGAGTCAGAGCATTCCGCCCTGAGGTTTCGGTTCACATGGGGTTGGGCAACACAGTTTTGTTTTCACTTTGGTTTATCGTGTGAGTTTCCATCCATCAACTCTTTTGTATCTGATGTTCTTGCGAAACTTTGTGGGGATTCACTTGAAATTGTCCAGTGAACAGCCATTGTGACTCTCACGGTAAGAGCTGGGGGCTTCCTGGCATAGGGTACGGTCAAGGAAATGGCCACTTCCTGAGCCTCCCAAAAGGAGGAAGGAGAAGGCACTGGCTTGTGGAAGAGTAAAAGGGGCCTCGTTAATGTCTCCCAAACATGGCACCCCCTCCCCATATACAGTCCAAACCCTTACTGCAGCTTGGAAGTAGGTGTTTGCCATGCTCATGAACAGGAAGTGAGCCCTATCAGCCCCCGAAGGAAACATCCATCGCTCTCCTTGGAGGAGACACTTGAGTGTCTTTCTCCGTGTGCCTTTCTGTTGAAAGGCAGACAAGTCACTCCCTGATTGATACCAGTTCCCAGGGCAAGGTTCAGGCTGGCAGAAGGGGGCCACTCTTTCTGCACAGGAAAGCAAAAGCCATCTCATCTCTCTGGGTGCGAGGTGACAGTGAGGAGATGAAAAGAGCTACAGTGGTCCCCTGTGCCCCTCAGAGGCCAAAATGCCCTCATTTGCCATCATAGAAAGAAGATGGTGTTTTCTGCCATTTGTTTATTCACTCATTGATTCACAGACAAAATCTTCCCAGGGATCTGCTTCATACTATATTCTGTACTATGCCCTGGGGTTATGAAGACTCAGTGTCTACCCTCAAGAAACATCATTTAGAGAAGAAATTAGAAAAGTAAGTGAGAGCCAGGTGCAGCGGCTCACACCTGTAATCCCAGAACTTTGGGAGGCCGATGTGGATGGATCACAAGGTCAGGCGATTGAGACCATCCTGGCCAACATGGTGAAACCCATCTCGACTAAAAATGAAAAAATTAGTTGGATGTGGTGGCAGATACCTGTAATCACAGCTAAGTGAACCTGGAAGGCAGACGCTGCAATGAGCTGAGAATGTGCCACTGCACTCCAGCCTGGGGACAGAACAAGAATCCATCTCAAAAAAAAGAAAAAAAGAAAAAAAGGCGGGGGGAGGGGGTGGGGAAGAAAAGAAAAGTAAGGAAGGGGCATAGGGTCTGGAGGCAGGGAACCTACGACTGATTCATGCTGACTTCCTAGAACTAAATCAAAAGGAAAACCTCAGCTTTCCACACCTCCACACTTAAGTAACAAAAGGACCAGAGGTCCCTTCCTCTGCAACCCCTCCCCACTTTCCTGTGTGGCAGATGGAAAATTGAAAGTACCCTTGATTGCCTGCTTTTCACAACCATAAGACATTTGCATAGGAGTGTAACTTTGTAACTTCGCTTCAGCCTCTGATGGGTTGCTTTCCACAGCCAATCAGGCATTTGCATTCAAGTGTAACTTTGTAACTTCACTTGAGGTGGTGATTGGTTGCTTTCCACAAGCAATCCCACTGACTGCAGGCCACTGCTTCATTTGCATGAAGTGTCCACCAAGTGGCCAATGGGAAACCTCTAGAGGGTGTTTAAACCTCAGAAAACTCTGTAACCAGGCTCTTGAGCCTCTTTGCTCAGGCCACTCCTGCCATATGTATATATTTTCATTTTTGGTGAATCTCTGCTTTTGCTGCTTCATTGTTTTGCTTTGTTTGTGCGTTTTGTCCAGTTCTTTATTCAAAACGCCAAGAACCTGGACACCCTCCGTTGGGAACATAAGGAAGGTCTAGAATGCAGTCTGAAGAGTTTGGGGTACATGACAGCAGCGGGTGCTGTCAGAACACTGTAGAGGGGCATTCAACACAGATCAGAAGCTCCATAAAGGTGGTAATGAACTAAGTTTTGAGGGCTGAGTGAGAGTTTGAAAAGACAGAGCTTAAGGAAGGATACAGTAAGCTGAAGGCACAGGGCTTTAAAAACATATAGGCTGAAAACTGCAAGATGTGTCTCAGAGGGCACAGATAACATTTGGTTCGTATTTGTTTGCTTATTTAGAGAAACTGCATGAGCATTATATGTAGAAAAGGTCAGAAGGGGCCAGATTAGAAAGGGTCCATGGTCCACACTGCGTTTTATTTTTTAAGACGGAGTCTCACTCTGTTGCTCAGGCTGGAGTGCAGTGGCATGATCTCGGCTCACTGCAACCTCTGTATTCTCCGGTTAAGGTGATTCTCCTGCCTAAGCTTCCAGAGTAGCTGGGATTACAGGCACCTGCCACCACGCCAGGCTAATTTTTGTATTTTTAGTTGACAGGGAATTTCACCATGTTGCCCAGGCTGGTTTCGAACTCCTAACCTTAAGTGATACACCCACTTTGGCCTCTGAAAGTGCTGGGATTACAGGCATGAGCCACTGTGTATTTCTGTTACTGGCTCACATTGCATTTCTACTGCCTGAAAACAATGTGGAAAAGATTAATTACAAAGGAGAGAAAAAGTAATATTGACTTCTTGGCCTGAAAACCCACATGGCGATTTCACTAAACTCATCGGTTAAGGAAAGAAGAGCAAAAGTCTTAAGTTTCCTCAAGGCTTCAATGTTCTCTGTTTCCTGCTATGTCAAGTCTTAATTTCCCTACCTGATTCAGGCGTCCCTAATCTGACTTCGTCCAGACTCGTGGCTTCCCCTGTCCCTGCTCCCCAGCACATACCGTTTATTCAGAGTGGGCCGTTGATGCTTGCCTCTTGCATTTTATTGATGAAAAAAATGAAGATCCCAAGGGGTTCAAAAAGTGACTGTAGGAACCAGCACCAGTTTAGAATGGAGTTTGAATTTGAACGTGCTTCCCTCTGTCAAAGCCAGAGTCCCTTCAGCCAGAATCTTTCCTGGAAGGACTCAGTATTAAGCCACTTGATTAGTTCTTCCTGTTGGTGGACTGATTCATTGCAGTCGAATCTTTTAGCCAGCTTTTGGCTGGGCTGGGCGTCCTCCCCGCCCCCCTCCACCTCTCCCTTCAAAAGCCTGAGTTTCCAAGGCTTTCTGCCATGGGTACTTAGCTTTGAAAAAAATGAGCATATTTTTCATTCTTGTTGCTGGCCTCTTCCTGTGTCATGGCCATTATTCCCTTCTCCCTTACCATTGACCTAGGTCAATGCACAATGTGGAAGGACCCTATTTTAATGGCTAGCCTTTCAGGGTCACTCCATAGAGAGGGGTTTGTGGGAGTCTTTTTTTTTTTTTTTGCCTCTTTTCTTTGGATCTGTTTGGAAATGTAACATTTTAAAGCCCTTCTTGGCTGGAGGATTTTTTATTGTAAACATAAAACGTTCATTGAAACATTAAACATTTTACAGCTGTTTTTCAGCACATAAATTTTCATAGACTTCCCCCCCTCACTGCCACACCCCCTCATAGATTTCTTCTTCTTTTCCTCCTCCTCCTCTCCCTCCCTCTTCCTCCTCTTTATTTTTATCCCCCTGCTCACATAGTTTGAAGACCAAAATTGAGGGTGGGTGGGTTGGGGGCTAGTTTACAGATAAAATCTAATGAGTGGTGTAGATCATCTGGTTTGGAAAAAGCACATTGTATTTTAATACCAGGAACACGTGCACGCCAGAAACCTGCCAAGGAAAACACTCCCGCGTCTCCTTCCAGCCCTGACTCAAGCTGCTATGAACCAGAACCTGTACCAGGTCTCAGAAGGTACTGGGAGAGCTCACAATCCATCTCCGTCCACAAGGAGAGGTAGAGGAGGCCTACTCTGAGAAAAAGCAGAATGCTCAGGAAAGCCAGAGTTAAGATGGTGCAAACCAGCATGGGATTTGTCCAAGGGCATCTTTTTGATAGGATGACCTGTGGGTGATTTGGGTACTTGTCAAAGCAGAATCAGCATAAAGCTGACCTAAGCTGGATCTAAAGTATAACTGGGCTGGTCATGGTGGCTCATACCTGTAATCCCAGTGCATTAGGAGGCCAAGATAGGAGGATTGTTTGAGGCCAGGAGTTCAAGACCAGCCTTGGCAATATAGCAAGACATTGACTGTGCAAAAAATGTTAACATTAACTGGGCATAATGGTACATGCTTGTAGTCTCAGTTACTTGGGAGGCTGAGGCAGGAGGATCACCTGAGCCCAGAAGTTTAAGGCTGCAGTGAGCCATGATCGTGCCACTACACCCCAGGACTTTAGCCTTACCGAAGTCCATTGTAGATATCAGCACCCTTGCCATGACCTCATGAGACGTGGAATGAACTTACTGCTCCTGAATTTTTGGCTCTTGGCTGTGTCTTTTTTTTTTTTTTTTTTTTTTGCTCATGGGATATTAGTCAACATGATGTGTGCAGAGTCTTCAGATGTGCTTGCAGCTTGCATGTTTGGGTTTGTACTCTGTGTTTCATCCATGGCCATTGCCTCTTCTTCAGCTTGGTCTCCAGAATGAGATACATGAAACAGACCTGAATCTGACTTACAGCTTGGAGAATTGTTCAGCAAACCCAATCGATATCATACCAACCTCAACCAATCCGTAGACTAGTGAGTGAGGAAAATATATATTTGATCTTGTGAAGGACAGAAGTTTTGAGGTTCTTTGTTATGCAGCAGGATTACGGCAGTAGCTGATGAATAAGTTCCCCTCACCACCCGCCAACCCACGTGGCTTCCTGTTCCATTTAGAGTAAAAATCCACACTGTTTTCCAGGGTGTACATGTTCTGAAGACCTGAACCTCCTGCCTGCCTCCCAGAGTTTATTTCCTATGACAAGTAGCCTTGGCCAGTGTCCTTTCAATGTCCTCCAGCTGCTCTAGTCTTTTTTCTTTTCCTGCCTCAGGGCCTGTGCGCATGTTGTTTCTTTTGCCTGGGAAGAGTGGTGGCTGGCACTTTCTTATCCTTCTTCTTCTTCTTTTTTTTTTTTAATTTTAATTTTTTGAGATGAAGTTTTCAATCTGGTTTTCAAGGCTGGAGTACAATGGCGCGGTCCTGGCCTATTACAACTTCTGCTTTCCGGGTTCAAGCCATTCTGCTTCAGCCTCCTGAGTAGCGGGGACTACAGGTGTCCGCCACCACACCTGGCTGATTTCTTCTCCTTCTGACACAGTTTAAATAGCCCTTTCTCAGAGGCCTACCATGACCATCCTACCCAAGTAACAATGATAAAGTAAAAATAACCGTCGTTTATGAAGCGCTTGTTACTTGCCAGTGTTCTTAGCGTCTCCCAACAACCCTAAGAGGCAGGCATTACAATTAGCCTTCCTACTGTTCAGATGAGGAAACTGAGGCTAAGAGAGTCTTGGCAAGTTGACTTACCGAGCTAGCAAATGGTGGAGTTAGATTCATACTCTGCCTCTCCCCACTGTTTCTTTTCTTTTCTTTTTTTTTTTTTTTTTGAGACAGAGTTTTGCTCTTGTTAGCCGTGCTGGAGTGCAATGGCGCGATCTCGGCTCACCGCAGCCTCCGCCTCCCGGGTTCAAGAAATTCTCCTGCCTCAGCCTCCGTGATAGCTGGGACTACAGGCAACTGCCACCATGCCCAGCTAATTTTTGTATTTTTGGTAGAGATGAGGTTTTACTATGTTGATCAGGATGGTCTCGATCTCTTGACCTCATGATCCACATGCCTCGACCTCTCAAAGTGCTGGGATTATAGGCACGAGCCACCATGCCCAGCCCTGATTCTTTTCTTTTGAGCACTTCCCACTCTCTAAATAGGTATGCACTTGTTTCCTTGGTTACTGTCTGCCTCTTTTTCCCTAAGGTGTAAGCCCATGAGCTTGTCTAGCCTCCGGGAAAGAAACATGGTGTACCCTGACAGAGCACTGATTGCTCAGTATACCAGAATTTAGTACTAGCTCTGTCTCCAAGCTGTTCCTTGATCAAGGATAAAGTCCTCTCTGCCTCAGTTTTTCTGCTTGTCAGAGGAGGGGCTTGCCCTTGAACTCCTGGGTTTTTCTGAGACTCAGTATCTTGCAGCCGAAATAGCAGTGCTTCATGGTGGTCCTGTTGCGTAGCTGCCTAAGAAACTCCCAAGTCCATCTGTGCCAAAGAGTATTGAGCTTAGCCAGAGTGCTTGGGATTTGCAGAAGTGTCCCGGGCCTGTTAATTTTTTTCACCGACTCTGCTGTTTCGCTCCCACACCTGACCCTGCACTCCTGTATCTAGCATTTATCCAGTACACCCCGGGTAAATGCTAAATTCCTGAGCCACAAAGGTGAACACGTACCAAAGGTAAAGCAGAGTGTCCACTCAATACCTATTTGATGAGTGAATGAATGAATGAATGAATGAACCTTCTACCACAAATAGCTCATCACAAACATTTATTCTAACCTAATATAAAGTAGCTCAGAAGACTCTATGGAAATAATTACTGTTGCCAGTGGTGGAAGTACTTAACTCTTTTCTGGAAAGTCTTTCAGCTATTTCTATCTGCTGCGTTTACTGAGCATTTCTTCATACCAAGCCCCGGGGATACAGAGTTAAATAGAATAGAAGCTTAACGCAGCCATGCTGGCTGTGAAGTTCACCTTTCGGCTCCATTCTGCCATTCTCATCAGGGTCTTGCCCCATCTTGGCAGCAAGCCTGCTTTACCATGGGAGACCTCAGCTCTGATTACAGTACGTCCGCGATCAGCATGCCCTAACTGGTTAGCAGATGGCAGCTGCATGAAGTCACTGGGCGCAGATAGGAATCAACAAGGGAGATTAGGTAAAGTGCTTATTTGAGGTGCTGTCAGGGCCTGTGGCAAAGGGTTCCCTCGTTCCCTCTGCAGTTATTTTTCATGCACACTCGGATTACACTGCTCGGTGATATTACATCTGCATGCGTCTTGCCCTCTGTCACGGCAAACACAGATGCCACCCAAAGCCTTGTAAAGCCGTATATCTTAAGTAGGAAGGAGCATCTTGGGTGGGGGGAGGCGAATTGATTTGCAAAGCAGCCTGACACATGGTCTCTTATTTCTCCTTGCAATCAAATAATTCATCTTTATGCCCGTAGGGCCGTGGTGAAATTCAAACCTGAACAAAACCAACGACTGCAAGGTTTATTTGTAGCAGTGGGATTGGAGAAATTAGCTCAAGTATATTCTAAAATTATCAACTGCTGGTCACATGGGCCTGGATGTGTGTTAGTCCTTGGGGGTGGGTGGACTGTGGCTATGGTGGCATACATACCCCTCTGCGACCAGGGGCTGCCTCCCTGGCTGCCTGCACTGACCTGTGTGCCATACGTCACATGCAGACTACCGTTTAGCCACCTACAACATAGGCAGAACCCGCATCTTGCAAATGAGGAAAAAGACTGTGAGAGAATTTCAGTCCTCTGCCCTACAGAGAGGAAAGGGGAAAGAAGTAGACTTTTGAGAAAGCTGAAATTCAAGCCAGTACAATGTTTAAAAATTCAATCTAGCCTTTCGCATTAAAATTACCATTTTGATAATAATAGTTTGAAAGAGAAAAAGAGACCCAAACTGCTCAAACTCAGGGTTTGGGTTCTGGTGACACAATATTAAATCATCATGAAGCATGCCAAGTTTTGTGGTTGTTACTGTGGTTGTTTTACACGAGGGGTCTATACACAGGTTGAAGGATGTCTTTATTTTAGTGGGGAAAATAAAAGTGGAGGATATACATTTGGATGATGATGGAGCATGAGTGAGGCCGGAGGAAGTGTTTTCTGGTCTAGTTAAGGAGGAAAAATTAGAGACCTTAAAATAGATTTCATATATTATATATTTGTGAAAATGGGCCAAGTAGATTGCCTCCGTTAAAGCCGTATTGGATGTTCAAATCTCAAGTTACCTGAAATGCAACTGTACTTCCTATATTTAACCAGGCTTTTTATAAACTGTTCCTCTTAACACCTCAAGCTGACAACCACATCCTGGGTGGTTATTTAATACCAAGTTTGACTTTCTTCACTTTGAGGGTCCTCAAAATAGACAGAAGTCCAGAGAGTCGACTTTTAAATGTCTTGCACTGTTTACAAGTCAGATGCTTTATGGCAGAGTGACTGTGAGCTCCCCACAACCGTCCCATCTCGTCTTTCCGTGGTAAATAGACTCTATCAGGGAAAAATAGGAGAAAAAACATAAGACAGCATATAGAAGGCATTTGTGAAAGTCTTTTTCACATCTTAAAAACAAAGAAGGAAGACGAGAAATGAAAAGAAACAAGTGAGCAACACCTCTGTGAAAGTACAAGTGTTTGGAGAGTCCAGCTGCTGCCTCGTTCAAAAAGAGGAAGAAAACCCGCCCGCCCAGGTCAGCTGGTAGCTGATCTCCATTTAACTCCTGTTCAGAGCTCAGTTCCTCTGCAGGACGGAAATGAGAGGCACAGAATTTCCTAGCTGTTTTGCCGCTCCTGTAGTCTGTAAGAAATGGGACCAGGAGTCCTAGTTGTGAACTTGAAAAGATCCTCGTTAGGATCAGGAAGTACGAGTTGGGTTAGCAAAAGTAAAGAAAGAAAAGGGCTCTTTCATTTTTTTCGTATGTAAGTAAACTGGAATTAATTTTATTTTGTTTTGAGACAGAGTCTCGCTCTGTCACCTAGACTGGAGTGTAGCGGCGGCACGATCTTGGCTCAGTGCCACCTCTGCCTCCCAGGTTCAAGCGATTCTCCCACCTCAGCCTCTTGAGTAGCTGGGATTACAGGTGCCAACCACCATGTCCGGCTCATTTTTGTATTTTTAGTAGAGATGACGTTTTGCCATGTTGACCAGGCTGGTCTTGAACTCCTGACTTCAGGTGATCTGCTCCCCTCGGCCTCCCAGAAGTGCAATCCCTAAGTGTGGGGATTACAGGCATGAACCACAGTGCCTGGCCTTATTTTATTTTTTGTTTTAGTTTCGGAGGGTATATGTGTAGGTTTGTTACATGGATATACCTTGCAAGATGCTGAAATCTGGGCTTCAATTGAACTCATCACCCAAATAGTAAACGTGGTACCAACAGGTAGCTTTTCAATCCTTTTTTTCCCTCCCTCCCTCTTTCTTCCCCCTTTTTGAAGCCCCCAGAGTCTGTTGTTCCCATCTTCATGCCCATGTTTACCCAACGTTGAGCTCCCACTTGCAAGTGAGAACATGTGATATTTGGTTTTATGTTTCTGCCTGCATTCCCTTAGGATAATGGCCTCCAGCTGTATCCATGTTGCTGCAGAGAACATTGTTTTCTTCTTGTTTATGGCTGTGTAGTATTTCCTGGTGCATAGGTACCACGTTTTCTTTAACAGGTCCGCTGTTGGTGGGCAATTAAGTTCATTCCGCATCTTTTCTTTGCTGTTGTGGATACTGCTGCGAAGAACGTGTAAGGGCAGGTGTCTTTTTGGTAGAGTGATTTATTTTCCTTTGAATGTACATCCATAATAAGATCACAAGGTCAAACGTTAATTCTGTTTTTAGATCTTTGAGAAATCTCCAGTTTGGTTTTCACAGGAACAGGGTTGCAGAGAAAAGAGGAGTGCTGTTTGAAACAGTTGAATCCAGACCTACTTCCAAAATGAACTGGACTCACAAGCGAATAGTACAGTACGTATAAAAAACAGACATATTTATTTTATGTTTTGAACAACATAGCTGAAATTAATTAGAATAAAATATGAGATAAATCGGGAACCTTTGTGAATGATTTCTGACATCTAGCATTAAATTTAGCTGGGTTTCCTGGGAATCAAAAGCAAAGAGTTTTCAACCAAGAAAAGCAAAATAGGTGTATACTAACACATGTCTGTCCTGGAACATAAATCTAAAAATTTATTATCTTTTATATATATTTATATGCATATGTTTATATATAAATATAGACATAAAGACCCAAACTCATTATAAAAAGACAGGGTGATATAATAATTTAAAATAGTTTACTAAAAATATTAAAACATTCTACCGGTCATACATGCCTTATATTTATCTAGATACAAAAATAGAGTGTGATATTAAACAGTAAGTTAAGAAAGCCATTTTTCCAGAGTTAAAAAATATATGGGGTCCAGTTCCTTACCAGCATTTAGACATGTTTTGATGGAAGAAGGAAAGAAGAAGGGAGGAGAGAGGGAAGGAAGGAAAGAAGGAAAGAGAAACTGAACGGAAATTCTCAAAAGAAAAAGAAAGGAAGGAGGGAGGGAAGGGAAGAAAGAAATTAATTCACATTTTAGAGTAAGACTGTAGGCAGAGTGGTCGCCCAAATGAAAATGAATCACCAATTGTGACTTGCTTCCGGTCCCTCCACAGGGAAGTGGACTGCCATGGTATTTCTAAAGATAATTAGCATTTTTCTTTAAAAACGGAGGAGGAGGAGGAGGAGGAGAGAGAAGACATAGAATCCACTCAGGGAAGTGAACATAAATTCTGACCTTGATTATTTAAAACAAATAAAGACCAAATTTTACCAATCAGTTGTCTCAACCCCTAAAAGAAATATCTCTTGTACAATGTCTGCTATTGAGTGATTCACTTGGACACATAATACCTTTAAGTAATTGAGTGACTTGAAATCTTGGTAAATGTTCTTTAGTATTTGGTCTGCAAGTGTTAAAGACTATCAGATTAAAATGAGAGTTTTATTCTTTCTTTTCTTTTCTTTTCTTTTTCGTGGAGGGAGTCTCACTCTCTCACCCAGGCTGGAATACAGTGTGATCTCAGCTCACTGCCGCCTCTGCCTTCCGGGTTCAAGCAATTCTCCTGCCTCAGCCTCCTGAGTAGCTGGGATTACGAGCACATGCCACCATGCCTGGCTAATTTTTAAAATTTTTAGCAGAAAAGGGGTTTTGCCCTGTTGGCCAGCCTAGTCTGAAACTCCTGGCCTCAGGTGATCCCTCTGCTTCGGCTTCCCAAAGTGCTGAGATTAGAGGCGTGAGTCACCACACCCAGCCAAGAATATCATTTTAATATGATTTAGCTAACCCGTTCCACAGATTTTTAAACTCACTTTCAAATCTTGATAAAATTCTATGAGATACACATTTGTCTTAGGCTTTCCCATGATAGTTGAGCATTGATGGAGCCCTGCTGTGTGCTGAAGACTTTATATGCACTATCTTCTTTAATCTTCACCACAACGTTATGAAATAAATGGTGTCCAATAAATTTAATCAGATAATCACTTAAATGACCTGGCAAGCCACCCTACCTAGCTGGCCAGGAATCCCAAGGGTTAGGCTTCCTGATGCAAATTTGTCCTGGTCCCAGCATGGCTTGGTGCCAGCAGCAGGAATTGCACACTCCAGCTTAAATATCAGTGGGGATAATTCTGGGCCCTTTGTCTGGCTGATTCTTCCAGGATGGAGGCAATGATTTCAAGAATGTCCTAGTTAGGCAGCTCTTATTTCATTGTCCAGATACAAAGACAATGAGCAAGAAGAGAATTGAGGTTGAGAGGACCAATCACCCCTGTGTCTCAGGATGCTTCTCAGTTTTCTTTATCACAGCAAGTGTTATTGCAGAGTTTTACTGCATCATATCCTTCTTAAATAAAAGTTGGCTGGGTGCAGTGGCTCATGCCTGTAATCCCATCGCTTTGGGAGGCCAAGGCAGGGGGATTGCTTGAGCTCGGGAGTTTGAGACCAGCCTGGCTATCGTAGTGAAACCCCATCTCTAGAAAACATGAACAAAAATTAGCTGGGCATTGTGGTGTATGCCTGTAGTCCCAGTTCCTCAGGAGGCCGAGATGAGAGGATTGCTTGAGTCTGGGAGGTCAAGGCTGCCGTGAGCCAAGATCACACCACTGCACTCAATCCTGGGTGACAGAGCAAGACCCTATCTCAAAAAAAAAAAAAAAAAAAAAAAAGAAAAGAAAAAAAAAAAGATAAAACTTAAGCCTAGAATTGAAGAGATTATTCCAAGGTCGCATGGCTTTTAAGTGGCAGAAACAGGGGAATTCTGTCTAACACAGTCCAATTTATCCATCTCGAGAAGAGAGGCATGCCAAAGAGGATGATTATTAAATTATCATTAATGTGAACTCTTGTAATTACTCTCATAACTTTCTTTAAGCGTATCCCATAGGGCATTGCTAAGTATTATTAGATTGTGATTACAAATGGATTCAGCCAGGCATTGCACTTTTGCTCCGTGGCAGCTCTTTCTCTAGAGAACTTGGTCTCCGGAGCTGCCATCTTCTCTGTCTTCACTCACTGGGGATAGGCTGCTGGAAGTGTCCCTTCTCTTCCTTTCTTGCTTCCTTCTTCTGTCAAGGCAACTGGTGGGTGCTCAGTGAGTTTTCGGGAAGAAGGCGTTCAGGCTGATTTCAAACAACCTAAGGTCAATGCGCAGGTGAGTAAGCACCTGTGTCTTTTTATTGAACTGGTGAATGAATCAATGACCAGGTCATTATGAATTTCTAGACCAGGGTTTTGAAGAAATTGGCATCTGATTTCAAAGCCACTGTTCTCTTAGCACCGAATGACTTTCTTTTCCCTGCCTTCCTGGATTTCCTCCTCTTACAGTTGTGGTTTTTCCGCCCCCCTACACACAAATGATATTTATTAAAGAAAAATTCCTTTTCTCACATACCAACCAGTTGCAGCCTTCGGATGTTTTAATTATAGAAAAAAGCATGGAAACTGGGGATTTTGATTAACAAGTCCAGCCTTGACACAGATAAATGCACGCTTTGGTTATGCAGTGCTTTTATCTGGTTTTCCTGCAATACAAAAAAAGACATCTTCTCCTTCATCACCAGAGTTGCTGAGTTTGACTGGTGTGGATGAGATGACCTCTGACGCCTCTCCTTATAGGTCTGCGCAGTAGAGCCTGGGAGCTGTAGTGACTCAACCGATGGGTGATCACTCACTCAGTCTGTGCTGTGTCCTGCACTGTCCACTGTCTGCAGGGGTGGCACTGCCGTGCCCAGGGAAGGCCATGCCGTCCACCAGCAGCCAACCATTTATACTATTAAAGAACACACAGGAGTTGAACAGTGAGAACACATGGACACAGGGAGGGGAACTTCACACACCAGGGCCTGTTGGGGGGTGGGGGGCAAGGGTGGGGAGAGCATTAGGACAAATAGCTAATGCATGTGGGGCTCAAAACCTAGATGACAGGTTGACAGGTGCAGCAAACCACCATGGCACATGTATACCTGTGTAACAAACCGGCACACTCTGTACATGTATCCCAGAACTGAAAGTAAAAAGAAGAAAAAAAGATTTTACCAAAGAGAAAAAAAAAGAATACACCAGAAAAAGGAGACCCCCACCTTGAAAGATTTAATTCCAGGATTTGGAGAACATCTTACACGTTTGGAGAAGGCAGTAGAGAACGCAGTGCGTGGCCCAGGGCCCCAGGTCAGGGTAAAGCAAGCCTTGTGGTCATTCCCTTGGACTATGATCTTATATGTTGGGGTGATGGAGTCTTGACACACTGATTAATTTAAGGCTGAATAATGACGGGGAAAGAGCAAAGATGTTCTTCGGTCAGTATCTGCCAGAGTGGGTGTAGCCTGGTGTTATAACATCAAATAATTCTACATCGTTCAGTAAATAGCCCTGCCCAGAGCCTCTCAAGTGCCCCACACCCACTGGGATTCATGGGTGATTCGTCACCTGGAGGAATATTGCCTGCCTTGCTTGGGGAGAGGAAGCCTCAGGACCCTGCACCAGGGACATGTGACAAATACCCCATTCAGATTGGTCAGTGCCAGCTATTAAATATGTTGAGTAGTATTCCCGGAAAGGGGCATGGGCGATAATTATCCAAACATACCTGTTTCCTGTCCCTCTTTCACCACTTAATAGCTTTGAGTCTACCAGTGGCCACCCCAGGTTTTTCTCCTCCTCTGTGTACCGATCATATCAGTAATTACTGTAACATCATAGGGATGTTTTTTCAGAACTAAATGATGAGACGAACACACACCGAGCAAACAGTTTTCTGGGAGATCAGAGACCTGGAATAAATGGTGGTTATTTAACTGTATGACAAAGTGTCTTGGAGAGAAGTCCTCGTGTGTGAACTCTGAGGCATGAGAAGGCTCCAAACTCACCCCATTTTCAGCCTTTTGTTTGAAAAAGGGAAGAATGATGGAAAGGGGAAGAGAGAGTACATACAATAGGAACAGGGATCCTGGAGACTTGAATTTCTAGTGTGCCTTGCTCTGGGTAAAAGGGATCTTTTATACATGCGCTTTTTCTCCCTCTCCAGCTGACCCTGTTGCTTGAAGTGGTAAAAGTAGATGTCATGTCTGCAGACAGTTTTGTTCACTCTCAAAACTGGGTTTATCTAATGTGGATTTGAAACAAACAAACAAACGAATCAATAAAATGAGCAGCTTTGGGAGCCAGAGTGAAGGCAGTTGAAAAAGTACAGAACTCCAGAGGACTGTAAAACATTATTCAGAAATCTCTGAAGCTCCCTCAGTCTGGGATTCTAAAAAAAAAAAAATATTCATTAAGCAATAGTTTACCTTACATCATGAAGAGATGGACTTCAGCTAAAACAGACTGAGAAACACAAGAGAAAGTTTGGGAGAAGGAATTATTTTTAGTTTCTGAGAATGCTTTATTAATATTCCTATGAGACTTTCATTGGTTATTGACCCTTTGTACTGATTGGGTAAATTTTAGTATTTTTACACTTCTTAGTTTCACCCTGTTTGTTCATTCATTCTTCCATTAAACTACAATTAAGCAACTACTTTAAGGTTGTGGGCAAAGAATCAAACATAAGCTGGGGAAGGTGGCCTCTGGTTAATTCTCCATTCTTGGTAGCCATGTCTTGCTGTAGTCTTCCTCTGACACTGAATACTATTGACCTGTGTAATTGAAAGGATATTGCAAACATCAGAGTATGAGATTTACAAGGCTAGGCGGTAAAAGATATTGAGGCTTCTGCCTTACTGGTGTGGATCACTCACTCTAGGAAAAGCCAGCTGCCATGTTGGGAGGATACTCAAGTGTCCTCATGCAGAAGAACTGAGTCTCCTGCCAACAGCCATGCAAGTGAACCACCTTTGAAGTTGATTCTGCAGCCCTAGTTAAGCCTTCAGGTGTCTGTAGCCTTCTCTGCAATCTTGACTTATTTGAGACCCTTATCTAGAATCACCGAGCTAGGCTGATCCCAAGTTTCTGACCCACAGAAGTTCTTGTATGAGATAATAAACATTTATTATTATTTCAGCCCACTTGGTTTTGGGATAATTTGTTTCACAACAATGGATAACTAGTACAATTGGCAAAATTAATCTTTAGCTGCCCATTGAGAGTCTAAACGATTGACTATTCAGCACTAGTTAAGGAAACAAGTTAATTGTTGCTTTCTTACCACCTACCGGAGCACTGCAGCATAACCACCATTTAGAAGGAGCTGTGCTCTGTTGCTTCTATACCTCTTGCCTCTTCAGTTTGTGGTGTGATGTGTTTGCCTGACAAATACCATCTGGGACCCTGTCTGCACAAGCTTGTTGAGACTGCTAAATTTAACAGGTTGTTGGAGTTTAACCATTTAACCCAGTTAGTTCTTCTAAAAGTGCCATATTAAAATAGGTGGTGTATTTTGAAAGATATATAAATACATTTTTATTTATATAAACATATTTTCCTATAAATCATCTTTCTAATTTACACATACCCATCTTTCTGCTATGTCCTTATATGGCAGAGGGAGAGATCATCTTTCTTTTTTTCTTTTTTTGAGGTGGAATCTTGCTCTGTCACCAGGCTGGAGTGCAGTGGTGCAATCTTGGCTCACTGTAACCTCCGCCTCCCGGGTTCAAGCAGTTCTCCTGTCTCAGCCTTCTGGGTAGCTGGGACTACAGGCATGTGCTATAATACCCAGCTAATTTTTGTATTTTTCGTAGAGATGAGGTTTCACGGCACTGGCCAAGATAGTCTTTATCTCCTAACCTTTTTTTTTTTTTGAGACGGAGTTTCGCTCTTGCTACCCAGGCTGGAGTGCAATGGCGCGATCTCGGCTCACCGCAACCTCCGCCTCCTGGGTTCAGGCAATTCTCATGCCTCAGCAACCTGAGTAGCTGGGATTATAGGCACGCACCACCATGCTCAGATAATTTTTTTGTATTTTTAGTAGAGACAGGGTTTCACCATGTTGACCAGAATGGTCTCGATCTCTTGACCTTGTGATCCACCCGCCTCGGCCTCCCAAAGTGCTGGGATTACAGGCTTGAGCCACCGCGCCTGGCCTATCTCCTAACCTTTAACCCTCCTGCCTCGATGTCCCAAAGTGTTGGGATTACAGGTGTGAGCAACTGTGCCCTGCAGAGATCATCTTTCTTAAGCCTCTTCTAGCGAGACCACCAGTCTCATTTATGAAGACTCCACCCTCATTGCTTAATCACCTCCCAAAGGCTCCACTTCCTAATACTCTCACCTTGGAGATTAGTGTCTCAAAATATGAGTTTGGAGGGACATATTGATTCCACCACACTGACATTCTGTCAAATCAGGATGCTCTTACAAGATATGTATTTATATATATCTTTCTGAAATATACCACCTACTTCCCTGCCTTCCCAAACAGAGTGCATTGTGCAGCCTTGATGACTCTGAATTGCCCTTACTGTGAGGCCTGAAGGTAGCTGTGAAGACAGAAGGTGCTAGCTAGCGGCATGGGTATCACATACCCTATGGATGACAACAGTGTGCACAACAGTCCCTGTAGCCGCCCTGGGAACCTTTTGTATGATGACATCTGGGTTGCCAAAAAAAGCACAGATAACTTCATGACCGTCAGTCCTGTGATGAGGCTGACTGTATTAGTTCAGGCTGCTGTAACAAAAGTACCATAGACCGGGTGGCTCAGACAGCAAATACTTATTTTTCACAATTCTACAGGTTAGAAGTCTGAGATCAGACTGTCAGTCCATAGGGAAGTGCTCGGTGAGGGCTCTCTTCCTGGTTTACAGACAGCCACCTTCCTGCTATTTCCTTGGAGGGAAGAAGGAGAGATTATCTTTCTTAAGCTTCTTCTTACAGGGGCACTAATCCCATTCATGAAGGCTCCACCCTTATGACCTAGTTGCCTCCCACAGGCTCCACCTCCTGATACTATCACCTTGGAGATAAGGGTTTCAAAACATGAGTTTGGAGGGGGGACATTGATTCCACCATACTGACCTTCTGTCAGATGAGTCAGGATGCTATTTTCCAAACTTCAATCTTTCCCCACCCTCACAATGTGCCCCTGTTATTATTGAATTAATATTTAAAATATTGAAGATTTAATTAACGTTGAAAATTTTCTTTAAATCCTGTCAAACATCCATTAACTTCGTTTCAAAAGGAAACGTTCTATTTCCTTCATAAAGGGAAGATCAAAATGATTTGCCAAATATAGATGAAGATAAACCTATATACAATGGAAATAGAACTATATTAATTCCAAGTAGCCATTATTACCAGAGAATACTCTAAGCCCAATATCTGTGCTCTCTTCAGGCAAATGGAATATTATCCACTTGTATAAAACCAAAGCAAGATCTTTTCCAGTGAGATTAATTGGGTAAGACAACAAGAATAGTAACTATCTTACTGAAATTATTTAATGCAGGGCCCAGGAGCCACCTCAATCATCTACAGATTGGTTGGGCATGTTTGTTCCTCAGATTGGAAGCAGGCTTTCCCCAAGTGAGTTTCCCTTTGTAATGCCGCTATCCTGGACTTGTCAATACGATTCTAAGCAATACCTCTGCATGGCAGAAACTATCAACTGTGGGTGGTTTCCCCTTCGCTTGTCCTTCCCGTTCTAAAGGATGGAGGTTGAGAGCTCTGGCTTTGATTGCAATCCTATTTCCTTTTCTCCCTGTGTGATTCTTGATTGACCTCTCGGAGCCCATTGGTCAATGGAGCTAAAAATATATACTCACTGGGTTGGTGAGAAGGTCACGGGCAATGATGTATAAGACATTGGCATTTGCTATAATGAGGATGTATCTCAGTTGCCACATTTGTGTCACTAACTGAAGATTTTGTGCTCAAGATTTGGAAGAGAATCTTCTTCTGAAGCCAGCATTTTCTTTTGCATAAAAAGAAAGAAAGAAAGAAAAAAAAGCCTTCACAGACAAAACCCAGGGCGTATTTTAGGTGTGTTTAATCCCAAGTTCCTGATGTCTTGCAGGAACCTGGAACCTGTCATTCTATTTTTGTAGGTCAATATGTTCCCACTTTTGATCTAAGATGTTACAAATTCTATATGGTTGCCAGCTAGGGATTCCTAGCTGATGTGTGCGGTTTTTTTCAGTGCGGTCATGTGTGATGTTTAGTGGTGACTAAGGGAAGATTACATGGAGAAGTGTTAGAACAGGCTCATCAGCCGGGAACCCATTTCACGTGAATACCAAGATATCTTGAAGGTAGGCATGGCAGAGAAAGAACAGGGTGCCATGCTTGGTGAGAAATGAGTTCCTAAGTGTGCCCTGACTGCCATAAAGAGCCAGGCAGAGCACAGAAAATATTCTTCTGTTTCTTTTTCTATTCTTCCCTCTCTCTGTTCTTTCTTCTCTCACTGCTGCTGAAGGTAGAGCCTGTCGTGTTAAACTAAGCCAGTGAGGATTTTGGTGTTATTTGCCCTTCAAGCCTCTTGACATACAGTGTCATCCAGGAGCAGTGGGTGAGCCTGCAAATGTTTCAGCCACAAACCCACATTCCCACTGAATCCTTACAAGTAGCCCTCTAATGAATTCTCGTTCTGTGGATGAGAAATGGAAACCCAGGGATGGGAAGCTGTGTGCCTACAAGTATCCATTTGGAAGAAGCAGGGCTGGAATTTGAATGGGAGACTGTGTGCTCCCTGAAGTAGGTTCCTACGGCTGCTGTAACAACTTAACATGAATGCAGAGGCTTAAGACAGGACAAATATGTTCTCTTACGGTTCTGAAGGTTTTGATCCAGAATGTTGGCAGGTCTGGTTTCTTCTGCAGTTTTTAGGGGAGAATCCATTTCAAGCATCTTCCAGTCTCTAGAGGCTCCTGGTGTTTTTCAGCTCATGGCCATAGCATTTCAATCTCTGCTTTCATGGTCACTTCTTTTTACTGTGACTCTGGCCCTCTTGCTTCCCTCTTACAATAACCCTTTGAACTGCATTAAGCCCATGAGGCTCATCCAGGATGTATTCGTCAGTTTTCACGCTGCTGATAAAGATATACCCAAGATTGGGTAATTTATAAAGATAAACAGATTTAATGGACTCACAGTTCCACATGGCTGGGGAGGCCTCACAATCACGGTGGAAGGCAAAAGGCATGTCTCACATGGCAGCAGGCAAGAGAGAGTGAGAGCCACGTGAAGGAGTTTCCCCTTATAAAACCGGCAGATCTCATGAGACTTAGTCACTACCCCGAGAACCGTATGGGATAAATCACTCCTGTGACTCAATGATCTCCCACCAGGGTCCCCCCACGACATGTAGGAATGACAGGAGCCGCAATTCAGGGTGAGATTTGAATGGAGACACAGCCCAACCCAGTCACAGGATGATTCCCCATCTCGAGATCCTTAATCACACTTGCAGTTGATTTTATTATGCAAGCTGATATATTCCTAGGTGGGATTAGGACTTAGACATCTTTGCAAGGAACATTATTCGGCCCAACACACTCCTCAGACTCAAGCTTATTCCCAGTCACGTAGTCAGGAGAGGATGCCCCCAATGCACTGGGGCTTTTGTGTCTGTGCCTCCCCGCCAACAACAGGTACTTGTCCTTGTCTCTGGAGCTCACAGCCAAGTCCTAGAGTCGGCATCGGATGGCTTCTCTCAAGCTCCCAGTTTCAGGGAACAAGTCTGCAGTGGGACATGAGACTCTTTGAGGCAGGATACCTCTCCTTGGAGACCGTTACAGGCTGCATTAGTCTGTTTTCATGCTGCTGGTAAAGACATACCCAAGACTGTGCAATTTACAAAAGAGAGTTCCACATGGCTAGGGAGGCCTCACAATCATAGTGGAAGGCAAAAGGCACATCTTACATGGCGGCAGACGAGAAGAGAGCTTGTGTGGGGAACTCTCTTTTATAAAACCATCAGGTCTCATGAGAGTTATTCACTATCACGAGCATAGCACAGGAAAGACTCACTCCGTGCTTCAGTTATCTCCCAGTAGGCCCCTCCTATAACATGTGGGAATTACGGGAGCTACAATTCAAGATGAGATTTGGGTGGGGACACAGCCAAACCGTATCACGGGCTAATGACAGAGTGGGGTAGTTTCTTGTTTTGTTCTTACAGCAACTATTGCGTTTCCTTTTTCTTCCAAAAATGGTGAATGGGTTCGTCTTTCCTCGACTGGGTTGGTAGTAGACCATAAGCACAACAGTTCAGAAAGAGCAGCCTCCATGAAGCTGGATGTGTTTGTCTTTATTAACCTGTTTGGATTTTCTTGTCCCATTTGCCCACAAATGTAAAAGACACGATGAGTTTTCAGGGAGAACTCTTTAGCATTTACATTTTCGTTTGGTTTTGTTTACTTGTTCAGTGCCCTCTCGGCTCCCACACCAGCAAACACACCATTGTCACTGGGGAGAAATTTGTATTGGCTGAAATCTGTGGTTGGCCTGTCACTTTTTTCTCTAGTCAGCTACCCTGATAGTTTTCCTATGGTTTGTGGTGGGGGTCACAGTTCTTGACCTCAGTACCCTCGCTGGTCTACAGGAGACTGGTTTGTTGGGAACCTCTGACACACTTGGGATCTTTGTGACATCTGGACCACCTGGTTGAGTCTGACAAGAAACATCGGTTGCCTCCTTGGCTTTTGAAGCTCTCACTTGTGGCACTACAAGGTCATCTTCAAAATCCCACATTATTTTTTGGATTTAGGTATTAACCCCTTGGTGTGAGGAGAAAGATGATTGTCAACACATTTAGGAGAGAAATCATGCAATAAAGCCGATCCAACATAGACTAATTTAAAAATAGTTCATTAGTGCTAACTTAGTTCATTCATGCTTTATCTTCGTGTGTGTGTGTGTGTGTGTGTGGTGATCAATTACATACATAAGACAAAAGGGGATCAATTATATACATAAGACAAAAGACAACCTCGGAAATGTTTGAGAAACTATACAATGAGGATGAATCAACAAGTAAATATTAAGAAAATTTCTTAGATTGAAAAAAATATTACTCCTGTTTGGGGTGAACTCTGTGCTGACCCACTGAGGGTCTCTGATTTAACTGCTTCCAGTAATCCTGTAAGATATGTCTAATCGTTTCCATTGTATGGATTAGGAATTGATTTGACCACAATCACAGACCCGGGAGCTTCCTCAGGCCAGAACCTACCATCAGCTCTGTCTTAAGACTGTGTCTGTTCATCCCCCCGCTTGCTACTCAAAGCCTGGTCCATGAACCAGCAGCTTCTGCATCTGCTAGGAGCTTGCTGGAGATGCAGATCTCAAGCCTCACTGACCCCAGGCCTGCTGAGTTCAAATTTTAACCAAAGTCTCTTGGTGACTCCTGGGCAGTTTAGAAGGGGAACTGCTCACTGCCCCCACCTCCCACTGAGTTAAATAGACATTAAGTGAACCTTCCCTGCGTGCTCAGCCTGTGGTAAGACTGCAAAGACAGTAAGAGTCAGCCCCTGTAATGCAAAACTCAGAGCATAGGGCAGCACACTGCTGCCATGAATCGAGGTAACACAGTACTAACAGTGGCCACAGGCTGCTCATGGACACAGAGGAGGGGTGCTGCCCAGGGAGAATGCCTGTTGGAGCTTATTCCTAAGCTAAGTTGAGCGGAATCCACTGTGGCTGAGAACAGCAGAGGAGGCCAGGCATGGTAGCATGCCTGTAATCTCAGCACCTTGGAAGGCCAAAGTCAGGGAATTGGTTGAGTCCAGGAGTTCAAAACTAGCCTGGGCAACACAGGAAGACCCCATCTCTTTAAATGTGGTGTCTCGTGTGTCTCATCCCAGCTATTCAGGAGGCTGAGGCAGGAGGATTGCTTGAGCCCAGGAGGTCGAGGCTGCAATCAGCTGTGATTGTGCCACTGCGCTCCAGCCTGGGTGACAGAGGGAGAACTTGTCTCCTTGTCTATTAAAAAAAAAAAATATGCAGAGACCTTGTAAGTTAGCTGTCTCCAAATTTTTTAAAACAAGGAATTCAGTTAATGAAGTTTGTTAGACTTGTTTGAAAAATGGGCCTGAACGGGTCCAGAGCAAGGGCTGATCAAGCTGTTCTATAGCTTTCAATGCTCAGGTTCTGTGACCTTTCCTTTTTTTATTTTGGCAAAATGTATACAACTTGATATTTATCATTTTAATTTGTAAGTGTAAAATTCATAGTTACTAAGTCTGTTCACAGTGTTGTATCACCATCACCATTACCTATACCTAAAACATTTTCGTCATATCCACTAAAAAATGACTGCCCTTCCTCCCTCCCCCAAAAATGGCTGCCTTCCTCCCTCCCCCGAGTTCGTGGTCCCCGGTAACCCCTATTTTACTTTCTGCATCTATGAAATGGCTATTTTAGGTCCCTCAGGTAAGTGGAGTCACCATCTTTGTCTTTGTGTGTGTGTCTGCCTTATTTTATTTAGTATAATGTTTTCAAGGCTAATCCATACTGTAGCATATATCAAAATTTCTTTCTTTCTGCCTCTCCTTACTTCCTCTCCCCTCTCCCCTTCCCTCCCCTCCCCTCCCCTCATTGGCTTTTGACAGGGTCTCTCTCTGTCACACAGGCTGGAATGCAGTGGCACAATAATGGCTCCCTGTAGCCTTGACTTCCTGGGCTTCGGCCATCTTCCCAGGTGCATGCCACCATGCCTGGCTATTTGTATTTTGCTGTGTATATTTTTTGGGTTTTTAGTAGAGACAGGGTATTGCCATGATGCCCAGGCTGTTGTTGAACTCCTGTGATCCACCCGCCCGGGCTTCCCAAAGTGCTGAGATTACTGCACCACCACACATGGCCCAAAATTTCTTTCTTACAGCTGAATAATATTTCTGTGTGAGGTGTGTCTGTGTGTGTGTGTGTGTGTGTGTGTGTGCGTGTGTGTGAATAATAGCCCTATGAACATTTTACAAATACCTATTTAAATCTCTGCTTTCAGTTCTTTTGGATATAGACCTAGGAGTGAAATTGCTGGGTCATTTTGTAGCTGCAGGCTTAACCTTTTGAGAAACTGTCAGACCGCCTTAAATGGCAGCTGCGTGATTTTACATTCGCACCAGCAGTGCAGAAGGATTCCAGTTTCTCCACATTCTACCCAATACTTATTTTACTTTAAACCAAAAAAAAAAAAAAAAAAAAAAAAAATAGCCATCTGAGGCTGGGCCCGGTGGCTCATGCCTTTAATCCTAGCAATTTGGGAGGCCAAGGTGGGTGGATCACAAGGTCCAGAGATCGAGATCATTCTGACCAGCATGGTGAAACCCTATCTCTACTAAAAATACAAAAAAAAAAAAAAAAAAAAAAAAATTACCTGAGCATGGTGGTAGGTGTCTGTAATCCCAGCTACTCAGGAGGCAGAGACAGGAGAATTGCTTGAACCCAGGAGGTGGAGGTTGCAGTGAGCCGAGATTGTACCACTGCACTCCAGCCCGGGGAACAAAGAGTGAAACTCTGTCTCAAAAAAATAGGCAAACAAACAAATAGCCATCTGAGTAGGTGTGACGTGTTCTCTCCCTGTAATTTTTATTCACATTTCCGTAACGAAGACGTTAAGCATACCTTCTCGTGCCTACTGGCCATTGGAGAAAGTCACATCCATTTATGATACTCAGATGTCTTTTTTGGTTCTATTTTTGCCTTTTTTTTTTTGGCTAATGATTATCTTCCAGCACCATGAGTTTTGACTGTGCTAATGTCTTCTAGTACTGTTTAGAATGTGAAGTAAAAAGAAAACAATAATTGAAAGAGAGTTGTTATTTACATTGGGAAGGTTGGTATTACATACCTTTCATTAGCTGTATTATATTCTTGTAATGTGTTTTACTGGATAATTGTAATTCTTGACTTTGAGTTTTTGTCACTTTTTTGGGAGGTGGAGTGGGGTTGTCATTTAAAAGCAAAAAAAAATATGGCCAGTATGATTCCAAAGCAACTATGCCACAAAAGAAAAAAGCTGAAAGAGAGTGCAATTTCAAGCAAGCCAAAAAGTGATGAGTTAAAAAAAAAAAAAAAAAAAAAATCCCAGCTGGGTGCAGTGGCTCACACCTGAAATTGCAGTACTTTGGGAAGCCAAGGTGGGCAGATCATCTGAGGTCAGGAGTTCAAGACCAGCCTGGCCAACATGGTGAAACCCCCTCCCTAAATACAAAAATTAGCCAGGTGTGGTGGCGCACACCTGTAATCCCAGCTAGTCAGGAGGCTGAGACAGGAGAATCACTTGAACTTGGGAGGTAGAGGTTGCAGTGAGTGGAGACTGTGCCATTGTACTCCAGCCTGAGCGACAGAGTGATACTTAAGATCCTTTCGAGCTTCCTAATTTCTAAATAATTTTCCTTTATAATTTGTAGAGGTTGTGAAATTAACTCTGTAGATTGGAGTGTAGTTTGTCACTCTAATTGCCAAGCCTTTTAATTATCAGGAGTGTTGGATGCTTTTGTGAAATGCTCATTTCACAGCTTGCTGGTGGGTCTTTTGGTAGAATGAGAAAGTGAATATTCACACCAAAAATGAGGCCCTGACCCTGAAGGGCTTTCCAATCAAAGAGAAAGGAGAGCGGGACCTGCCACGGCCGTTGTTTGTAAGCAGGAAACTGTCGCTGAGTCACGGTGTAGGTGAGGCGGACGGTTTCCATTCCGTTTTGATCATCAGACTAAAAACAGGCACCAAAAGTTTTGGTTCAGAGATGCTTTCCTTTTTCAGCCTCTGCTCGCGTTGTTGTTATTTTTCTTCAAGAGTCATGGGGCGGGAGGCGCGGGGGCCACAAGGTTGTCTTTTTAAGGCTCTAGCATTTCATAGTGAGGTATTTTAGTATTCCATAAAATTGGTGGAAAGGTTAAATGGAAGTCATGTAAGGGCTGCAAAGAGATTCATGTATGAGTGTTTCATGAGTGCTTACTACATACCAGGTGCTGTTACAGCCTGTGTAATGCTACCTGGGAGTTTGGGGGTCTCCGTCTGTCCATCCATCCATCCATCCATCCATCCATCCATCCATCCTGCCATCCTGCCTCCCTCCATCCTTTCTCTTTTTCACAATGTGTCTTCCTCCATCCCCCGCTTCCCTTCCTTCCTTCCTATCCAGTGCTTATAACACGTCAAGCATATGTTGTAGCCGCTGGGGACATTGTGGTAAACAAAGCAAAGTTCTCGCTTGCATTCTGTGGCAGATGGAGATAAAATGGGTAATTAACAAATATAACCCCTCCCACCCACCTCCCACGTTTATTTATTTAGTTAGTTAGTTAGTTCTACCATATCTGTTACTCCATCAGTCAGGATCCAGTTAGGAGACAGAAACTAAATAATTTTAACAGGGAATATTTAGTATTAAGAATTGTTAGCTACAACAGTGTATCGACTGCTAAAGGGTAAAGGATCAGGCGGAGTGCAGTGGCTCATGCCTGT
The DNA here is from genome assembly GCF_048565385.1 of Saimiri boliviensis. Taxonomy (NCBI): domain Eukaryota; kingdom Metazoa; phylum Chordata; class Mammalia; order Primates; family Cebidae; genus Saimiri; species Saimiri boliviensis. The sequence goes on along the minus strand of NC_133449.1, from coordinate 136,871,261 downwards.
CAATAATCCCAGCACTTTGGGAGCCCAAGGTGGAGGGATCACTTGAGTCCAGGAGTTCGAGATCAGCCTGGGCAACGTAGGGAGGCCCTGTCTCTACAAGAAAATAAAATAAAGTGAAAAGTAGCTGGGTGAGAGTGATGGAGCTTATGGAGTTGGGGTCTCAGCTACTTGGCAGGCTGAGGCAGGAGGATTTGTTGAGCTCAGGAGGTTGAGGCTGCATTGAGCTATGATCTCACCTCCATACCACAGCCTGGGTGACAGAGTGAGACCCTGTGTTTAAACAGTAAGTAAAATAATTAAAAAGGAGTAGGCTGGGCATGGTGGCTCAGCCCTGTAATTCCAGCACTTTGGAAGTCCAAGGTGGGACCATCACTTCAGGTCAGGAGTTTGAGGCCAACTTGGCCAACATTGGTGAAACCCTGTCTCTACGAAAAATACAAAATGTAGCCAGGCGTGGTGGCCTGTAGTTTCAGCTACTTGGGAGACTGAGGCAGGGGAATCACTTGAACCCAGGAGACAGAGGTGGCAGTGAGCTGTATTGCAGCCCGGGTGACAGAGCAAAAAAAAAAAAAAAAAAAAAAAAAAAAGGTAAGCTTGAAAGAATTCAGGAATACAGATTTGGGAGCAGCCATGGGGGCTGGGGCAGTGCACCCAGGGAAGGAACAAACCTAGGGACCCTTCGAACCAGGACTGGGATCTGCCCCGGTCCATGGCCCATTGGATGGCAGAAAGGTTCTTGCTGAAGCCCCCATGAAGGTGGGACTCACTGGGAAGCCCCTCTATGGGGTGCCAGGGAAGGATGTCTATGGGAGGTGTCTCCCATGGAAGTCTCTGAAATCAGCCTGTGGGGGTGGAGGGCAGGGAAACTGCCCCACTCCGGGATCCGGAGTGGGCAGCGCACAGGGAGATGCCCCTGTGGAAGCCTTGCCCCAGAACCCGACTGCACCAGTGTCCTTGCAGCGCACTCTACTGGCGAAGCTGAACGTGACACACGCTTGCAAAGGGGAAACTCCTTGGTCCCAAGCAAAGCAATGCTAGCTGGGCTTGGTGCTGAGACGTCATCTGTGGACGTTTGGCCCAGATGCTGATCAGTGCTATGGGAAAATAAGCAGTGAGGTGCATAAGAAGTATTAGCTGTGCTGTTTGATAGAAATTGCAGAAGGAAGAGTTCTCGGAAAAGGTGATATTTGGAGCAGAGACATGAAGGAAGGGATTGCTGGAGACAGACCATTCTAGGCAGAAGGAACTGCACGTGCAAAGGCCCTGAGGTCAGAGCCAGCATGACGTGCAAGGAAGCTAGCTGCAATATAGTGGGTGTAGATGAAGGAAAGAGAATTAGCATTTGGCCAGAGTTTGCATACTAAGAGATGGAGAACTGACCAGAATGGACTCGTCCTTTAAAAGGATCACTCTGACTGCTGTGTTGAGTAGATTGGCAGGGGACAGGTGGTGAAGACTGAAACACGGGTTCCAGTTAGGAAGCTGCCACAGTGATCCAACCCCCAGCTTCCGCTGAGGTTGAAAACATGCACGTCCAACCTAAATACATGTTCAAAGGTGTTTATTATTGCTTAAGTTGATGAAAGAGTTTTGAAAATAGAAGTGGTAGCTGACCAACATCATGGGTGTTATTAATACCACAGAATTGTATCCTTAAAAAAATGCTTAAAATGAGCTGTACGTGGTGACTCGCGCCTGTAATCCAAGTACTTTGGGAAGCTGAGGCGGGTTGATCACTTGAGGTCAGGAGTTCGAGACCAGCCTAGCCAACATGGTAAAACCCATCTCTATTAAAAATAGAAAAATTGGCCAGGCATGGTAGCATGCTCCTGTAATCGCAGCTACTTGGGAGGCTGAGGCAGGGGAATTGCTTGAGCCCAGGAGGCGAAGGTTGCAATCAGCTGAGATCGTGCTACTGCACTCCAGCCTGGGTGAAAGAGTGAGACTCCATTTCAAAAAAAAAAAAAAAATTAAAGTGACAAATTTTATGTTGTATATATTTTTACCAAAATTAAATTATTTTTTAAAAAGAATAGTACAAAAATGGTATTTCCTTCTCATTTGCATCTTACGAAGGGATTATTAGTGTACATGTGTGTTCTTGCTGGAAGTGCTAATTGGATGTGTGATTCCTTATTTTTTAACTTTTATTTTGGGTTCAGGCGTACATGGGCAGGTTTGTTATATAGGTAGCCTCATGGCACAAGGGTTTGTTAAACAGTGTGTTTCATCACCCAGGTACTAAGCCTAGTACCCAATGGTTATTTTTCTGATCTTTACTTTTCTCTCACCCTCCACCCTCAGACAGGCCCTGGTGTCTGTTGTTCCTTTCTTTGTGTCCCTGAGTTCTCAGTATTTAGCATCCACTTATAAGTAAGAACATACGGTATTTGATTTTGTCTTTCTGTGTTAGTTCGCTAAGGATAATGGCTTCCAGCTGCAGCCATGTTCTTGCAAAAGACATGATCACATTCTATTTTATGGCTGCATAGTATTCCATTGTGTATACGGACCATTTTTTTAAATCCAATCTGTCATTGGTGGACAGTGAGGTTGATTCCAGGAGACATGTAATTCTTACTAAAAATGTCCATCTTGATCACTTGGTTCATGTGACATCTTCTGGGTTCTCCACTGTGAGGTTATCTTTCCCTTTGTAGATAACAAATACTTTGGAAGAAGTTAAACAGACAAACAAAAAAGTGGGGATTGTTATTACCAGCATGGCTACTACTAGCTAATTCCAGGCTCCAAACCTCTGGGGCATCGACATAGTTTTAGCTCATTCCTCAGGAGGGGAACAGAGGCCTGAAGAAATAAGGTAACTTGGCCAGGCACAGTGGCTCACACCTGTAATCTCAGTGCTTTGCGGGGCTTGGGCAGGAGGAGGGCTTGAGCTCAGGAGTTTGAGACCAGCCTGGACAGCATCACACAGCTGTGTCTCTACTAAAAGTCAAAATCCAAAAATTAACAGGGTGCAGTGGTACATGCCTCTAGTCCCGGTTACTCTGTAGGAAGAGGCAGGAGAATTGCTTGGGTGCAGGAGGTTGAGGCTTCAGAGAGCTGTCATTATGCCACTGCACTCCAGCCTGGGCATCAGACAGAGACCTTGTCTTAAAAGAAAGAAAGAAAGAAATGAGGCAACTTGGTCACTCTCTAGTGAGTGGCTAGCTTGTAAGTGTCATGAGGGCAGGGGCCTTTGTTGATTTTGTTAGTATCCTTAGCATCTAGAACAGTGCCTACACATTTTTTGGACACTTAACATGTACTTGTTCTATGAATAAAATGGAACCTGAGTGTGGGTTTTCTGACTCCACCCCCCATGTTCCTTCCACTACAACTTCTGACTCTGGCTCTTGGACTGTCAGTAGTTAACACTCCCTATCCCTAAGATTTCAGGGATGTTCCGCTGTTTCCTAGCGTGGATTGGGCCATCCCCCAGCCCCAACCGGGCCTAAGTCATTGGCTGCAGACAGCAGACATATTTGGCTCTCCTCGGGTCCTTCCTCCCACATTTGAAACAATGGGGCAGCAGGGTACTTTGTCCCTCCTGTTAGCTGAAGTTGGATGATGCTCTGTTGATGGGAAAACGCTGTTACTATTCTTAGACTAGTGGGGCTCTCACTTATTCACAGCTCCACACTCGTGGGCGGAATGAGAAGTTATAATAGAGTGCAGGTGCCTCTCGTTGGTTTCCGCTACTCACTGGATAGTGTTTATTAAAAAGGAAATCACAGTGGTGTGTCTGGAGTTGAAGTCTGAACAAATAACCCAAAATGAGGAGTCCCTGAAAGGTGGGCAGGAGGCGACAAACAAAGAAAAGCAAAAACAAGTTTGAGCTCGCTGGGATCAGGCAGTCCTTTGCATGTGAATTCTGAACAGCGAGCTTGGCTGCAAAACCACGATTGTATTCAACCTTTGCTGGCCTCATTCGCCTACTTTTATGGGAGATGCAGAATTGGAATGTAACACGGTTTTCCCAGGCCCTTCATGGAATTTGAAAATATGACTCTGGAAGCATGTGGCCGAAATGAGATTCTTTCAGAATATTTCAAGATGCACGTGGATATGTTGGTGTCCACACACACGTCGACTTAATTTTTTCCTGTCCCTTGAAAGAAGCCCTTCCAGGTCCTTCTGAAAGAAGGGCTGGAGGTTTTAATTAAACCTGAGTTTTGAATGATGGTGGGTGTTGGAATCCACGTCGGTGTGTGTCATGTTGGTTCTTCAGGCAGTTCCTTGAAAGACCCATTTTGTGTGTGTTGTGTGTGTGTGTGTGTGTGTACAGACACCTGTATATGTCCACGAGCGCACACGTGCGCACACACACACACGTGCACATATAATAGCAAAACGCAATTCCTGGCACATGGCATTGTTCTGGACTGTGAGTACTCCCAGGAGACACTGTGCCTCCTATCACATGCTCATTCAGCAAATCCGTCCCCTCAGTGAGCAGATATTTACCGCAGAAGACTAAGGCAAGGGGAACATCACTCTTCTCTGCAGCACTCATGACAGCATGGGGTCCCCTGTGGCTGATAGATGGTATGTGCTGGGAGAAGAGATGCAGGTAGTACTAGGAAGGTAGGTAAGCTGGGCAGATGGCAAGAGACATCGCGGCCCTCACTCCTGAGGGTCGGGAGCCATCTCAGGCTTGGAAGAAGAAGGCTGATGCAGTCAGCGACTCACTCCGTCAAGTGGGACTGTGTGTTTAGGAGTGTCTGGGTCCTGAAATGCCTTAGTTCCTTTTGCCTCTCTGGCTCCTCTCCTCTCTTCTGCCTGTTCATTGAACTGAGAAATTATCAGGACTAAATTCAGCCCTTGCCAATAATATCACAAAACCGAAACATCTCGTGGGTCTGAAATGTGGGAGTGTTTTGACTGTTCACAGCAACGCCTTTGAGAATCGCAGTGTGTCATCCTCTCTCCACCCTGCGCCATGTAGTTTTGGGGGCAGGTTTTCGATGAGTAAAACTGGGCCTGACTTTTACCCCAAAGTGATGTTCTTTTGTGGCTTGTCTGCTCCAGGAACTGAGATACCCAGACTCATTCCTCATCTCTCGTTGAAACAGAGAAGTCACTGCAGCACCCTCTGGGGGGGAGGGTGGGGTGTCAAGGGAGAATATGGACTTTGAAACTGCTCAGCTCATCTACAACCTTGGAGGGCATGGTATTTAACCCCCTACCTCTCCCTGCGACGCTACCCTGCTCCAGTGAGGGTGAAAATGTCTTTCTTACAGATTGGACTTAGTAAGATGGTACAAGGAGTGCTACACATAGGGGGTAGGTGTCCATTAAATCGAGGGTATTATTATAATAATCATTAGCTTCATTACCCTAGTGACTTCATTTATCTTTTAGCCAATGGAGCACTGGCATTTGATCAGCTACTTTCTACCGAATCCATGAGTGGATGTGATGCTCCCTTTTACCCTCGCTTTTTGGACATTGGTAAATAGTAGATTATGAGCCCCTGCAAGGGCTGGAATCCTTCAAAGACAAGGTCGGTCAGTGGCCATCACTACTCTGAACGTGAGACCGTGTGATGACTGGCACTTGTGAGTTTCCTCATGTACTTTTCTCTGTAGGGCACAGCTGTGTGTTCCTAAACCTATAGGAGTGTAACACCACGGCTAGTTCAGAAAACCGTAATCCCACTTCCAAACTTACAAGATACCGGGAAGTAGAAGGAAAAGAAGGAATGCACAGCTTGGGTGAAAGAAATGATTCTGTACTCTCAGAGGACGTTTTCCAGGCCTTCCCTAGAAACTGCTTTGTATCTAAGGATTGTGGGTGAACAGCAGCAGCAGAGGCTACATTGGCTTGGCTCTTACTGGGCAGTAGGCACAGTGGTTGGGATGGGACCTTGGCATCTCAGGCGAGGCCTCCCTGCCTGGAGTCCTGCCTCTGTCGCTTGATTACTGTGTTACCTGGGTCAGCTCTTATCTCCTGTTGCTCAGTTTTCTCATCTGTAAAATGGGGATTCTGGTGGTTATTATGAGAATTAAATGTGACGATACATAAATGGCTCCTGGAAAATTGTGTTTAGGAAAGCTTGTTAGGATGACCGGTTTCGTACCAGTACCGTGTGGCATGGTAATCTGTATGGAAGGAACAGATTTGGAGTCAGGGTAGATGTTTAACTCACTGTATTAGTCTGGTCTCTCACTGGTATAAAGGAACAGATGTGGAGTCAGGGTGGATGTTTAGCTCACTCTGTTAGTCTGGTCTCTCACTAGTATAAAGAACTGCTCAAGACTGGGAAATTTATAAAGAAAAGAAGTTTAATTGACTCACAGTTCCACGTGGCCAGTGAAACCTCAGAAATCAGGATCATGACAGAAGAGAAGCAGGTGCACCTTACATGGCAGCAGGCGAGACGGAGGGGGTGGGGGAGCCACCACTTAGAAAACAATCAGATCTCCTGAGAACTCACTATCACAAGAGCAGCATGAGGGAACCACCGCCATAATCCAGTCCCTTCCTTCCAGGTCTCTCCCCAACATGTAGGGATTACAATGTGGATTACCATTGGAGTTGAGATTTGGGTGGGGACTCAGCCAACCCGTTATCACTCACCCAGTCGCATTTTTGCAGAGTGTGTGTGCTTTCAGATTTGGGATGAAATTTTAGCATAAATGTGATAAAAATGAGGAAATCTGGGAATGAAGTTTAGGTCAGGAAAGTTTCCATGATTATTTTTTCAAAATCGTTTCTTGGTTTCTTGGGTATGTCATTGTTCAGATGAAGCTGTATTTCCCCCCTCCCTTCCTTCCTACTTAGAAGACAGTGACACTGACTCTGTGCCTTTCATGTGACAGTGCTGCCCAACAGGACTTTGTGCAAAGAAATGGAGGACTTTCTAGAGATTTTGTCCAGGAAATTGGCCCCATGTAGCTACTGAGCACTTCAAACGTGACTAGTATGACCAGGGGGCTCAATTTTTAGTTTAATTCTCTGTAATTTAAATAATTTAAGTAGCTGATATGTTTAGTGGCTGCCGTATTGAGCAGCCCAGAGTAGACATTGCAAATACAGACGTAGAAAGACACCATGCCTGCTGCTAAGAGGTCCCTTGTCCTACTGAGTGGTCAGCTGTTTACATTGACAGTCCCAGCGTGGTGTGATAAGCGTCAACACAGAGACATGTACAGGGTGCTGAGAAAGCTAATTTTACAATAGTCAAAAAAGACCTCAGGGCAGACTCCCCAGCATAGACTGCCGAGCCTTTACCTGAGAAGAGAATCATTGTATAAGTACCTATTATGTGTCTGATACTGGGATAGGCGCTTTGCATAGAAACTCATATTTCATCTTTACTGTAGCCCTGGCTGCCTAGCCCATGGATGGGAAGTCTGAAGTTCAAACTGGTGATGGTGACCCCCACGAAGTCACACAGTTAGGTTTATAGTTAAATCAGGGCGTGCCCGATCTCCAAGCCACAGCAGGCAGCCTCTTTCTTGAATAACCCTCCATCCCGTCTGTCCCCTTTGTGAAGCACTTTGCAATACTCTAGTGATTGGTAACCACTGATGTGCCCCAGTCAGTCCACACTCTGGTGGCAGGCAGGTGTCACATAACTGATATACCACTCGGTAAAGGAAGGAGGCGACAGCAAGACCGCAACCTAATAAATACACCGGTATTTACATAATGTCGGACCTCGGTATGATTGATGCATGTGTTGTTGACTGGGGTGTCACATGTTCAGTCTCTAATCCTGGTCTCAGTATGACTGTGAGGTTGGGGCCAAGTCATTTCACAATCTGGGTGAGTGTTCCAAGCTTCTCAGAAGAGCCACGCAATAGAAATTCAAGGTATGAAATTGAAGGTGTGGTCTCAGAGTCATTTTAGCTAACAGCTTCTCCGCTGTGTTTTCTCAGTATGCAAAATGGGAACATCACTTACCATCGACTCACCTCCTGTTTGAGTTCAAGGGAAGGTTTACTGATGCGCCTGAAAGAAGACTTCTCTTGAAAACCTCACAAAGGAAAGAGCCCCTTGCCTTCCCCAAGCCTGAGCCCTTTCTGTTCTTTTCATGGAAAAGGGAGCTGTGTTCACTGGCTCGTAAAGCCCCCGTGTCTCCTCCTAGTTCCCGGATTGCGCTTCCAAGAAACACCCACCTGGACCCAGCAGTGTACAGTTTCCCAGAAGGTGGTGCTGGCCAGGGATAGGATGTCCCGCCTTGGTCTCGCCTTAGCAATAATGTGTTTGATTCACTCCACATCTGACATCAGATCTCCGTGTATTTCAGGGGATGACCGGTCTGAATAAAACCAATGAACTCAATCTCCATGTGGAATGTTAGAGCCGGAAGGGATTTGTAGAGATCATGCTATCACCTCAGATTATTTCATCTACATATCTTACCGCTGGAAAACACACCTGTGGCTCTAACTTCTCTTTTGTTTTGTTTTGTTTTTTGAGGCAGGGTCTTGCTCTCTTGCCCAGGCTGGAGTGCAGTGGCACGATCTTGACTCAGTGAAGATGCCTCTGCCTCTCTGGCTTAAGGCATCCTCCTATCTTAGCATCCTGACTAGCTGGGACTACACGTGCACCCCACCACGCCTGGCTAATGTTTGTTTATTTTTAGTAGAGAAGGAGTTTTGCTATATTGCCCAAACTGGTCTCCAACTCCTGAGCTCAAGCAATCCTTCCATTTCAGCTTGGCATTACAGGCACCAGCCATCATGCCCAGCTCCCTTTCTTTTTTTTTTTTTTTTTTTTTGAGACGGAGTCTTGCTCTGTCGCCCAGGCTGGAGTGCAGTGGCATGATCTAGGCTCACTGTAGCCTCTGCCTCCCAGGCTCAAGCGATTCTCCTGCCTCAGCTTCCCGAATTGCTGGGGCTACAGGCATGCACTACCACGCCCAGCTAATTTTTGTATTTTTTAGTAGAAACATGGTTTCACCATGTTGGTCAAGATGGTCTCGATCTCTTGACTTTGTGATCTGTCCGCCTTGGCCTCGCAAAGTGCTGGGATTACAGGCATGAGCAACCACGCCTGGCCCCTTTCTCCTTTTCTAAAGTGAGATATTAAGGCCAAGGAAAGGATGTTTCTGCCACTGCAGAGGATTGCCGATGTTATCAGTTGCTCACTCTGGCCAAGGCATTGTGCTCAGCGCTTTGTACAGGTTGTTTTAACCCTCACGAATCTATGAATACAGTACATCATCCACTTCATTTTAAGTAGGAAGCTGAAGCTCAGATGATTTTGGCAGAGGGCCCCCGTTCAGACTGCTGAGCAATGATGGAACTGGGTTCGCCACAGCTGGTCTGGTTCAGAAGCTTGTTCTCCCAACCAGTATGTGAGAGACTGTCTTGTTCCGGGCAGTGTGTTGGTGGCAGAGGTGGGATCTAGGCCGAGGCTCTCATTCTGTCTCATCTCTGACCCCAAGGAAGGAAAGAGGAAGGAGAGGGACTTTCGGAACTGGGTGGACGTAAGAGTTTCTGCAAGCTCTACTGTTCCTGCTGTGGATTAAAACAGAAGGTCTGAATTGCACCCACAAATCAATAATGAAAAGCCACCAGACCAAGCCCTTTCTTGTTTAATGCTGTGTCTTCCGTGTCAACATCTCTGGAACATGGTCGGGGCAGTATCCTGTTGAGGCCATATCCATACTTTTTCTCAAGCATTGAAATAAATTAATGGTGTGGCCGGGGTTCTGGTACTTCAGGTCCCTGTCAGTCCGTGGGGTTCTACACAGCTTGGAGTGAGGCTCTGGCCACCTGCATCCCCTCTTCTGCAACTCTCGCCTGGCTCTCTCTTCCCCTTCCAAGACAAGACACCCATACCATTCTTACGACCTCTGGAAGCTGGGGGTCAGGAGAGCGGGGCCCATAAAGGTCTTGTTATCTCCAACTCAAGAAGCTTAAGGCCACATTCACTCAGTCATGACTTGATTGGTTTATTCATTCAGTGATGATTGATTGATTGATTGATTCATTGAGCTGTCATCCTTTGGATGTCACACAGAGCTGAGTGCTGAAATAAAAGGATAAATAAGTCGCAAACATAAAGGCCTCTGACTCAAGAGGACGCCCATGATCTGGGGGACTAAGAATACAGGCGAGCAAGCGAGTAAATAGACATGATAAATACCAACTGTGATGAGTGCATGAAAGGAATTAAACGGGGCCTTGTGGAAGCAACTGCGGGGGAGGAGGAAAGTCAGGGAAGACCATTTGAAGGAGGTGATGTTTGAACTCAGGAATGAAAAGCAGTGCCAGGGCTGCATGGGGGAGAATGGTCTGGGCAAGGGGAACCGAAGTGCGGAGTCCCTGAGGCAGAAAAGATCTCAGGCTCGTTGTGAGCTAGAATAAGAAAGGGGTCTGTAGGGCTGACGGGGCATGGCGTGGGGGATAGTGGTGGGTGGCACTGGGATTTCACTGTTAAAGAATGAGGAAAGCCTCTGGAGGGCTTTAAGCAGAACTGGGATGTTTTTAAAACATCTGTCTGGCTGCCTTGGGGAGCATGGGTCAGAGAGCAGCAGCAGAAGTGTGCGGGATGATTTGGACCGAAACCTCAGGGCCAGCCTGCAGACTGGACCGGCCAAAGGAGTGGCCAATGCCTCTGTCCCTGCTCCGCATCTGGAAGATTCTTTTGCAGCTGCAACCTCCCGAAAACAGAATGCTTCGAATTAGGAGGTAGCATCTAGAGCCAAACAAAGGCTGTTGTTTCTGACAGGTAAATCGAGACAGGGAAATGATGACACATTCACCACAACTGAAGTGTTGATGGGATGGGTTGCGACCCTTGGCTTGTTCCAAAGCCTCCGTGGGCGGGACTTCTTTAATGTCTGCCCGTAACTGGGCACTCAGCTATAAATAGAGTTATTTTGGAAATTCTGCATCTCAGTGTTTTAAAAGCTGGAAGGACGGGAAAGGGGAGCTGTGTTTCAGATCTCAGAAATCTGCACCCCATCTTGCTATCCACCGGTGGTATCCCGTCAGGCTCACCACACCCTCCCACCGCGAACCCAGACGTCATCGCATTTTCCTGCTCGTCGGTTCTCTTTCATTTTGTTCACTTACTTAAACCTTACACTTCTGCTTCTATTTGACAATAATAACAATACTAACTAACGTTTATTGGGTACTCACTATATGCTAGCCAATCTACGAGATACCTTATATTCAATATCTCTTTCCATTCTTAAGTATATTGGGTAAATGTCATGATTGTCCCATTTACAGATGGAAACACAGGTTGAGAAATATGAGACTTGTTTACTAGATTGAATTCCCAGAGCCACACCCAATGCCGATTGTCTGTTAATAAAAAAAATAAAAATTCAAAAAGCAGAATTGTAAACCAGTGTTAAATTGGTAAGTGAGGCCTGGTGCTCCCAGAAAGCACCGTGTTAGGCATCTGTGTGAGAAATCATACCCCGGATCCTTTCTTCAGAATTGGGAAGACTCGGCCGTGGCCTAAAGCCCCAGGTTTGATGTAGAGGGTCTCGTGAGCACTCCATCTAGACAGACGTTAAAGACAATTACTTGTTGTGGGTCCATGGGCGGCCTTCCCAATTCAAGGGTTCCCTTTCCAGCCTACTCATTCACAAAACAGTTGGGAAGACAGAAGGGCATGGTGGTCAAGAGCCAGCTTGCAGGGGGTTGGACTGCCTGGACTTAAAATCTACCCTCTACTTAACATCCTGGGTAAATTATGTAAAGCATTTATGCCTGTATAAGGGGAAAGGGGAGCTGTGTTTCAGGTCTCAGAAATCTGCACCCTCCTATTGCCATCCACCAGTAGTATTCCATCAGTCTGACTACACCCTCCCACCTCTAACCCACCCTTAACTATCCTCTCCAGGAAGGAGGCCACCTTCATTTCAAGAACTGCTTTTCTTTTATCAGCTGGCATTCAAGGTTTAGACAGCATGATCTTCTTAAGGGCGAAGGGTTAATACCTGCTGCTTTTGTGCACTTCCTCTTTAAAACATGTTTATCTCCCTGCCACCTGCACCCCGCAACTTTATCCAAAAGTTACTTAATCTTTTACAAAGACATGAATGTTGGGCCGGGCGCAGTGGTTCACACCTGTAATCCCAGTACTTCGGGAGGCCAAGGCGGCTGGATCACTTGAGGATCTTGTGAGCACTCCAGAAGTTTGAGACCAGTCTGACCAACATGGTGAAACCCCATCTCTTTAAAAATTACGAAAATTAGCTGGGCATGATGACATCCACCTGTCATCCCACCTGAGGTGGGAGAATCACTTGAACTTGGGAGGCGGATGATGTGGTGATCTGAGATGGCACCATGGCACTCCAGCCTGGGCAACAGAGAGAGACGCCATCTCAAATAAAATCAATCAACCAAAGCCATGAATATTGTCTTCCAAGTAAAAGTAATGATGATGATGATGATGGTAGCAGTGATATTAGCAGGTAACGTGCAGTGAGCACTTATTTGCTCCACACAATGTTTACAGGTTTTTATGTGTAAAAACAACCCTGTGAAATAAGTAACATTATTCTCTTCATGCTGCAGGTAAACTGAGGCAGTGGATTGTAGCACAAGCTATTTGCTTCCAAAACCTGCCCTTTAAAGCACTACCAGATTTTGGTGAACTTGCTCTCTCTCTCTTTGGAAGGGCAGGTGGAGTTTGGGGGGAGAAATGGACGAGGCTATGACATGTGGCAGCAGATGTAAATCACCACCTTCACCTGCTTTAGTTTCTCCCTTCAGCCTCCTTTCCTTGCCTGCACCTTCACCCTGTCTTTCGCCTTCAGGCCACCTGCCTCTTCCTATGGACCCCCCGGACTTCTCCGGTCTGGTTTCCATCTCCTCTCCAGTGACCGCCGTCTCTACCTTGAGCTGCATGAGCTTCCTCAAGAACTCTTCTTTCTCCCCCTCCGTGCTCTCCATTTGCCTTCTTTTCTTTGGGCACTGTTTTTCCCACAGCTTCTAGGATTTCTGGAGAAAGGTAGAGCTCATTTCTCTTCTCCTGGGACAGTGCTTCCAACGTTAGTATTCCACGGCACTCCGAAGGTTCTAAGTACTCTTCTGGAGTGGGGAGGAAAAGTCATCCCAACTGCTTGGTAATTGAATTCAAGAGTTATGGACCAACAATTATTAATGCTTTCCCTTCCCCTCTACCAGCCAAAGAGGATTCTGTCTTTATTCTCCTCCCAAATACAGGCTCCATTAACTTTTACGTTTATTTCTTTCCAATCTTTCTTTTCTATTTCCTGTTTTATTTTGTTTTGTATTTTCTCAATTGTGATCATACTATATGTGCAATGGGAGGTATTTTGGACCACATTACTATGGCATTACAAAGCCTTAGATGCTATATTTTATAAATATGTGATGCAATCAATCAGTTATAAGATGCATTGTTATGTTTCACTAAGAGTGGGAAGAACATTGTTAATGACACAATGATCCCAAAGTGTCTTCTCTCTCAGAATGTATTATTTGATGTATCTATTACCAAGGCTCTTTTGACTTAGTTAGACATAGATTTATCATACATCAGGCCATTTCTGTGCCTTCCTGTGAACACAATGATTTTGAGTTACAATACTGAATTGTAGTGTGATCTTTCTGAAGTCATTTTAATTGTCACTTAAGCTCAATATGGAAAGCATCAGCAATGCACCTATATCCACAAAAATGGGCAGCTATGATCAGGTTCTCAGGAAAAGCCAAATCAAAACAAAAGCATGCCTCCATATGGATAAGAGATGGCCCATCATTTATAATGGCTGCATGTTAGCTGGAGATACATGCACCAGAGACATTTAGATTTTAACAGGCTCCTCTTAAGTTCTCCTTCCAGTGTGTGTGACACTCCGCAGTTGAATAAACCATGCCGTGACCAGTGGAGACAGGCCTGGGCTGATGGAGAGGGCCCAGGGGACCAGGCCTTGAAGGGGAGGAAAATTATTAGCTACATGACCAAGGGAGAGAAGAAAGGAAGGAGTTTGTACACACAATCCTGCTGTATTTTGTGTAAGGTCTTTCTGGGAAACATTACTGTTTACCAAAGCAAGAGCCTCTGACAGAGAGCCGTGAGAGGCTAGAATGGGTCTGTAAGAGGGTGATGTGTATGTAACTTGAAGCTCTCTGCCTTTGGGAAGGAGAGGGACTAATATTTGTGGGATACCAAGAATGTGCCTGGCATACCCCATATCTTTTACAAAGACTTAAATGTCTTCTGAATAAAAGTATGATGAAGATGATCATGGTGATGGTGATGAAGATGAGGGTGATGATGTCAATGTTGGTGATGATGGTGATATGATGTTGAAGATGAGGGTGATGATGTCAGTGTTGGTGATGATGGTGATATGATGTTGATGATGATGGTGATGATGATGTTGGTGGTGATGAGGATGTTGATAATGATGGTGATGATGTTGATGATGATGCTGATAGTAATGGTGATGGTGATGCTGGTGATGGTGGTGATGATGGTGGTGATGATGATGTTGATGTTAGTGGTAGTGATGCTGGTGATGATAATGATGGTGGTGATGGTGATGCTGGTGATGATAATAATGGTGGTAATAATGGTGTTGATGGTGGTGATGATGATGTTGATGGTGGTGGCGGTGATGCTGGTGATGATTATGATGGTGATGATGATAGTGATGGTGATGCTGGTGATGATCATAATGATGGTTGTGATAATGGTAATGGTGGTGATAATGATAATGTTGATGTTAGTGGTGGTGATGCTGGTGATGATAATGATGGTGGTGATGGTGATGGTAATGCTGGTGGTGATGGTGATAGTGATGGTTCTGCTGGTGATGATAATGGTGGCGGTGATAATGGTGATGATGGCGATGGTGATAATGATGGTGGTGATGATGGTAATGATGGTGATGATGATGATGGTGATGATGATGATGGTGATGATGAAGATTGTGATGATAATCATGGTGATCATGATGGTGATGCTGATGATAATGATGGTGTCGATAATGGTGATGATGGTGGTGATGGTGATGATGGTGATGCTGATGATGATGATTGTGATGGTAATGATGGTGACCATGATGGTGATGCTCACGATGATAATGATGGTGGTGATAATGGTGATGATGGTGGTGATGGTGATGATGTTGATGATAATGATGATGATATCAACAGATAGCATTTACTGAGCACTTACTGTGTACCATGCAGTGCTTATGGCTCTTTAAATGCAATAATGTCAAATTCTTATAACTACCCTATAAGTCACATTGCTTTTCCTGTTTTATGTGCACATCATTCAATCATTCAACCCTTGTCACAGGTAGGTACGGATATCCTCCTTTTATAGATGAGGAAACTGAGGCGTAGGAAGGGATAAGCTCAGGCTTACAGGCAAAAAAGAGACAGCAAGTCAAGCCCTGATTCCTTTTGTGACCCTGATGAGATGACAGGTCTCTGATCTCCTCATTGGAGCTGAAGAGTAAAGAATCAGAAATCTGTGACTCTGCTTAGTTTTTCTGCATCCAGGAGTCCTCAGGCAACTGGCAAGTAAAGTTCTTACCCATTTCGGGATTATTAATATAGTATATTAAAGTACAGTGTCTGGAGCTAGGTTGCCAGGTTTGTGACTTTTAACCAATTATTTCATCTCTCTGAGCTTAAGGTTCCTCATCTACAAAGTGGGAACTGATAATAGGAACTTCGTCAAAGAGCTATTTTAAGGATTGAATGAGATAATAGATATAAAGTATTTAGAAGAGAGTTTGGCATTTGCTAGACTCTCATTCAGTGTCAGTGGTTCCCATTGTTATTGTTTTAATGGCCCCCAGCCAGGTGGTTGATGAGGCAGGGAGCCTGGTGGGCAGTCTGGAAGAGAGTCCAGTGACTGCAGGATCAGACCTTCATAATAAGGACTCACATCTATCAGTCCCAAGGATCACCAAGGGATACTCATGGTCGAAGGTGTCTATGTGCTGTCTTTAGCATCAAATGAATGTCTCTTGACAATCCAGGGTCATACTCACAACCTTTGACCCCATATGAAGAAGTGAGGTGCCCCTTTTGCAGCTATTCAGAAGGTCTCGTGGGCAAGAGTAGACAGAGGAACATGAAACCAGCCCCTAGGTGGTACGTGTAGCAGCCGCAATTATAGCAAAGGAGAAGTAAAATCCTAAAGGCTTGGGCTGTCTCCAGGGAATACATTAATTGAGAAATAACATCCATAAAAATAATTCAGTACTGGTATGTAAAACTAAAAACAATAACCAAGTGTGACTGGCTGTCTAAGAATTAAGCAAAGTAAGATGAAGTGTCTTTTGCCAGCAGGCTCTCCCAGCAAAGGAGATAAGGCTGCAGGAATTCTCTCTCCTCCCACCTTTGATGGGCAGGTACAACCTTTGGCTGCAGAAATTCTCACTTCCCAGCAGCACCTTTCAGCACCCTGCTCTAAATGTTTCTCTGGGCAGCCGCCGCTAGGGGAGAAACTCAGTTAAGGCTACTTGGGGACCCGAGGTGGTCTCACTCTGAAGCATGCAGTTCAAAAGCCAGTGGTGTGCTGGTAAATGATTAATACCTGGCTCTCTGAAAAACGAAAACTGCACCTATACATACACACACTCAGGTTATTATTTATTACTGCTATAAAATATGAGTAGCATGTAACTGACAAATAATAACTAGCATACACAGTACTGTTTCTTATAAATTTGAGATAGTCAAGAAAGAGCAAATGCTTCCGCTGATTTTTGCTACACTATTACATCCATTATGAAACCATTGTTGCAGTGTAAAACTGCAGTATGTACCTGCAACATGAATATTGGTTGATATTTTCATTTTTATTAAGTAAGGTGAAAATGAAACAACTAAGTCACATGTTAGAACTTCACTTATCCTTCTTTACTGAACTGGATAATGGTTTTAAAATACTAAAAAAAAAAGTCTTCGTTTTTCTCCCTGCTATTCATAATGTAACATCTGTAGAGTGACACACTTCTGAGTTTGAATTAATATTTCCCTTTTTTTTATTTATTTATTTATTTTTATTTTGAAATGGCGTCTCATTCTGTTGCCCAGGCTGGAGTGCCGTGGCGCAGTCTCGGCTCACTGCAACCTTCACCTCCTGGGTTCAAGCCATTCTCATGCCTCAGCTTCCCGAGTAGTTGGGATTATAGGCACCGGCCACCATGCTCAGCTAATTTGAATTTTTAGTAGAGACGGGGTTTCCCCATGTTGGCCAGGCTGGTTTTCAACTCCTGACCTCAGGTGATCCACCCGTATCTGCCTCCCAAAGTGCTGGGATTACAGGCATGAGCCACCACCCCCGGCCTGAATTCACATTTTCCACACCACTTTCTTAAGTCTAGACAATCAATAAAGCAATAAATCATACCTTGATTTGTAGTGAATGTCTATTTCTACACTGTAAATACGGATACCAAGACCAATTTTAAGTTACAAGTATGAGATCACTGAATGTGGAGTTGGGGAACACGTCATTATATAGTATTTTCGCCATTCACACAATACAGTAAATGACTTCACGAGCGTCGCTAATAGTAAAATGTAGTAAATCAATTTAGAAGTCATGTGTTTTGAGCACTTAATACTTTTTAGTGTAATTTATTTAATACTAAGCTTATATAATTTAATTTTTTCTTTTAATAGTTCTATTGAAATATAATTGATACACCTTGCAATAAGAGCATTTGAAGTGTAACATTCACCGTTTTTTAGTACATTCTCATGGTTTTGCAATCTTCATCAAAATCTGATTTCAGAATATGTTTGTCCATCCGTAAAAGTAACTCTGTGCTCATAGTTGTCAATTTGTCACATCACTCCATCGCTATTTCCTTTAAAGAGCTTGTCACTAAAGGCAGCCGGCACCTATACAACATCTCCTGCGTGCCAGGAGCTTTTCAAATACATGCTTTATGGATTTTCTAGTTGTGGTGAGATTTACATAACATAAAATTCATCAATTTTGTGTCAGCACCTTGAGAGGCTGAGGTGGGCAGATCATTTGAGGTCGGGAGTTGCAGACCAGCTTGGGCAACAGGGAGAAACCCTGTCCCTACTACATATACAAAAATTAGCCAGGTGTTGTCATGGATGCCTATAATCCCAGCTACTCAGGAGGCTGAGGCAGGAGAGTCACTTGAACCTGGGAGGTTGAGGTTGCAGTGAGCCAAGATCGGACCACTGCAGTCCAGCCTGGGTGACAGAGAGAGACTCTGTCTCAAAAAAAAAAAAAAAAAAAAAAAAAAAAAAAAAAAATTCACGACTTCGATCATTTTAAAGTGTCAAATGCAGTGGCTTTTAATGCATTCACAACATTGTGCCACAATCAGCACTTACTTCACAATATTTTTACCATCACACCATTTCCCGAAAAGAAAGCCCATATCCATTAAGTGGTCATTCCCCATTTCCTCTTCGCCCAGCCCCTCGTAACCGCCTACTCATCTGCTTTGTGTTTCTATCCATTTGACTATTCTGGATATTTTATATAAAGTGGAATCACAAAAATGTGTGGCCTTTTGTGTCTGGCTTCTTGCTTTTAACGTGTTTTCAAGGTTCATCTATGTTGTAGAATGTATCAGTACTTCATTTTAATGGTTGAGTGATATTCTATTACATGGATAAACCACATTTTGTTTATCCAATTACTAGCTAATGATCACTGAATTGTTTCTACTTTTTGACTATTATGAGTTATGCTACTATGATTACCCATGTACTGTTTTCTGTTTTCTGCAAACTCCTGTTTTCCATTCTTGAGTATATCCTTGGACTTTTGGAATTGCTGGGTCATATGGTAATTTTATATTTAACTTTAGGAGAAGCCACCAAATTGTTTTCCTCGGAGGCTGCACCATTTTATATTTCTACCAGCAATATATGAAGGTTCCAGTTTCTCCACATCCTTGCCAACACTTGTATTCTCTGTTTTCTTCTTTTTTTTAAAATTATAGCTATGCTAGGAGATATGAAATTGTGTTCATTGTGGTTTTGACTTGCATTTTCCAAATGATTAATGATGTTGAGTGTTTTTATGTGCTTACTGATCATTTGTATTTTTCTTTTATGGAACTGTGGATTCAAGTCCTTTGCTTGTTTCTTCACTGGGTCTTCTGTCTTTTGTTGTTGAGTTGTAAAAGTTGTTTATATATTTTGGATACTAGACCCTTATCATCTAAATGATTTGCAAACATTTTCTCTCAATCTGTGGGTGGTCTTTTTACCCTTTTGATAGTGTCTTTTGATGAAGAAATGTTTTAAATTTTGGTGAAGTCCACTTTATCTATTTTGGTTGTTGTTGCTTGTGTTTGTTGCATCTAAGAATTCATTGCCAAATCCAAGGTCATAAACATTTAGCCCTGTGGTGTTGTGATATGTATAGGGTTCCCGGCTCTTAACTCTCATAGCCCTTGTTGCAGTTTTTTTGTTACAATGTTGAGTGTGTTAGGCCTCAGAAAATAGAATCTCTGTCTCCTTTCCTTTATTTCGCCTGCCCTAAGGCAGTACTGTAATCTTTCCCACCTTTTTGATTGTGAGTCTTCAGACCCTCCCCAGAGAGAGAGGGAAAGAGGGAGAGAGAGCATGTGCTGCCCTGTTCCCTGGGGGAAGGATTGTTGATGTCTTCAAGATTCCTTAAAAACCCAAGAGGACTGGGTTTGAGAGCTTCCAGTTAGCTGAACTCATGGAGGTTCCTAGAGCATGGCTGTTCAAGGAGGGCTGGGAAGCTCCATGCCCTTTCGCCCATACCTCACCCTGTGTTTCTCTTCATCTGTATCCTTAATACAGTCCTTTATAATAAACCAGTAAGTGGAAGCAAGTGTTTCCCTGAGTTCTGTGGTCTACGCCAGCAAATACAAACCCAAAGAGGGGCTTATGGGAACTCCAACCTGAAGCTGCTTAGCCGGAAGTTGTGGAGTCTCTGACTTGCTACTGGTTTCTAGGGGTGTGGGGGCCAGTCTTGGGGACTGAGCCTCCAACCTCCAATTAACTCCAGGTAGACAATGTCAGGATTGACTTGGAGGGCATCCAGCTGCTGTGCACTGCTTGGTATATGGAGAAAGTTGAGTTGTAAAAGTTGTTTACATATTTTGGATACTAGACCCTTATATAAATGATTTGCAGACATTTTCTGTCATTCTATAGGTAGTCTCTTTCCTCTTTTGATAGTGTCTTGTAACAAACAAAGTTTTAAATTTTGATGAAGTCCAATTTATTTATTTTTTGTTGTTCCTTATGTTTTAGGAGTTATATCTAAGAATACGTTGTCCAATCCAAATCCTCTCACATTTGGTGAGAGGAGTCTTCTGTGTTGATTGTCATGGTGGTGTGAGACTCTTCAGGAGACAGCTACTCCCTGAATAACCCCTCTATTTTCTTCTCAGACTTTTATACTCTTAGCACTTACCTTAAGACCTTTGATCCATTTTATGTTAATTTTTC
This sequence comes from Saimiri boliviensis, assembly GCF_048565385.1. Classification (NCBI taxonomy): domain Eukaryota; kingdom Metazoa; phylum Chordata; class Mammalia; order Primates; family Cebidae; genus Saimiri; species Saimiri boliviensis. The sequence goes on along the minus strand of NC_133449.1, from coordinate 136,850,859 downwards.
TGTATAGTTTAAGGTAGGCATTCGACTTTATTCTTTTGAATGTGAATGTCTAGTTTCCCAGAAGCATTGATTAAAAAGATTTTAATTCTTTATCCTCTGAATGGTCTTTGCACCCTCGTCAGAGAGCAACTGGGGATAAATGTAAGGACTTCTTTCTGGACTCAGTTATTTCCCATTGATCTGTATGTCTATCCTTATGCCATTGCCACACTGTTTTGATTACCATAACTCTGTATAAGTTTTGAAATTGGGAATGGTGAATCCTCCAACTTTGTTCTTCATTTTCAAGGTTGTTTTGGGTATTCTGGATCCCTTGCATTTCCATATGAATTTTAAGATCAATACGATTTAAATTTTAATCATGGCAGTGTTCAGTAACTGGCTTGCATAATTTTTGAAAAGTTAACCATCAGCTCTTGTGAACCAGAGTCAGCCAGCTCCCGAACACCACGATGTACAACTTGCAGGCAATCTCAGTTTCCAGTTTTTTTCCCCTCTGGCTTTAGGAGACATATTTTCGTTGATTCCTCTGAGCATATGGCCGCATGATTAGGAAGGATCTTGGGCTCCCAAATCAGACAGTCGTGAACTTGAACTCCAGTTCTGCCACTTAGCTGTGTGACTTTGGGCTTTGGACAAGTTATTTCACCTCTCCAAGCCTCAGTTTCCCTGGCTGTAAAATGCTAACAATAGTTCTTTCCTTGTTGAACTCTCAGGAGGATTAAAGATGATTCGTGTGAGGCTTTTAGCATAACACGTTGCGCATAGGAAGCATTCAGTACATAAAATCGAATACTTTCATTGTTTTAGGATTATTATTATTTCATTTTATTTTATTTTATGAGACAGGGTCTGGCTGTGTCACCCAGGCTGGAGTGCAGTGGTGCAATCTCAGCTCACTGCAACCTCTGCCTCCTGGATTCAAGAGATTCTCCTGCCTCAGCCTCCCGAGTAGCTGGGATTATGGCACATGCCACCACGCCTGTCTGATTTTTGTATTTTTAGTACAGACACAGTTTCATCATGTTGCCTAGGCTGGTCTTAAAACTCCTGACATCAAGTGATGGGCCCACCTCAGCCTCCCAAAGTGCTGAGATTACAGATTTAGGATTATGATTTTTAGTCTACACACAGTCAACTTAAATCTGCTCCAGAAAAGTCAGAAGGTCTATGTACAACTTTAAGAATTCAGCTAAAAAAGACCAGTATCTACTACCATGGACAATGCTATTGAACACAGAGGAGATAAGCTGAAACTGAAAAGAAGAGCCTGTTTTCTCTCTGGAAGATTAATTTTATTTCTTACTTCCCTCATGGCTTGGACATAAAACATAAGTACAAAGGTTCTGAGAAAATCAAAACAGGGCTATGGTTTACAAATCATTAGTACTATTAAAATCTCGTTGGCTCACGCCTGTAACCCTAGAACTTTGGGAGGCTGAAAGGGGAGACTCATGTAAGCCTAGGGGTTCGAGACCAGCCTGGACAACATGGTGAAACCCCATCTCTACAAACAACAGAAAAATTAGCTGGGCGTGTTGGTGTGTGCCAGTGTCCCCAGCTACTCAGGAGGCTGAGATGGGAGGATCACCTGAGCCTGGGAAGTGGAGGTTGCAGTGAGCCAAGATCACACCCATTGCACTCCGGTCTGGGGTGACAGAGCCCGATCCTGTATCAACAACAACAACAAAAACTGAAAAAAAGGAAATCTTTGTCGTTCTCCATCGAAGCCTTCACACAAGGCCCCTGAAGGAAAGGCAGGGAAGGAGGGGTTGGAGGTCAGTGGGAAGAGTAACTCTGCAACTCAGTACTGTCCTGACTGCCATCTGGATGGGGGCTGCATCTCTGTAAGGTGCTGGGATGGGGCGGCATCATGAACTCATTGGAAGCATATGTACCACCCTCCTTCCCATCCACCAGGCACTGGGGTTTCATGTGTGTCTGGTAATGCCGTACGTGCTGTGGCTGTGGACTGAACAGCAGTCTCAGGCTCATGTATTAGGAAGCATTCAGCAGGCAGGAGCAGCCTCTCTGAGACTGGCTTGGGCAGTGGAGACACCATCCATCTCATGAAACACATCATTTGGTGAGACGGTTCCAGGGCTGCCTGAGAGTCTCCTTGATCTCAGCACTTTGGCTTGCTGTGATCTAGGCCCTTCCCTTGTGTTCCCCAGGTAGGTTCCACTGCTCTCAGGATCACACCTTTGCAGGCATCTCAAGTTAGTGAGTCTGAGGTCTGAGGCAAACAAAGGGGCTGGGTGTGGTGGCTCATGCCTGTCATCCCAGCACTTGGGGAGGCTGAGGCGGACAGATCACTTGAGGTCAGGGGTTCAAAACCAGCCTGGCCAACGTGGTAAAACCCTATCTCTACTAAAAATACAAAAAATTAGCTGGGCGTGGTGATGCCTGTCTGTAATCCCAGCTACTTGAGAGGCTGAGGCAGGAGAATCACCTGAACCCAGGAGGCAGAGGTTGCAGTGAGCCGGGATGCACCACTGTGCTGCAGCCTGGGTGACAGTGAAACTGTCTCAAAAAAAAAAAAAAAGAAAAAAAAAAAAAAAAAAACAGCCAATCAAACAAACAACAACAGCAAATACAAGAGACCTCCTCTTCACAAGATTTTGTTATTTTTGTTTGTTTGTTTAAGGCAGAAATTTCCTTCAGAAGCCAGTTGTGGACTTTCCCTTATTTCCCCTTTAACTACATCCCATAGTCAGCTTAGACCTGTCTCTGATGCTAGGGAGTAGGATGTCACCTGTGTCCTTTAACCATTGCTGCAGGCTGACTGCGCTACCATTAGATTTCAGTGGCCTGCAGCAGTAAACATTCGATTCTCGCCATCTCTGGGTTTGATCTGACCTTAGCTAAGCTCCCCTGTGTTGCTCAGCTCATCTTGCTCATGGGTCTGGCAGTGGGCTGTTCTAGGCTGGATGTGGCTGGAACAACCCAGCCCCACCTTGAGTCCCTCTCCTCTGCTCCCCATGTGTTGTTTTCATAGTTAAAGGTAGAAACATAAAAAACAGGCAGAAACATACAAAGCTTGGAGATGGCTCCCCATCACTTCCTCATTCTGGGCCAGAGCAAATCATATGATCGTACTCCCGGGTGAGGAATTATGTCCAACTTACAGACCGACAAGGTGCTGCAAGACTGCATGGCAGAGGGCATGGATAAGGGGTTAGTAAAATCTTAGGGACATTTAATACAGATTTATCACATCATGCTGGCTTAGACTGATTTTGATTCATTGCCCAGGACTCTCACCCAAACAGAATCACAATTATTTCAGTAAGGAAGGAAGAAGGATTCCTTTAGGGTAGGCAGTGGACGGAGCTTATCATACAATTCTACGGGGGCATCTCACCTGTAAAAATCTTAAGATGAGGGTTAGCCAAAGCAAAGAGTGGTTCGGGATGGGAATGCCCTGGAAGGCCAGGATCCTCACCAAGATTGCCATCAGGGAACTCTGATTGTCCATAGCTGTCTTCTCTGTTCACCCTGGGGGTTGAGCAGTAACAGATTCCACACTAGAAGGACAGAGCATGGAGCAGACAGAAGGAAAGTCACAGACCAAAACCTTGATAACCATGGCACAGCAACAGGAAATCTCTTTATATGGTTGGTGCTCAAGTGATACCATTAAGTCCCTTAAGATGCAGAATTCCCTTCCTCCATCTACCTGTCTATCTATTTTTTGAGACGGTCTCACTCTGTTGCCCAGGCTGGGGTGAAGTGATGTAATCTCAGCCCACTGCGACTGCTACCTCCTGGGTCCAAGCGATCCTCACACTTCAGCCTCCCAAGAAGCTGGGACCACGTGCCCAGCTAATTTTTGTATTTGTTGTAGAGACGGAGTTTTGCCATGTTGCACTGGCTGGTCTGGAACTCCTGGTCTCCAAAGATCCGCCTGCCTTGGCCTCCCAAAATGCTGGGATTCCAGGTGTGAGCCACCATGCTGGGCCTCTGCTGTTACTTAAATGCTGAAGCTTGGTATGATATGCACAGACTCGGCAGCTGCTCTCCACTCAAGAATACAAACTGAACATTGACTTCCCTCATTTTTTATCCAATTTTTCTTTCCAGAGACCCAGATATGACTTCATTTTTTTAAATGAAATTTTGCAGGTCATTAGCTCATAATGATTAAATGATTCCAGTTATTAGCATAAAACACAGCTGTAGTACATAAGAGGCAACCTTTATTGTTTAAATATTATTCAGTGTGCCCACATAGCACACAGCAAAATTATATTTTTTTCAGACTATTCAGCCATTACGGAAATAACTTATGATTTCATTCAGAAACATTGGAAATGCAATTCATCCTTGCAGTGGAATAAACATTGCCTAGAAGGGTTTGAAGAGGAATCCGGGTTAGAAATAATGAAAACTTTTGGCTGGGCAAGGTGGCTCATGTCTGTAATCCCACCATATGGGGAGGCCAAGGCAGGAGAATCATTTGAGGGCAGGAGTTCAAGACCTCCTTGTCTCTTAAAAAAAAAAAGAAAAAAGAAAGAAAGAAAGAAATATTTGGAAAAAAAAAGAAAAGAAAATGAAATTTTTGATATGGAAGGGGACCTAGGGCAGGTAGGGCTCAGAAAGACCCATGTCATTTAACAAAGTTTTTAGTAACACAAGCTTTGAGTTACAGCAGCCTGGATTCAAATCCCACTATGGTCATAATGTTTGTGTCCCCTCATCATTCAATATTTGTTAGGAGATGGGGTCTTTGGGGAGGTGATTTGGACATGAAGGCAGAGCCCTCATAATTGGATGATTGTCATTATAAAAGTGGCCCCAGAGAGCTGCCTTCCTTCTTCCACCATGTGAGACAGCAAGAAGACTGTCCATGAATCTATGAGGAAGCGGGATTCTGGCCAGACACTGAATTTGCTGTCTTCTTGATCTTGGACTTCCCAGCCTCTAGAACCATGAGAAATAAATTTCTGTTGTTTAAAAGCTCTCAGGAGTCTCTCTGAGCCTGTTCTGGCTCAGGAAGCTGCAACAAACAAAAACCAGAAGAAATAAAAGCTACCCAGCTTATGTTATTTTGTCATAAAAGCCCCAAAAGACTATGACAGTTCCTTCTATCTGTGTCTCCTTAGGTAAAATACCCAAACCCTCTGAATACCGATTTTCTCATCCAAAAAAAAAAAAAAAAAAAAAAAAAAAAGGGAGGGGGGGGCAGTAAATAAATCTAAGAGGTAATAACCCTAATACCTCTTAGTGTTGCTGTGAGAATTAAGTAAAGTATGGTCTTCATGTGGTCAGCACAATGGCTGACCCATAGCAAGACCTTGGTGAGTTATAGCTGCTGCTATCATTCCTACAGCCGTTATCTTTGTCTTTATGCTTACTGTTATTATTAGCTCTGCTATGAAAGTGATGCTCTGGCCGGAGAAGATGGAGACACATGTCTTCAGTCTGTGAGTGCAGGCAGACCCTGTATAATGCAGAAGGTGCAGACACAGGGCACGGAACTGCCAACTGTGGCTACTGGTACCTGTCTGCCCTTGACTGGGTTAGAGATGAAGAAATGACTTCCCTTTTGTATGTTAGCCCTGTGCCTGGCATACTGTACATATCTATGGTTGATAAGTTAATCTTACCATCATCACGTAAGCTTTTTGGGAAGTCTGTAAGTAATCGGAGGGGGAGGCTTCACACTGATCTGTGAGCTGGCAGGTTTTCCAGCCCACTCATTTTGGACGATGGTGGTTAAGCAGATCCTGTTTTAGAGGGTGGTGCTGTTGGTGGAGGAGGTGATAGTGATGATATTGATAATGACAGTAATAATGTCTTACATTTATTGAGTGTTCAAAAGGTGTCAGATACTGTGCTAAGTGCTTTGTGGCTGCTTTGTTATTCACACTTTACAGATACTCTCTTTCTACATGTAAGAAAATAGAGGCATAAAAACTTTACTTAATTTACCCAGGATGTTAAGTAGAGGGTAGATTTTAAGTCCAGGCACTCCAACCCCCTGCAAGCTGGCTCTTGACCACCATGCCCTTCTGTCTTCCCAGCTGTTTTGTGAATAAGTAGGCTGGAAAGGGAACCCTTGAATTGGGAAGGCCACCCATGGACCCACAACAAGTAATCGTCTTTAACGTCTGTCTAGATGGAGTGCTCACGAGATCCTCTACATCAAACCTGGGGCTTTAGGCCACGGCCGAGTCTTCCCAATTCTGAAAAAAGGATCCAGGGTCTGATTTCTCACACAGATGTCTGACACAGTGTTTTCTGGGAGCACCAGGCCTCACTTACCAATTAACACTCATTTATATTTCTGTTTTTTTGAATTTTTATTTTTTTATTAACAGACAATCGGCATTGGGTGTGGCTCTGGGGATTCAATCTAGTGGGCAAGTCTCATATTTCTCAGCCTCAGTTTTTCCATCTGTAAATGGGACAGTAATGACATCTACCTGATATTCTTAAAAATAGAATGAGATATTGAATATAAAAATAAAGTATCTAGTAGAGTGAATAGTATATAGTGAGATTCCAATAAATGTTGGCTATTATTATTATTGTCAAATAGAAGCAAAAGTATAAGGTACAAGTAAGTGAACAAAATGAAAGAGAATTGACAGGAAGAAGATCAGATGATGTCTAAGATAAGGCAAAAAACATTTTGTAAATGTTTAGATATCCTAAGGCCCACTGGGGTAGTTAGTAATAATATGTCCTTGAAGACAGAATATTTAATAAATACTTTCAGCTGGCAGTGAGAATGGCTCTGAATGTCTACCTAGCTATCACATTTAGAAATATGCCTTGCCTTCCTTCCAGGACTTTCTTCCTTTAATCAGGATTGACTTAACTCTTGTAACAAACAATTCCTAGAACTGTAGTTGATTTCTGGCTCATTTAACAATCAGTATAGACAGTCAGCAACTGGCCTCCCATGCTGTGATTCAGGGACCCAGAAATTGACATCTTGGGCTCAGCCATCCCCTGGAGCCTCCAACTCCTTTGCTGGATCCTTGAAGTCTAGACACTGACAGATGAAAAAGTACAGAGTTCCAAAGAGTTATTATGAGTCAAACCTAGAAGCAGTGAGATCACTTCCACCTACATCCCATTGGCCAGATCTCAGTCACATGATCACAACCAGTTACAAGGGAGTCTGGGAAATGTAGTCTAGTGATGCCTTCAGGAAGCAAGAGAAATGTTTTCAGTGATCACATGGCCTTCTCAGCCTTGCTTTCTGTTGTAGATTGCTTACAGTATTGCTTTTAAATTGCATGATCTTGTACAAATGATACCAGTTTTATTTTGTCTTTTGGAAAGAGTTATTGTTCATGTTCATTACAGATACATCTGTTTATCAACATCATTGCAAAGTATTAGAGAGGGCCCTGCCTGGGCTAGGAGTCAGAACCAGGCTTCAGTTCCCAGTGGCCATCCAGCCATTCATAGCTGTATCAGCTGGGGCTGGTCAGTGAGAGCCTTTGGTACCAAGTTTCTTTGTCTTTTATTTATTTATTTATTTATTTTATTTTATTTTTTAAATAGAGTCTCACTCTGTTGTTCAGGTTGGAGTGCAGTGGCACAATCTCTGCTCACTGCAGGCTTGCCTCCCAGGATCAACTGATTCTCCCGCTTCAGCCTCCCAAGTAGCTGGGATTACAGGCATGTGTCACCACACCTGGCTAATTTTTGTATTTTTAGTAGAGACGGGGTTTCACCACATTGGCCAGGCTGGTCTCAAACTCTTGATCTCCAGTGATCTGCCCACCCTAGCCTCCCAAAGTGCTGGGATTACAGGCGTGAGTTATGGTGCCAGGCCCTAATTTTTTTATCAATAGAATTGAGGAAATTGTACCTGTGGAATAAATGACATAATCTGTGAGTGTCTTCTGAATGAAGAGTATCTACTAAAAGGAAAGGATTATCTGAAGTCAGCCACCTCTGACCCATATAAGAAGACAAAATGACAAGACTGTATTGTATAATCATGCATGACACAAGGTATCCATTTTACAGTGTCAACATGGTAAAAAAATAAATAAATAAATGAAAAATTAGATTTAAAAAGGCAGCCCTGACAGATACAAGCTTGTAGTCATTTCCCCAAATGGCCTAAAGTAGACCCATTCCCATTGCTCTAATTTGTAGAGATGTTCTCAGGGCAGCCTGGAGTCAAGAAAAGAGTGCCAGGCAAGATTGAGGAACTGTTTCATTTCCGATCTGGCTGCTTTTTCAACCTAGGGCTTTAGTCATGTCAGTATTCCTGAGATTCCATTTGCTTTTCTGAAAAAATAGGAAGATTCATTCAGGTTCATGGAACTTTGATAAGTAACAAATACTATCCCAGAAAAATCTCCAGTGACAAATGTACTGGAAGCCAGGTACTTTAGCTCATGCCTGTAATTCCAGCACTTTGGGAGGTCAAGGCCGCAGGCTTTCTTGAGGCCAGTTGCTCGAGACCAGTCTGGACAACATAGGAAGACTGTCTCTACAAAAAATATAAAAATTAGCTGCTCATGGTGGCATATGCCTGTAGTTCTAGCTACTCAAGAGGCCAAGGTGGGAGGATTGCTTCAGCGCAGGACGTCAAGGCTGCAGTCAAGTCATGATCATACCACTGCCCACTAGCCTGGGTGACGGAGTGAGACCCTGTCTCTAAAACCAAAAACAAAGCCTACTAAAAACTCACTGAAACTATGAGAAATCTTAGCCCATGGAATCCAATCTTCTCCTTTTGTTTCTGGGGAAAAGGAGGCTCAGAGAGATGGGGTAGCTCGCTCTTGTTATACAGGCAGCAAAGGATAGAGCTTAGACCAGGCACAGAGGTCATGATACCAAAGCCACGACGCCTTCACCACCGCATGAGCAAGAACAAGCCTTGCTGTTTTTTTTTAACCCAAACTGAAGTGACGCTCTGGGCTTGCTGAATCTGGGTCAGAAAGAGTAGAAGTCAGGCTCAGATTGACCGCTTTTCAAAAGAAGAAAGAAATCTTGCCTTTCCCTAGCTAGAGGTCAGATGTCAAAAAAGCTAATAATACAACCCAAGGATGTCAGCGACAAATGGAAAAAAAACGGGTGCGATGTGGGAGCAAAAGCTATCTTATCATTAATATGCTGCTTTTTTGTTATGTACTCATGCCCCGGGAATTATTGTACAGCCTGTACTCGAGTCCTTAGGCAGAAAGTATGTTATCATGCACAAGCTTAGCTATGCGATATATTCCCCCCACCCCAAGGGAGTTGTTGTTGGTTGTTTTTTTTTTTTTAAAGATTTATAATGATTCTTTCCCTATAGGTTTTTCTCGAAACATATATATATTTAATTTCTCACCATCTCAGGGGTAAATAAATATATTAAAATCAGCTATGGGATGTATAGCAGAGTATAACAATGATAAATGATGTTGTGTGTAATTTTTCTACTATTAACATAAAGTAATATAAACTGAAGGACACTAGTCTATTGAGAGACTTAGAAGCTAATGTTCCATATCAGATGCGGCCAATGTCAGGACTGAATACAGATTAGACAGCGTCCTTTTCTCCCCTGGGGAATTAAAGTTTGAGACACCGCTCGCTGCCAGTGGTTTTACGGCATTTTGTTGGGGCCGGTGATGCCTTTCTTGGTCTATTAATTCAGGAGCCGTAAATGACAATGTGAGCAAAATGCTTTTCCAGTGGGATGCATTTCATTTATATGTGCTTGTATCGTCTATACCTTGCCAATCTATTTTGTCACAATAAGTGTTTTTAAATTGTGTAGATTACCTGCACTTCATTATGGTTCCTGGCATTTGTGTCTTATGCAAGGCTATTATGTGAAGTTAGGAAATATTTAAAACTCTGCCTTTCTAAAGAAAAAGGGAGACGGTGCAGAAAAGTTCATCTGGAGTCAGTCTTCGCTCTTGCTCTCTCTTCAGCGGAGGTACACTGTGCAAGAAGAAATGAAAACCCCAGGGTAGATGCTTCCAAAAATCATGTTTTAAAAATGTATGGTGTCCGTCTGGCTTAGCAAACACATGCTCACCCGTCTGTGATTGCTGGGTTTTTAAGAACTTATCAGCATTGAAGATTTTCTTATGACGATGATTTTCTCACCAGGGATAGAGTCTCAAAGTTGGAGGTCTTTTAGTTTGTTTTAAATAGTATCTTCATCACTCATCATTTTAGAGCTCGAAAGTCCACTCCAGATCTCTCCTTGTGGAGTTGATGAGGGCGAGGCTGTCAGAGGCACAGGGACTTGCCCCTGGTCACGTGGCTTCGGACGGTCCCCCTGAACCTTGAAGCTCATGTTCTCTGGCACCTTGTGTCCTCACCTTTCTGCTATTTCATGCTGCCTGCTCTCTCATATCACCCAAAAACATTCTCTGAAGAAAGTACTCAAGGCCAGGCATGGTGGCTCATGCCTATAATCCCAGCACTTTGGGAGGCCAAGGTGGGCATATCACGAGGTTAGGAGATCGAGACCATTCTGGCCAACACAGTGAAACTTCGTCTCTACTAAAGTAAAAAAAAAAAAAAAATAGCCGGGTGTGGTGGTGCCTGCCTCTGTTCCCAGCTATTCGGGAGGCTGACGCAGGTGAATAGCTTGAACCCAGGAGGCGGAGGTTGCAGTAAGCCAAGATCACACCATCACACTCCAGCCTGGTGACAGAGTGAGACTCCGTCTCAAAAAAAAGAAAAAAAGAAAGTAAACAAAAGAATAAAGAGGGAATTGGGCATGCTATTGGGGAGAACAAATCTATTCAGATTATCTTTGGCTGTGTTGACAGAAACTGCCCAATTACACCCAATATAAAAATTTTAAACGCATATTAGTCGAAGTTCCGGTTACGTAGCTTTAGAGGAATTTCTCAGTGAATGACACCTTTGCCCTGAAATGTGTCCTGAATCTCAGGCACCGGTTGGGAACCTCCCCCGTATCTGGCATTCCGGGTCTGGGGTTCCGATGAACCCTTTTTCTCTCCCTCCCCGTTAAAATGGACAGAAGGGAAGAAATGCCTGGGTTTTGCCAAGCACGTTGTTATCCTCGGGTTGGCTCTGAGATGATATGTTTGTCACGGTTCATAAATTTTATCTTTGCACTAAAAACAGGGTTAGAATATCTTCAATGCAATTACAAAAATGTATTAAAACTGAGAAGGAGAAAAAATATGGTGGTAGATGCGATTTTAATGATTGTATAAATGTTCACTGTTCCGTGGCAAAAAAAAAAAAAAAAAAAATTCGGACTTTTCAGCCACGGTATTTCAGAGGAATGCTAGGGCCTGGTTTTCTGAAATGTGTACCATGTGCTTTTAACACAAAGACAAATACGTTGTTCTAAAATTGCGCTTGGAACAGAGTGACCAGCTGAAGTCCCATGATACCTGCTGGCTATGATTGCGTAGGTGCCTGTCATCACCGGCTGTGAAAATGACCCCACATAAAATGATCCTCCACACTTCTTCCTTCTCCTATGAATTTGGAGGTCTGGGAACGGCGGGTAAGCCTGTGTGGTCAGAAGTAGCCTGTAAGGTGAATTACTATGCAGAATCTGTCCCCACTCTGATAGGATTTGCCGTTCGCTTCCTTTGCTAAATGGCTTGGAATGGCAGCTGACGGCCAAACGGGAAGCCGAGAACAGCAAAGATTCAACTGCAAACATTTTATGGGGTTCCTGACTTCCAGCCTCTTTTCAGAATGAGGGAATTGTCTAAAATCCCAAATGCATTCTTGGGTAAGGTCGGTGCATCTGGGTCTGTGCCAAGGGTGTCGCAGCCACAGCAAACTCCTCTTGAGACAGCATGTCCTCCCCAGCACTCACTTGACAAATTATGGTCAGTCAGTAGACAGCCTGATAGTTTTTAGAGACTTTTTGCAAGGCATTCCTCGATTTAACCGTGAAGCACCAAGCTTCTGAATGGAGATTTCATAAAACACACACACACACACACACACAAAAAAAAAAAAAAAAAAAAAAAATCGTAAATGTAAACGATCACCCCATGTAATTATTTATTTCATACTACACTTTTCTGGGCAGTTTTATTGTCATTCTCTTTCTACCTCTGTTTTATTTTATTTTATTTATTTTTGAAACGGAGTTTCCCTCTGTTGCCCATGCTGGAGTGCAGTGGCATGATCTCGGCTCACTGCAGCCTCCACCTCCACCTCCCAGGGTCAAGTGATGCTCATCCCAAGTAGTCTCTATCTCATTTTTTAAAAACACTTGTCATTTTTGGCCTGGGCGTGTTGGCTCACGCCCCTGATTCCACCACTTTGGGAGGTCGAGGCAGGTGGATAAACTGAGGTCAGGAATTCAAGATCACCCTGGCCAACCTGGTGAAACCCTGTCTCTACTAAAGGTACACAAATTAGCTGAGTGTGGTGGTGAGTGCCTATAATCCCAGCTACTCAGGAGGCTGAGGCAGGAGAGTCACTTGAACCTGGGAGGTGGAGGTTGCAGTGAGCTGATACCATGTCTTTGCACTGCAGCCTGGGTGACAGCTCTAGACCCGGTCTCAAAAACAAATAAACAAACCAACCCCTGACATTTTAGCTTCCGATGAGGATAGTTGTCCCCCTAGCATTTGAATGCCACCAAAGTCCTTACTGGGGAAATTTTTGAACTCTCACCCTACACTAACAATTTCTCTCCTTAACTTGGTTTCTGAATGAAGTTATCCCTAGAGTTTTAAAGTGAGCCGTGAGTTCTGGATACCTCTTCTGAGCACGTGCACCCCCACCCTGCTGTTGTCCCTCTCCTTAGTGTATATAAATTAATGGCATTTCACTTTCAGGCAAAGGGACATTTCAGTTTTTGCTTAGGAGGTGAAAGCTGCATAAGATGTACAATTTAAACGGAGTATTGCTATTTTATAGATTTTTGAGTCTAAGTCCCCGATCTAAAATGAACTGATTTAACCTCTTTCAACCTTTTATCAGCAAAATGGGATAAGAACAGAACCTGCCTTGCAGAGAATTCACTGAGATCATGCATGGAAGGGGCCTGCCTCGGAGGCTGGTGTACCGTGGTGGCTTCTGCCGATGCTGCTGGTTATTATGATTGGCGTTATTGTCATTGTGAAAGTGACGAGGAATATGCCTGTGAGCGAATCTCACTCTTAGATCAGACGTGCTTTAGAAATAGACAGATAAATTCAGCGCAAAGAGAAAAGATTTTTTGTGTTTTGTTTGCTTGGGTTTTGTTTTTTTTGTTTTTGGCTGGTGTTTACTGAATGTGTGTAAGACCTTCTGTCACAGGCTCTGTGTTAAGACACTTCACTTGTGTTCATTTTCCCAGCAATGCTGTAGGACACAAAAAGGAACATAAATTGTTAGAGAGTGAGGGTAGGTCTGTGAATGTAATTGAACAGGTAAGTTATAAAAAATGAATGCTAAGGAAGCAAGTCTATTTAAATAAATAGGGAGTGTATTTAAATAAATAGTGGTTTACAGAAGGCTTTGGAAATACACTATATTAATATGGAATGTTACGAAATTTTACTGGAACCTAAATTATTAATAGTTGAGGACAAAGACCAATCATTTTCCCCGAAACTCAGTCAATCGTTTTGTTTGTAACATCTACTTAGTAAATCTTTGTGAATATAGTGAGTGACTAAAGCGATGAATTAGTGGTTGAATGGCTGGACCCCCTGGCTCATGCCTGTAATCCCAGCACTTTGGGAGGCCAAGACAGGCAGATCACTTGTGGTCAGGTGTTCAAGACCAGTGTGGCCAACATGGTGAAACCCTGTCTCTGCTAAAAACAGAAAAATTAGCCAGGATTGGTGGTGGGTGCCTGTAATCCCAGCTCCTTGGGAGGTGAAGGCAGGAGAATTGCTTGAACCCAGGCCAGAGAGGTTGCAGTGAGATGAGATGGTGCCACTGCACTACAGCCTGGGTCACAGAGTAAGACTGCATCTCAAAAAAAGAAATGTAAAGAAAAGAATGAATGAATGAATGAGTGGCAAGAATGATGAGTTGACTTTCATCACCAGGCCTGCCGTGGAATTCATTGCGCCTTGCACTGTGGCTAGCAGGTACAAGAGCATCTAGTAGGCGCTCTATTTTTTTGTTTTGTTAAAAATGTCTTGGAATCAATCATAATTTAATATCAATTGTATAAAAATCAGTCTTGCAGAATCCAGCAGTTCTGATTCATTCCACTCACAGGACAAGTCGGTCCTTAACACAGACCCCATAGGCTCTTCCTTAAACAGGTGTGGCTATGAAGAAGTAAGACATTTCTTCCCCCTCTCCAAACCTCTTCTTGCTCATATGTGTTATTGTAGTGGCTCTGCAGAGCATTTCTTTGGCCAGAAAGTCTAATGTCAATTCGATCTTCCTTCTCAAGTGTAGGATTTATTTCTCCAGCTCATGCAGAGTTCTGTTTTATATGGAGATTTAAAATTTGTGCAGAAAAGTATTATATGGATTTAAAAGGGCCTCTTGTTTTTCTTTTTTGAGTCAGGGTTGTGCCCTGTTCTCCACGCTAAAGTGCAGTGGTGCGATCACGGCTTCCTGAAGCACTCACTGTCCTTGTGGGCTCGATGAATCCACCTGCCTCAACCTCCCAAGTAGTTTAGGACCACAGGCACGTGCCACCATTACCTGAGCATTTTTTAATTTGAAGGTTTACTTTTGTAGAGGTGAGGTCTCCTTATGTTGTCCAGGTTAGTCTCAAAATCCTAGGCTCAAGCAATCTTCCCACACTGGCCTCCTAAAGTGCAGGGTTGATAGGCATGACCCACCACATCCTGCCTAAAGGGCATTCTTGGAAGTGAAACCACAGAGGATCTATCTGTTGGAAGTGGTGTGATGGAGGAATTTTAAAAGAATTGAGCCAATAAAGTAGTCAGAACTCACACATTGCATACTGCTTCATTTTGCCGAAATCACCATCACCAGACAGACAGGCTTTTCTATTCTGGGCGGTGGTACTTCATGATCTTGGAGGAAGGAAGGTGCTCCTCCTTCTTAGCTGATTGAGAATGAGATGGAAAGATCGAAACAGCCACGTCACTTTGAGATGGAAGCCCTTCTTTCCTTCAGCTGACTTCCCTCTCTTTCATTCCCAACCAGATACGACCCGCCACCGTGGAGGTTGTGGCAGATAAGTCAGATAGCACATGCCCTGTCGCTGTTACCACTTTTTAATAAGGGCTGGGGCTCCTCTGAAGAGCCCAGGAACTGCAGTCACTCCTCTGTGCCTTCCCCGGAACCCAATGCGCCCTCACTAATAAATTCTGAGGGCTGACACTGCCTGAGCCGGCTGGTCTTTGCCCTCAATTTCATTGAGATGGGCCATTGAAAACTCATTACAAGCTGTTTAGACTCTGACTTTGACTTTTGCTCGGCAGCGAACAAAATTAACAGCTCTTGGAGGTAGCAAAAAAGGCACTCAGCCAAATTAAAAAAAAAAAAAAGAAAGAAAGAATTGAAATGATGAGAAAAGACTTTTAATATTAACTCCATTAGTCATGCAAACAAGCGCACATCCGAAGCGCATATGTTCTGCGCGTGGCTCTCATTTGGAAGCTGGTGTGAATTGCGGTTTCTCCCACTGGAGGGAAATTCATACCCCAGTCTTACACGCAGCTCAAAATTTTTTACATGTCAAGCAATGAGCCTTTGAGTGTAGCAGAATTGCTTCATAAATTTAACTATCACTTTCGAATTTCTGTTTTTTTCTAATTTAGTGCTTGATAGTTTTTTATGTGATAATTTTAAAAAGCTGTTTATAGCAAAAGTTACCTTGATAGTACAGGTGTGCAGAGAAAATTCACAGCCATCAATAAAAAGAAAAAAATCCTGTTTATACCTTAGGCATTTTGTGATCCTCAGGATGTAACCGTGGCAGTATTACAGGTTTTTAAAACACCCCAATTAATCTAAATTTCTTCCAAAATAACAGCTCCTGAAAGATTTAAATATTACTACCAGTATCTAAGGATGGTTTCCATTGATATTTGGGAAGTTTCCATTTATATTTGGGAAGCTTTGCATGAGCAGAATGCCCCTTTCTCCTGATACGTGCAACCCATTTTAAAAATAAAAGTAGTTTTGTGTATGTGGTCATGTACATGAAGTTAAGAATATCACTGCCAGAATAACGGAATAAGAACTAGATTGTGAAATGTTTATGATAGGGGAAGAATGCTGAACCAGGAAAGGAAATGTGTATTTGAGGGAGACCTTATTAGTTCACCAGTGCCTCTGGGGAATCAAACACAAAACTGCTTAGATGTGAGGCATCATGAAGGTGGATACAAAAGCGTGAGATCCACTTTGGATTTTTAGGTTATTCAGTGTTAAGATTTAAACAGCTTCCCATTTGGATGAAACATGGCAGTGTCAAAAATAAGTCAGTGTCCCTCTTTGTCAGCCTCCTTTAACTCTTTGTATGGCTGTATCTCCATAGATATCCAACTTTTTTTTTTTTTAATTCCTCTCCAAACTGTCAAGGATAGTGCCAAGATCTGTGACTACAGAAAGATTAAGACATTTTTTTTCTGCCTTGTTGGGTCCCCTTTCTAGTATCCCAGAAACATTTTTTTTCATATTCTGAACGTTGTGGAGTAACACCCATTACCATCCTATAACCTAAAGAGAAAAAAGTGGAGTATCTTCTTAAGACAAAGAAACTTTCAAAGCCAAAATAATGAATTAGTCCAAAGCCATTTGAGGCTGTAGATACATCTTAGTAGTCAAAGAAATAAATATATAATCCCATAAATCTAAACTTTGTGGTATATTCATTAGGCTGTCTGTGTTCTTTTCCTTCAAATGTTTCACTTAATTCCCTGATATAGTAAGCCTACCAAATTCTTGGTGTTTTTCTGCAACCAAGACCTTGATCACTTTCCTCTTAGGATTTCTTTCATGAGAACCCATCTTCTGGCCATTTGGATATCATTGATGAAGGAATTGAAGCGCTTCCCTATTCTGTAGAGTTTCATTAATGTTTGGCTATGTTCCAGTAACTATTGTTGCATAACAAGCCAACTGTAAATTTAGTGGTTTAAAACAATATCATTTTTTTCCCCAGGGATCTGTAGTTTCAGTGGGGCTCTCAAGAACAGCTTGTCTCTGTTCCAGTCACCATTAGCTGAAACAGCTTGAAAGCCATGGTCTGAGATCGCCTAAAGGTTGTTCACTCATGGGTCTCAGGGTTGCTGACTGGTGGCTGGTACCTTTGCTGGAAGAGCTATTGGCTGGAACCCCTACACGTTGTCTTCATGTACCCTGAGCTTCCTAACAATATGGTGGCTGGGTTCTAATAGTGACCATCCCAAGAGAGACAACCAAGTGGATGCTGCATTGCCTTTTATGACTGCTCACAGAAGTTATATAGCCCTGGTTTTCCTGCATTCTATTTTTGTAGGCTGTCAGAAAGAGCCACCCCAACCAGGTTTACCGGAAGAGGAGACAGACCCCGCCTCTTCTGGAAGAGAATGTGGAAATACTGCCATGGCCACTTTTAAAAGATACAGTCTGCCACATAAACGAGCAATTCATATCCTGCAGTGGGGTACTGGGAAAGGAAGTGTATTTGGGAGGGGGTCAGGAAACTTGGTTTTGAATCCTACTCCTGCTCCTTGCTAGCCACATGACTGAGTCTTAGCATGCTCATCTATGAAACAGGGGATGCTAATGCTGACCCCAGATTTGTGCTGAGCATTATGCAAATTAAATATGTAGTATGTGTAAGTGTCCACCAAGTGCCTGGTGCAGACTGCGTGCTCAGTAAGTCTTTGGTGAATCAGTTTATTGAATTGGAATCTGTATATTATGGCCATTATTTAAGTTTATTGTATCCTCATCTATGTCACCGAGTACAACCTTGCTGTTTTTCATGAATTTTCCACTGAGACACAACATGCCACTGACCAATGAAGGTCAGGGAGGAAACAGATTAACAACATCTCATACCACAATGTCAAAATACTTAAAAGTGTTTACAGAGCCCAGTGACACCCAGTGAATTTAAAACAAGAGGACCGGAGCAGAAGTAAAACTATTCTTGTTCTAAGCTTGAACACAGGCCTTGATGTTTTATGATTGTTTTAAGGTCCATTAATCGTTAAATCACGAGGCCATGTAAAAAAGATGACAGCTTTAACATCCAGAGCCTGGGTTTATTTTAAATGTTTTTGCTTCTACACGGATTCTACATGACAGTGACTAAAACCTGATTCAAATGTGGTAAAAGCAGAGTGCCATGGGATGAAGCCACTCAATTTCATGTTGGAGCATTTTATGGCTTCTGGAAAGAAATATTCCCTTAGATTGAAGGGCGCCAGCCTTTACTGGGCATCTGCTGATTCTCAGAGAGAGAGGAAATAACTTGCTGTTAGACGATTGGGGATTCTTCAAACCAGCCTGACCAAACTTTAGAGCTGTGTCTTTGTCTATTATGGTAGCTACTAGCCACATGTGACTATTTAAATCTAAATGAATTAAAGTTATATTAAGTTTGTAAAAACCACTTCTTCAGTTTCATGAACTAGCCCCATTTCAAGTTTCATGAACTAACCCCATTTCAAGTGCTCAGTAGCTACATGTAGTTAACACGTTGGACAGCACAGATCCAGAATGTTTTCGTTGCATTGGACAGTTCAACTGCTTTAGAGACTGGTTCTCCTTTTCCTTTTTCCATGTTCACTCCAGAATTGAAAGTCAACCAGCTCAGATGTCCCATCTTTCCCCACAGACTTTTGTGCTTAAAGGCATCCCCCTCCCTATTTGGAGAATCTTCTAGGGCTTAGGCCCATGCAACTGGCACTCTCTGTAGTAATCCCCCCTCCTCAATTTTTAGCATCCATGGTATTGAGCCTCAAGATTATGTCCTCTTTCAACCCCTCTAAATATCCTCCTCCTCTGATACCCATAGGGACCCTGAACCCCTAGTCCCCAAGGGCAATCATTCACCCCTCTGGACTATGGATCCCTTTAAAACCCAGAAGCAACGACTATATGGCTTCTTCAAACCTGTATATGCTGTAAGTATTGTATTCCAGATAGGACAAATAATAGGTCTTACATGTACGTGCAAATCATTTTCAGATATGGGTAAATGCTAGTGGGATATGTACAGCAGAAATCCATTTTAAAGTGTTATTGAATTAAGTGTTTACAGAGCTCGGTGACACCCAGTGAATTTAAAACAAGAGGAATGGAACAGAAGTAAAACTATTCTTGTTCTTCTAAGCTTGAACACAGGCCTTGATGTGTTTTTTTTACTAACTGATGGTTACTAAAAACGTGGACCTTTGTGAATTTCCAACGTCATGGAAGGGTGTTCTCAACTAGAAAAGTCAGTAGCCGACACTCTGGGAAGCAGAGGCCTCTCTGTGAGTGCTTCCTTGGTTTAAATATAAACTCCACAAGAAAAACATGCCATCATCTTTAGTTTCCTGTGTTAGCCAAGCATTTATCCCATGTAATCCTCACACTAGATTGAATGGTTCCATATTAATGTCCTACGTCAAAGATGAGTAAATTGAGATGTGAAGGTTCTGATTTGCCCAGTGTCCTGGTGTGTGATCTTGACCACTAGCCTAAACTGCTATTTTATGTCCACCCATCAACCTCCACAGCTGCCCCTCATTTGAACACACATAATAGAGTTGTGTGGCTTGGTGGAGCCATCTAAATTCCGTTAGGCCGTTAGCCAGTGCCGCTATTAGGGGCGAAATGTCATGCACTTGATCTAAATGTACTTAGGAGAATTCTCAGGACCTAATGAATTATTATTGGGAGTTTTATGGCCTCAAAGGTTGCAGGCTTCGTACCAGCTGCAGCTAATGAGCTATGGGCCTGGAGAAGCCCTGAGGACACACGGCGTTCTGTACACAGGGAGGGCTGTTTCTCTCTGTTCTCCCCTGCACCCTTCTCAGATGCAAGCTCAAGTCACATGGGAACATGTGCACATGCCTCTTCTGGATGGTTTCCTTTAGAGCATGTGTCTATTACTTGAAATGGATGCCAGAGCAGAATGTTTTCAGAAGTTAGATTGTTTTTTAAGGAGGAAACAAACCAAATCAAAGCCAACAGAGATCTAAAAAAAAAAAAATCCAACACGGTATTCTATGAAGAAGAAAAAAATAGAGTGTTTAACCGAAAACTTTTTATTGTATTTGATATGTTCTGCTGCTCTAGTGTGTATGAATGAGATGAAATCTTTCTTTTTTTTATTTGAGACGGAGTCTCGCCCTGTTACCCAGGCTGGAGTGCATGGCCCAATCTCTGCTCACTGCAACCTCCGTCTCTCGGCTACAAGGGATTCTCCTGCCTGAGCCTCCCAAGTAGCCGGGATTAAAGTCACCCACCACCACGCCCAGCTTATTTTGGGGTTTTTAGTAGAGACGGGGTTTCAGAAATTAACGTTTTACATTTCAAGTTAATGTTATACTTGAAGCCCTATCCCCCCATTCTAATGACTCTGCCAGCCCCTGGCAGGATTCCTTCCTTTCCAACTTCCACTTGCCCTAGATAGGTAGAAGTTAGCCTTTATTTTTGGTGTCATCTCTTCTTTCCTTCCTCCCATCAGTTTTTTAGAAACTCCAGAAATTTGTGCTAGTACACAAGGGCCACCCCTGTTTCCAAATGCCTTCTAGAAAGAGGACTGGGAGTGTGAGTCAGGCCACGTGGGCTCCCTTTGCCCTTGCGGGTGTCATGACAGTTTCTCAGAGCTTAGCTGGGAAAGGAAGAAGGGAGGGAAGGATAGCATCATATTTGGAATGTGAGCTCCTGGAAGCTCTTGGGTCACTGTTTCCAAGGGAGGATCACCTTATGCAGTAGATCAGTGGCATGTGAATTAGAGTTTTCCCTTCTTCCATGGGTCAGCATTCCACACTTACCTTCTCAAGGTGCAGTCTCCTTTGGGGGACCCTTGGTGTCCTATTCATCTAACAGATCTCACAGCACCAATAGAAACACTAAGAACATGGGGCTAGGTGCCTTGGTTCATGCCTGGGATTCCAGCACTTTGGGAGGCAAAGCCGGACAGATCACAAGGTCAGGAGATCGAGACCGTCCTTGCTAACACGGCGAAATCCTGTCTTTGCTGAAAATACCAAAAAAAAAAAAAAAAGACAGCCAGGCATGGTGATGTACATCTGTAGGCCCAGCTACTCAGGAAGCTGAGACAGAAGAACTACTTGAACCCGGGAGGCAGAGGTTACAGTGAGCCAAGATCGCACCACTGCACTCCAGCTTGGGTGACAGAGCAAGACTCCATCTCAAAAAAAAGAAAGAAATAGTAAGAGCATGGATTTATTAAAGGAAAAGTGTGAAGTTTCAGTGCTTCTCCTTCCTGGTAATACCTCAGCCCTTTATGGAAATTTCCAGACCTAAACCAGTTAATTAAGAGTAGGGGGAAGAAGAGTCCTCGTACAGTTTTATTAGATGGTTCTTTAATTCTCTTCTTCAGAGTGATGGGTACCCATTGCCTATACGTTTTCAAAACGGCACTGAAAATCTCCACACATTTCTATCAGAACATAGTCTTCTAGCTGATTTGCAGTTTCCACCTGGATCTGTTAAATGGCAGCTTACCTACGAAATGTCAGGTTCTGTGCAATCACCTACGCTGCCTCCTTTGATCCCCAGTGTATTGACGTGGACACACGCAGCCACAGTTGTTTTTAACATTTGAGAATGACACCATATTGGCAGTTCACATAAGCTATCAAATATTACATGTCGATTTAGAAAACATCCCTAGGAAATATTACGGGAACCCCTGTATCACTTGAGACTGTCAGAGCCATATTTACTGTTAACAAATTAAATTAATAATCAACAACTGATCAAAGCATTTTTCCCTGCTACCATGATTGTCTTGACAACTTCTGCAGCGCCGGAGAATTCTGCCTTCCACTCTTTCCTCTGAGTGACTCTTGCCTGCCGAACAGGACATTTGGTTCTAATTGTTAAGCCTCCCTAATCCTGATTGAAGCGGGCCACAGTATCAAGTGTGGAAGAAGGTGGGAATATAAACTAGATTTGCTCTCCTCTGTAGGAGTAACTCTATTAAGACTTTGTTTTTGGAGACAAATCATCTTATGCAGGGGGGAAAAAAATCTCCATAAGAAAGACAAATGACAGGACGAGATCCAAAAAGACAAGTGCTCAGTCATTTTGTCATAATGCCAGAAGAGACAGTAATGGTGTGTGGACTCTGCATTCAGACACTTAGGAAATATTGCAGGCAGAGCTGGGGCTTCACGGCCAGAAGGATGTGTGGTGAACTGAGGACGCATCAAAGTCTTCTCCGGTTTTCAGGAACTCGCACTGTATTTCAGAGGTTTATAAAGGGAAGGGATAGGAAAGCAGTGTGTCAGTAAGATGACTTCTCTTGTCTTCGAGTTTTAGAGGAATTCGTGTGAACAACTGATTACAACATCTGCAGGGACTTCGGTAATTCAGCATCGGGAAAAATGTTAGTGTGTTGTGACATTCTTTGTTGTGATCTACCTTATGTTGTGTAGACATGGACACTTACATACATACACAGGTATATTACTCTGCAGTTGCTGATTAATTGATGATCCTTCATCCTCTCTGTGATTCATAGGCTCCCTGGGTTGGATAAATCACTTTCGGGAATTATATCTACTGGTACATTCACGTCACTAGAATTCCATTTAGAAGCTGTCATTGTGTATATTCATTGTAGGTATTAGCTTTCTTCATCTCTGTCATCTTCTCCCTCTTCCCCTCTTTGTGCCTTTCCTTTCCCTTTTCCATATCCTGCCCTCCCTCTCTCTCTCTCTTTCCTTTTTTTCTTTTCTTTTTTTCTTGCTTTTGCCTCCTTTTATTCCCTTGCCTTCCCTCCCTCCCTCCCCACTTCCTCTCTCCCTCCCTCCCTCCCTCCCTCCCTTCCTTCCTTCCTTCCTTCCTTCACTCCTTCCTTCCTTCCTTCTCTCTGTCTCTCTCTTCTTTCAAATCAGGAAAGCTTTGAATCACTTTGCAAAGTTATAAATACTACTTATTAATTTCAGGGCTCTATACTTTATTTCTCAGACCGTTTCACTACACCCCCCCCCCACCTTTTGTTTCTTTCTTTCTTCTTTCTCCCTTTGTTTTTCCCTTTCAAATCAGTAAAGCCTCAGATTCCTGTGGGGAATGCTAGATACCACCGTTTAGTTTCAGAGCTGTTCAGATTGTTTTTCAAGTTGTGTTATAAAATCGGGTCCCATCAGGAAGCAGGGGCACATTCTGATTAGGATGCTTTAAGGATGCCATTTATCTAGTGGGAAGTGGGTAGAGGGGGAACTGCATGAAAAGTATAGTACCCCAGGGAAGTAACAGTAGAGGTGTTACCCTCTTTTGGCTAAGGGCAAGGAGACGAAAGAATAGTTACTGGGTCCCACAAGGATGGAACTGGAAGGACAGGATGACATAGGGACGACCATACTGTGACCTTTGGTCAAGGGAGACAGCCACCTTCATTCTAGCCCTCTAGAAAGGCACTAGGTTAATAAGCTTCCCTTCCTTGGATTTCTTGTCACTGTCTCCTATTGGCCTAACCCAGCCGGTAGCCAGGGGCCAAGAGAGTTCATTGATGAAGTCCATTCAGGTCAGACCCCTGGAAGGGTTTGGACAAGATACTGAGCACCAACTCTTTTCCAGGGATATTGGCTTTTAGATGGAATTCCATGTAGCAAGTCTTTTTCTGTAGCTCCTATCCTAACACAGACAATGAAGTTTGGAAGAGGGAGGACGATATTATAAAAAAGATATGTGGACATACCCCAGGAACGTGAACGCAAAGAAAGAAATGTCGCCATCTTGTTTGAATCAGGAAACCAGAGACTACAGGGGGACGGGCACTCTGGGCCTACGTGTCTTCTGTCCCCTTTCAAGGGAGTGCCAGTGAATTTGATTTATATTGCCTTCAGGTTTCTCTGAGACTTCTAAGAATTTTCAGATATCCTAAGAGTGACACATACCTGGTTCTACCAGTTTTTCTTGGTTTTACAGTTACCTATCCTCCAGTTTAACCATAAACCACTTGCTCATTTTTTGTCATCTCTGTAGAGCCTTCTAATATACGTAATAAATGTCGACTGTCATCCGGAAACTGTGCCATGCATAGTTGTATTAAATATCCAAACACTTAAACAGTTGCCAGATTCCACACAAACTAATGTTTGGATCCTTGAGCTTGGTACATGAAGCTTCTACTCTGGAGCCACACCGTCTTGCCTCCCCCACCCTCCCACCCACTTACACGTGGATCTGCAGTTGAGTCGAACTACATTATGGGTATCTAATGTATGCATCCTGCTCATTCCTCCCCACCATGCCTTGCTCAGGCAGTTCCCTCTGCCTGGATTCCTCTGATGCTCACTGGTTGATCTGCCTCTGTGCAGCGGTGACAGTCAGATGTTTTTTTTGTTGTTGTTGTTTTATTTTTTGAGATGGAGTTTCGCTCTTGTTACCCAGGCTGGAGTGCAATGGCGCGATCTCGGCTCACCGCAATCTCCGCCTCCTGGGTTCAGGCAATTCTCCTGCCTCAGCCTCCTGAGTAGCTGGGATTACAGGCATGCGCCACCATGCCCAGCTAATTTTTTGTATTTTTAGTAGAGACGGGGTTTCACCATGTTGACCAGGATGGTCTCGATCTCTTGACCTCGTGATCCACCCGCCTCGGCTTCCCAAAGTGCTGGGATTACAGGCTTGAGCAACCGCGCCCGGCAACAGTCAGATGTTTAACAGCTGGACTGGTGGGCACTAGCTGAATTGGAGTGGTTTTTGTCTCAGCCAATCAGAAAAGCCATCTCCACCTAACACACGTCTTGCAGTCTTAGTGTTATCCAGTGGGGTTGAGTCAGGCCAGCTCAGGTTGAATCTTGGTTCTGCCCTTACTGAGTGTAAGCTTTAGTGTCTTGGTCAGCACAGGCTGCTGTAACAAAATACCATAGACTGGGTGGCTTAAACAGCAGACTTTATTTCTCACCATTGTGGAGGCTGGGAATCCAAGATCAAGGGGCCAGCAGGTTTGATTTCTGGTGAGGGCTCTTTTCCTGTCTTGTAAATGGCCACCTTCTTGCTGTGTCCTCATGGTGGAACAAGACAGAATGCTTGTCCCTCATCGTCTTTTTTTTTTTTTTTTTTTTTTTTTTTTTTTGTGAGATGGAGTCTCACTCTTTTGCCCAGGCTGGAGTGAGTGCAGTGGCATGATCTCTGCTCACTACAATCTCCGCCTTCCAGGTTCAGACTGTTCTCCTGCCTCAGCCTCCCAAGTAGCTGGAATTATAGGCATGAGCCACCACGCCTGGCTAATTACTGTGTTTCTGGTAGAGATGGGATTTCACCATGTTGGCCAGGCTGGTCTCCTGATGTCAGACTGACACCAATTTAAAATAAAGTCTTATGTTCTTGTGTCATATCAAACAACTGCTTGAAAATATTTGTTAAAAAAACAAATCTTGCCAGGCCTGTAATCTTAGCACTTTGGGAGGCTGAGGCGGGTGAATCACCTGAGGTCAGGAGTTTGAGGCCAGGTTGGCCAACATGGCAAAACCCTATCTCTACTAAAAATAAAAAAATTAGCCAGGAGTGGTGGCACGTGCCCATAATCCCAGCTGCTAGGAAGGCTGAGGCACAGGAATCACGTGAACCCAGGAGATGGAGGTTGCAGTGAGCCAAGATTGCACCACTGCACTGCAGCCTGGGTGACAGAGTGAGACTCTGTCTTTAAAAAAAAAAAAAAAAAAAAAAAAAAAAAAATCCAAAAGCCCTGACGAATTAAGTTTTAATAGAAAACAAGACAGGGGAAAATACTTTCATTTCACATCTTCTTAAACACATCTATTTTAAAAAGAGATTTGACACATTGTTGAGTTTGTCTTGAAATGGAAAAATAAAATCAAATCTAAGAATTTTGTTAGGAATCTTTGGGGAAACTCAATTAGGGAGTGTACCCTAATAGGTAAACCTATGTAATTTCTTATTTTTGCCTACTTACAGGAAAATACTGAGATACTCGTGAGGTGGCTTTTTTTCCCCAAACTGTGTACATATTCTGTTCTATAATTAGTTGATAGATTTTTAGGAAAAAAAAAATCAGCATCTCAAATGTACCTTTAATATTGCTTCTGATTTTCATTGTTTTGCTATCATAGAGTTATCTACCTCAAAGAGATGTTTTGGGTCTGAAGTATTTTTCATTTAATTTTTTCCCCTTAATTCCCCTTTTTCCCCTCCTAAGCTATAAATATACAGCCTTAAAAAAAAAAAACAAAAACAAAAACACTCAGACGTTTAAGTACAACAATGCTGCCTTTCGCAATACCTTTCAAGTGTTAGATTAATAACATTTTTGTAAGATGGTGACCAGATGGAATATGATACTTGAGCTGAGTTTTGCTAGAGTCCAAGATCATCTATTCTAATTTCTGAGGACACACATTTTGTCCTGGTTAGAGAGAGATATAATCATGCCCATCTAATTCTGCGGGGCTCTGGATGTGATGTATGTGTGTGTGGGTAGGAATGTGTGTGCGTGTGCACGTGTGAGCTCCTGTGTGCACGTTCATCAAGTACCCACTGCGACTCCAAGGTCTCATCAGCAGCAACAGAAGGCCTCCTGTGAGATCAATCACATTCATTCGATGTTTGTTTTCTACTCCCGAATACTTGTTGCTTTCTCTTTGTCGCCGTTAATTTTGTTTGTCATATGTCAGACCGGGATGAGTGAGGCACATTCAGATTCGACTCATTTTCTTTTATTTTTTTTTTCTCCCTTCCTTAGTCACCACCTTTGCTAATTTCAGGCGGTCAGCACATTTAGCAAGCGTGTAGCTGCTTGCCTGAGCAAGCCATTAATCTATATTAGAAGATGTAGAGGCCCCCGTGCTAACCTTCCTGTAGCTTGTCTCCCCACCCCCAATTCTGTAGGTTCTGTTATGTCTCCCCTGGTTTAAGGCACCTGCTGTGTCTTTTAGGAGTTTTCTTTTCTTTTCTTGCCTGAATAATCCTTGCACTTAACTAATCCTGCCCAGGCACGCGGGCTGTGGCTCAAGTTTTCAGGACAGTGTGTCGTCACAGGAGAGAACGGAGCCCAGATCCTCCCCCTACTGGCGAGTGGAGTCAGTTACTGGAAAGCCATTCTCATTCTTTCTCCTAGAGAAGTTTGACAAAAATGCCCCTCCATCCTAGGTCAACAATTTTTCGTCTTTCTGGAATTCTTATTTCCCCTGCCCCTCTTCTTTTTATCCTCCTGGTGAAGTCTGTCTTTTTCCCTAAAAAACTGGGGAAAAAATGCACGTTTCTATGTTAATTCAAAGGATATTAAAAAATAGTATATGTTAAAAAATATTATATGTCTGAAATCCTTACATCCCTACACACCACTGTGTAATAAAACTACAAGAAGCCTCTTTTGAAGAAAACATATGAAGTGAAGCTCTACTTTAGAATGTTGTCTTTTCATGTATGTATGTAACGAAAGAGGTTGCCATGATGCCTTAGATACAAGCTGCTGTGATCTTTTCCAGCCTATGCAATTTGAAGGTGCATCCTCTGTGGATTACATTGGTTTTTCCTGTGGAATCATGCACTTTAGACTTGGGAGAAACCAGGGTGACATCCAGGGTTGAGGTTTTCCAATCAGGTCTTTTGGGGACAAACTTCTGCCTTCAAAGACCACCTAATGTCACATGGCAATAGAGAAGACATTACAACCAAGGCCTTCTGGTTGAAGTTGGGGTGCTGTGGGCACTGTCCCTACTAGACCTCTCGTGTACCCTGGCAGAAGTACCCCTGGGCTCTCTCGAGTGCAGTCTGTGCACCAGCTACCTTTGTCCTCTCCAGGTCTTTTCAGCTGCCCTCGGAAGCTGGCCACAGTCAGCTCTCTTGTCCTTTCTTCTTCTGGTTGGGTATAGCAATTTAATTTTCAGGCTTGTTTCCTGCAGGGTGACGGTTGACCACCTTTCTCTGTAGAAGGTTTCATCCAGGCTGGAAGCGATGGCTCATGCCTATAATCTCAGCACTTCGGGAGGCTGAGGCGGGCAGATCACCTGAGATCAGGAGTTCGAAACCAGCCTGGCCAAATGTGGTGAAACCTCATCTCTACTAAAAATACAAAAATTAGCCAGGCATGGTGGCACATGCCTGTAATCCCAGCTACTTGGCAGGCTGACGCAGGAGAATTGCTTGAACCCAGGAGATGGAGGTTGCAGTGAGCGGAGATTGTGCCACTGCACTCCAGCCTGGCTGGCAGAGCGAGATTCTGTCTCAAACAAACAAACAAAAAAAGGTTCTGTCCATTTGTCTGGCAAGGGCAGGAGCTATTCCTGCTGTTACTAACTCCAGAACATTGTATGAAACCTTGCCGTTTCCTTAAACCCTGCGCCAACCTTTGCAAACAAGTGCCTTTTCTAAACACTTCTTACATTACCCATTTTGAGTGTGCTATCTTCCTCTTGCCAGGACCCTGACCAAGTTTGAAATCTCAGACCATGACTACCTCCTATCCCAATGCATGAGATTTCTTCCAAAACACACATTTATGGAGGCAGAGGGAGTTTCTGGAAGGAAACTTCAGCTGTGTTACGGCTCCGTTTGCTTCCCCTGGGTTTTAATCCTTCCTTCTCTTCCTGTTCTTTTAAGGAAATCTGAAAAGGTGCAAGAGAAGCTTTAGAAGTGCAATGTATCTGTCTGAGGCCAAGGGCAGTTGCAAGCACACCGCTCTGCCAGTGTTTCAATGACCCTCTTCTGGCTGCTTGGCTGCCTACGAGTCCACGCGCACATCTGGCTCCGTCTGCCCAAATGTAACCTTGAGAATGACTTCCAAGATATCTACAGGGCTCGGAGGTTCCCTCCCCAACCAACTCACTGGCCCTGCTCTTTCTAGATGTTTCCAAGTCCCCTGTGTGACCTTGTGTGTACTTCCTGGGCTATTGCTCAATCATCCTAGAACTGTCAGGCCAAGTGGTTGCAGCCAGAACATGGCAGGAATATCCATGCTTCCTTTCGGCTTTTTCAGCATGGAAGCCCCCGTGCCTTAATGTGAATAAGTACTCCCCAGAATGAAGGCAGAATCCAGTATCTGTTGTTTTAACTAAATCGCTAACTTAACCCCCTCAGATAAACTCTCTGGTATAGAATTGATATAAAATATGGGACACTGGATAGAACCAGGAAGCAAGAGAAAGAGGGCACCCTTTTCTTTTCTAGCGTTTGAGTTCCCAAAGAAGTAAAACTCTGTGAACGTTCTCTTCATTTTTTCCTGATCTATCGAGGACTCCAGATGTAAGCTCATTGATAGTCTTGGTGTGTTCTTCAGTATTTGTGCTTTTAATAGATATTGCAAGTGGTTTAATGTGAAAATAGAAACGAAGGGCTTTTAAAAGAGCTTACTCAAAATCCTGCCAATTACTGAAATCTACCAGACAAGAAGGAGCCACCTTTTTTTTTTTTTTTTTTTTTTTTTTTTTGATACAAGAAGGGGAAATGTTTCCACAAAAGCCTGGCCGTTTGTCTTTAAAAATTTTGACCTCTTGGGTACTGAGCTGTAATGGTAAATACAGATGTAACTGTGTCACATTAAAAGCATGACCAAATTGTAGTACAATATTCAGGATACTTTTATGCCACTTTGAAATGAAGAGTTTCATCTCAAAATGAGCAGTTGCTGTGAAGAAACTGGGGTTGGCTCTGATTTTGCGGCTCTATTTTGGGTTTTTTTTTTTTGGGAGGGGGGGTTTGAGAAGACAATCTTTAAGTCAAAAGTCATGCACTGCCAAGTACTCATCTGTGTAATCTATTTCAGCTTCCAAAATTTTTCCTCACCTGGTTACAAACATCTTAAGGCAAGAAATAGCCAACATTCCATTGTAAGTCTCAGAGTAAGTTATTATTAGACAGAAACAAACAAGTAAATACCTTGGGCCTGAGCTATTGCCCAAACCGGTCCTGACTTGGCTTGGGGTCTGACCAACTGTTTTTGATCACACAATCTGAAGTACATTTGTGGAAATACAAAGGTGAAACCTCCCGTAACCCTCTACAGCCCCTGGTGGAGCCAAGGAATGAAACGTTGCTTAAACATTTTCCTGTTGCCAGTTTTTCTTAAATATTAGTTCTGTTCTTCCTCTCTTTTTTCCCCCCTTCAACCCTGACTCTGATTCACAAAGAATAGGGAAGCTTAGCCAACTCCAATTTCAAAGTATTGCCTCTTAAGCCCAGGCCAAGTGTGTAGACTTGATAGAATTCTGATTAATGCATCTTATTACATTAATTTTAGAAGGAACCCGAAGGCATTGCTCCTATTCCTAGTGCAGGCCAGCCTGCCAGAAGCATTTGTCTACTTAAAGAGCTAATGTCTTCAGCTACCAACAACCATAAAACTGAAAAATCTATCGAAAGGGTTGGCTTCTCTAGATGTGCATAAGGCACACTACAAAGTAGATGTAGAGCTTGGCTGAACTCTGCTTCAGATTTGCCAATCAAAATTCACGAACCCACGCCAAGTTGGCCACAAAAGCTCTTGCTTTGAGCCAGCACTAATTATGTCAACAAGTAGTTCAAGTTTAGCCCATGTTAAGTCCCGCACTCCTGGGTATCGGGGATGAGTCTTTGTGTGTAGGCAAACGGGCCCTGTCTTCTCTTGGCTTCCTGCTGTAATTCCCAGGGCCTCTTTGGGTCCCAGCCCTTTCTCTTCCCCTGGGTTGTGCCTTATCACCCTCTGTCTTGGACAGAAAGAGTTTGAAGGCAGTCCAATCACCCCAGTGAAAAGTTTTCTGATGAGGTCAAACCTTCTTATTGCCATAGGCCATTTTCTTTACAAATGAGAAACCATCTCATTGCTCTTTCCAGGAAGTAGACTCCGAGTGCAGGTTTCTTGTGGAGACCATTTGTTAGGGCGTGCCTTGGAATTAACACCTCTGGAAGGGAGGGGAATGCAGATGGAGTGGGCAGAAGGAGAAACTGAGCTGAGATGCAGTCTAGCAAGGGTCTCAGTCACCCTCATGGAGTTCAAAGGGCCCATCAGAGCTATTCCCTATTGGGCTAATGTGGCCAGGCTTTTATAAACCTGCCTTGACTTGTGATTGGTTGGGCTGCCCCAGGAAGGATGTACCCTTGCAGATGGTAGCTCTCTACATTCAGGTACTCCCTGGAGTACCCTGGGAGGGTCGATGGCTGAAGGCTACAGTTTACTTCAGAAGGAATACCTGGGCTACACATCAGAGCCAGTCTACGTTCTAGCAGGGACATGTTCCAGCTCCTGCCCCAGCCCAGCCTCACCATCACCCTCTCCGGCACATACAGCCTTTCTCTGAGGATTAGGGTTGGTTGAGCTATTCCTATAGCCTTTGTCAATCCAGGCCTTGAAGTACAAGAGAATGTCCTAGGACAAGGCGGGCCCAGTTTTGAGGCTGGGCACAGTGGCTCGTGCCTGTAATCCTAGCACTTTGGGAGGCCAAGGCAAGAGGATCTCTTGAGGCCCGGAGTTTGAGATCAGTCTGGTCAGCAAAGTGAGACCCAGTCTCTACAGAAAGTTTAAAAATTAGCTAGGCATGGTGGTGCATGTCTGTAGTCCTAGCTACTCAGGAGACTGAGGCAAGAGGATTGCTTGAGTCTGGTACGTCGAGGCTGCAGGGAACGAAGATGCCACAGCACTCCAGCCTGGCAGTTTTGAGTGCTGCCTCCACCATCTAACTAGCTTGCCAGTCAAGTCATTAACTATTCAGGGCCTTAGTTTCGTCTTTCCTGAAATGGAGCCAATATACATAATTCCAAAGGTTGCTTTTAAATGTAAGTGAGAATATTGGCAGAAACTCATTAACACTGAGAGAGGGGTATACAGTGGAGGTTAAGTGTATGGCTTAAGAGAAGAGTCGGGAAACCTGGACTTGCATCCTGATTTCTGAGTTGAATGTTCCAGGGAAAGTCACTTAATCTCGCTAATCCTCATTGTGCTTAGCTCTAGAAGAAAGGGTTGTCGAGAAAATTAAATAGAAATGATAATGGGGAAGTACTGAGCACAGGAGTAGGCCCGTAGTACTCAGGTGTCCGTTCCACAGCAGTGTTCACTCTTCTTCTGCATTCTTTCCCATTCAGTTGGCCACGACTGTTCAGTTCCCTTCTGGTTGTTCTCAGCCCCGTCAGGTTCCCAAGTGAAATGAGCCCACCTAAGCGGGCCAGTTGGTTGACCACTTCAGTCAGCCATCACTTAATTCTGTCACTCAGTGTCTTCAGTGACTCCCAGTGAGGTAGGGGGTGGGACTTGACTCCGGAGGCAGGACTCAACTCCAAAGACAGGGCTTGTTCACCAGACCAAACTGAAGACTAGCGAAAATGGGGTTAGGGTGGGTGCACCTTTCCATGAGACATGTCCACCAGTGTGCCAGGTCAGTTTACCATTTCCGTGACAACACCTTGAAGTTACTGCCCCTTGCCTTGGCAGTGACCCAACAACCTGGAAGTTACCACCCTTTTCCTAGAAATTTCTGCATAATCCACCACTTAATTTGCATATAATTTAAAATACGCATAAATATGACTACAGAACTGCCTTGGAACTGCTACTCTGGGTGCTTTGCCTATGAGGTAACCCTGCTTTGCAAGGAGCATCACCTGCTGTTGTTACACCCTGTCCCGTCAGTAAAAGTTGGAAACAACACCAGTTTGCCCTTGAATTTTCCAGGACAGAGCCAAGAACCCTCTTGGGCTAAACCCCAATTCTGGGGCTCACCTGCCCTGCATCAGCAGCACGGTGGCACAGGCTCCCAGCATTTTCATCCACAAACAAAGCTTGGCAATGTCTCTGATGATGGTTCTGAGCTTAAGTGTTTGCATCAGTGAGACTTGCACTCAGCCTTCTTTTGAGTGAGACTTGAACTCGATTCTGAGTCTGCTCCTTCCTACATGGACTCATTATTGACTTATTTATTTATTCATTCATTTATGATCTTAGTTTGCTATAAACACCTGTAAAATGGGGATGGTAATGTGGCGATATGGAGGAAAATAAAATAACTCAGATACTGTTCTTACCATTTACTTCTGTATTGTCATTGTTAGGATTCCTTGGATAACCATGAGCACCTGTCATGGGCCTGGCACTCTAGTAGGCTCTCCGGATGCACACTGACCCAGTCTCTGCTTGCCAAAGACATAAGCCCATCTAGATGCTGTAATAGGGCAAGCACAATCATGGAAACTTCTTAGTGCTGATGCCAAAGAGCCTAATTTGCGGTACCAGAATGTTCTTTCCATAGTTTTGCTGCTGAAGACTTTGCATGCCCTAGAACAGTGGAAGTGGCGCCATGAATATGCCAGAAACAATAGTGGAGTCAGCTAAGACCTGGGAGTATTATTTGGGGACATCTCTGTGTTCCTAAGTCATTCTTCCATCGTTAAATAAAAGTCTTCCTTACTGATGACCTGAGAACTTCTATTCGGCCCCATTCCCATCAGAAGAGTTGGCCATTGCCTGCTAAGAAAATTTAGATGGTTTTTCTTGGGATCAGTGGACAGACTTAGGATTAGTGTGTCCCCCTCCTTGAGATGTAATGACAACCTTGGTGAAAGTAAGACTACAGGGCCTCTCTTCAGGCAAGTGCCTTGCGCTTTAATACCAACCATGCCACGTGTATGTGTTTCCTGGGCTGGCCATAACAAATTACCACAAACTGGGTGGACTGGGTGGCTTAAAACAGCCGTCATTGATTCTCTCATTGTTCTGGAGGCCAGAAGTCCAAAATCAAGGCATTGGTGGGGCTGGTTCCTTCTGGAAGCTATGAGGGAGAAAGCAAGTCATGCCTGTCTCCTGGATTCTGGTGACTGATGGCAATTCTTGGTGTCCCTTGGCTTGGAAACATCAACATCACAGCCTCTATTCCCATCCTCACATCACCTCTTCTGGTTGTGTGTCCTTTGCATCTCTCTCTCTCTTTTTTTTTTTTTTTTTTTGGAGATAGAATCTCACTCTGTCACCCGGGCTGGAGTGCAGTGGTGTGATCTCAGATCACTGCAACCTCCACCTCCCAGGTTCAAGTGATTCTCCTGCCTCAGCCTCCTCAGTAGCTGGGATTACAGGCAAGCACCACCAAGTCCGGGTAATTGTATTTTTTTTTTTTTTTGAGACGGAGTTTCACTCTTGTTACCCAGGCTGGAGTGCAATGGCGCGATCTCGGGTCACCGCAACCTCCGCCTCCTGGGCTCAGGCAATTCTCCTGCCTCAGCCTCCTGAGTAGCTGGGATTACAGGCACGTGCCACCATGCCCAGCTAATTTTTTTGTATTTTTAGTAGAGACGAGGTTTCACCATGTTGACCAGGATGGTCTCGATCTCTCGACCTTGTGATCCACCCGCCTCGGCCTCCCAAAGTGCTGGGATTACAGGCTTGAGCCACCACACCCGGCCCCGGATAATTGTATTTTTTAGTAGAGATGGGGTTTCAACATGTTGATCAGGCTGGTCTTGAGCTCCTGACCCCATGATCCACCCACCTTGGCCTCCCAAAGTGCTGGGATTGTAGGCATGATCCACCATGCCTGGCCCTTTCCATCTCTTATGAGGACACCAGTCATTGGACTTCGGCCCCACCTCATGGACATGATGTCTTCTCAGTCCTTATCTTAATTACATCTGCAAAGACCCTGTTTCCTGAGGAAGTCCTGTGTTCATCTGGGTGCACATGTTTTTGGGGTGACACTGTTTAACCCACCGCACTGCATCAAATGTGTGAGTGTGCTTTCTCTTGGCCTTTCTCCTGTTTGCCTTCTCTGTGCTGGGAGCTGGAGTTTCACACCCATCCACTTATCCTCTCGTGCTGAGCGTTGTCTCTTACCTGATGAGCAGCAAGATGATAGAAGTGAGAAAACTGAGGCACAGGCTTGCCCCAGGCTACACAGCCAGTAATGACAGAGGGTGGGTCGGAAGCCAGCCGCCTGCCCACCCGCCCCCCAGCAACAGCTGTATCTGGCCTCTGGTTTGTCCTTCTTCCCCGCCAACACACCATATAGCTTCTCATTTGGAAAACCCAGTGGCTAATAAAGTAGATGGGTTTCAGGATTGCAAAATACTGTGGTCCTGGCCTTTGCCTGTTGTGTAATCTTCACAGTGACCAGAGTGTTTGCAGTTCCCAGGAAGTTCACCCATTCCCAGCAGTGTCCCAGGGTCAAGCTCAGGTGACCTGTGGTGTTTTCATACCCATATATGTGCCTATGTTTATAACTTATAAAGTGGTTTTCCGGAAGCATCAAGGCATGTGGTCGTTCACAGATGACAAAGACAGAGGCTCAGGGGACTCAGTTACTTGCTGAGCTTTAAACCCAAGCCTATTTCTAAGGCTGGACTGAGTCTTTGAGAAAATGCAAAGTAACGTAGCACGATGTCAGACACAGAATAGACACTCGGCAAATACCGTCATAGATTCAGGCTTCCGAGTCCAAAGCAAGCAATTCCCATCTCCGACTAGAATTTCAAATTTTAAACTTGTTGTTGTATTTTGTATTTTTATTTTATTTTTATTATACTTTAAGTTTTGGGGTACATGTACAGATCATGCAGGATTGTTACATAGGTATACACATGCCATGGTGGTTTGCTGCCTCCATCCCCCGTCATCTACATTAGGTATTTCTCCTGATGCTATCCCTCCCCTATCACCCCACCCCCTGCTATCCCTCCCCTAGGCCGCAGCCCCCAACAGCCCTGGTGTGTGATGTTCCCCTCCCTGTTTCCATGTGTTCTCATCATTCAACACCCACTTAGCAGTGGGAATATTCGGTGTTTTTTTTTAAGAGACAGAATCTCACCGTGTTGCTCAGGCTAGAGGGTCATGGCATCTTAGCTCACAGCAGTCTCAACCTACCAGGCTCAAGCAATCCTCCTGCCTCAATCTCCTCAGTAGCTAGGACGATAGGCATGCACCACCATGCTCAGCTATTTTTAAAATTTCTTATAGAGAGAGGGTCTCACTGTGTTGGCCAGACTGACCTCAGACTCCTGGCTTCAAGTGACTGTATTCCCTTGGCCTCCCAAAGTGCTGGGATTATAGGCGTGAGCCACTATGCCGAGCCTAAATTAAACTCTTTAGTGTCAAAAAAATCTACTTGAGGCCAGGTATGGTGGCTTATGCCTGTAATCCCAGCACTTTGGGAGGCCAAAGTGGGTGGGTCACCTGAGGTCAGGAGTTCAAGACCTAACATGGCTAATATGGTGAAACTCTGTCTCTACTAAAAGTCCAAAAACTAGCCAGGTGTGGTGGTACCTGGCTGTAATCCCAACTACTCAGGAGGCTGAGGCAGGAGGATGGCTTGAACCCAGGAGATGGAGGCTGTAGTGAGCTGAAATGGCACCACTGTACTCTAGCCTGGGTGACAGAGCGAGACTCTATCTAAAGAAAAAAAAAAATCTACTTGAACCAACCAAAATTTCTGTTCCCACCTAGAATCCTAAATATTTTATAAATAAAGTCTTCAGAGCCTGAGAGTTCACTGGAACCAAGTGGCACCAGGTTTCTAATGAGCAGAATATTATTTTGAATCCCTCCAACACCTTTTCTTGATGAGAGTTACATTGCAGGGTGAATGCTTTTTATGCAAGATCATCGTTGTTGAAACAAAAGACGCTTAGCATATTTAGGTTGGAATGCACGGGAGCTAAATGTAGGGGGAGGTCTTAAGGAAGCCCGTTTTCTCTTCAAGAAACTAAAAGGTAATTCTTAAAGAACAGGCATTTGTAAATTAGGGAGGAAGAACTCCCTACAATATTAAAAATTCCCAACAAGAAACATCATAAAGGGGCTGGATTAAGCCAAAAAACCTAAAAAAAAAAAAAAAAAAAAAAAGAGGGGGGGAATTAGAAACAGAGAAAAGAGGGTTTTCATGTTGTTTGTAAATTTGTGAATAAATCTGTTAAAGAAATACTGGATTCATATTCAACTTGGAAAACAGGGAAAGGCCTTTCATTGCATGCTTAGAAGTTTGAATACACTTTCAGTAGCTCTTCGTTATCTCAAATTAAATCTTAAATTGAGCTTGTGGTTCTGTGAATTAATACTCCGGCCTTTCAGCCCCGCTGCTGAGGTCACTCAAATCTAATGGTGGAAATGGTCACAGGGTCGGGCCTTGGTTGGTGCTGTATAGAAATGGGCCTTAATGATGCTGGCAGATGTGTGCATTCTGCAGCTGGGGCAGCCGGCTAGTGGGGGGCTGCGGGGGAGGGGGGAGGAGTTGATGATCGTATTATTGTATCAGCCGCCTGTGTGAATGAGGAAGTTTCCCTTCCCACCATTCCAGGTTCAATAAGAGGCAGGTGTCTCCTAAAACAGGAAAATGTAAGGGAAGTCATCATTGCTTATCATTGCCTTCATGTTCACCATGGTGACCCACATCTCACGGTGCTGCAAAAGGAGAGAGGTCGCCCGTCTGTGTCATCGCATATAGCATTCTAAAGATGTTCCATTCATTCAACAAACGTTTAATAAAGACTTCATCTGAAGTTTAATGGACATTGTTTGATAAGACAGACCCAGCCCCTGGTATCAGGGAGTTTATATAAATCTATGCACATATCTGTGCACATGTGTGCGTTTAAGGCCTCTTGAGCCTGAGCGGATATGCATGTTTTAACTTTGCTATTTCTCTAAAGGGTTGGAAGGATTGGCTACTGTGAGCTTCGTAGACTTTTTTTTTTTTTCTCTCAAGAAAGGATCTTGCTCTGTCACCTAGCTAGAGTACAATGGTTCAGTCATAGCCCACGGCAACCTCCAATACCTGGGTTTAAGTCATTTTCCCATTGCAGAGTCCCAAGTAGCTAGGATTACGAGGCCAAGTCACCAGACTGCGCTAATTTTTGTTTTCTTGTAGAGATAGGGTCTTACTGTGTTGCCCAGGCTGGTCTCAAACTCCTGACCTCAAAGCAGTCTCCTGCCTTGATACTTGTTCACTGTAGCTTTCTACCTTCTGAATCTAACTTGTTTTTCTGTTACTTTATTTTATCTTACTTTTTATTTATTGAAACCTTAAAGAAAAGTTTTAAAAAATCCATTTGATTGTAAACAATCTTCAGAAATATTTAAGGTTAAAAATAACTCTCGTTTTAATTTTTATAAACATTTCTACACATAGACGCATTCAGATGCCTCATTTTGCCTGTAGAAAGGTTCTCTAACAATAAAATGACCCAATGATGATGATTTTTTTATTGACTCGAATGTGTGATTGATTGATTTACTGGATTCAGTCCGAGCTCCTGCCAAAGGTTAGGTCACTGACTCTAGAACTCTGTTTTCCTCATTCATTCATTCATTCCTCTAATCAATACGTATTGTACACTTGCTACATACCTTCCTAGGTCCTGGGATAAAAAACAAACAAAGTACTGCAGGGCCTGTATTAGTCTGTTTTCATGCTTGAAAAAGATACACCCAAGGCTGGGAAGAAAAAGAGGTTTAATTGGACTTACAGTTCCACATGGCTGGGGAGGCCTCGGAATCATGGTGGGAGGCAAAAAACACTTCTTACATGGTGGCGGCAAGAGAAAATGAGGAAGAAACAAAAGCGGAAACCCCTAATAAACCCATCACATCTCATGAGACTTGTTCAGTATCACCAGGATACCACAGGAATGACCAGCCCCCATGATTCAGTTACGTATCCCTGGGTCCCTCCGGCAACGTGTGGGAATTCTGGGAGATACAATTCAAGTTGAGATTGGGGTGCAGACACACCCAAATGATATCGGGGTCATAGGCACTTCGTGTGAAAACAGAACAGATAAGATGCGACACACGTTTCCTTTGGGAACAATTTTTGAGTCACTTCTGTTTTCATTGATTGTTATTTTCATTTTTGGTAGTGGTAGCAGTGGAAAATGGTGGCATTATATTCATAAGCCACGTGCTCTGTGCATTCTCTCTCACCATCCCCTAAACCCTACAAGGTTAGGGGGAAAAATGATAATACTCCTGAACAACTCCACTTTATAGATGAGGATGCTGGCACTCGGGGAGGTCAAGTGAGTTTCATAAGGCGATAAAGCAACCACATGGCAGGGCTGACTCCTGCTCAGATCTGTTCCGTGGCAGCCTCTTCTTACCGCACCGTCCTGACTTCCTTTAGCAAGATCTAAGAAAGGCGCAATCTGCTTTCCTTTTGATGGCGTGTGGCAGCAAGATGGCAGCGTGAATTTCCGAGAAGAGGATATGGGTCACTGATGGCATCTCCGAAGCTGAGCGGAACCAGTTTCTTCCTCAGGAGCTAGCTAAAGATGCTACTTTGGAGCTGAGATCCAAGTGAAACCCATTAGGACAGAAACCATCATCTTAGCCACCAAAACACAGAATGTTCTTGATGAGAACAGCTGGGGATTCTGGAATTGGCTGCTGGAGTTCAGAAGAGGTTTGGCTTCCCAGAGGGCAGTGGAGAGCTTCATGCTGAAAAGGTGGCCCCAGAGGCCTGTGTGCCATTGCCCAGCCTGCATTAGGAACTCCAAGGAGGGCTTGCTGTATGCAGGGCCTACAGTGGTGGGTTGTGATTCATCATGAACAGGGAGCCAAAGGCTGCCAAGTGTGGTGTCTGGGAGACTCTGAGGACAGAGAGCCAAATCCACAAAGTTTGTAGATGGCCTGATGATGCCCAGCGCGGGACTCTGTTAACTAATACATTGATGCTGCTGTGAGCCATGTGCTGCTCAGACAGGGTGTGCTGGGCATCAAGGTGAAGGCCATGCTGCCCTGGGACCCAACCGGGAAGACTGGCCCTAAGAAGCCTCTGCCTGGCCACGTGAGCATCATGAAACCCAAAGATGAGATATTGCTCACCATCCCCATCTCAGAACCAAAGGGTGGGAAGTCAGAGCCGCCTGCCGTCTGCCAGCCAGTCCCCACAGCATAACCGGCTCTCCTTGGCAGCTGTATCTAGAGTCTAGATATTACTCCATAAAGATCTTTAATAAAATATTGTACAAAGACAACCTACCTGGCATACCTGTATCCTAGCACTTTGGGAGTCATGGTGGGCAGATCACTTGGGGCCAGGAGTTCAAGACCAGCCTGGCTAACATGGTGAAACCCTGTCTCCACTAAAAATAGAAAAATTAGCCAGGTGTGGTGGCGGACCCTGTAATCCCAGCTACTTGGGAGGCTGAGGCATGAGAATCACTTGAACCTGGGAGGCGGAGGTTGCAGTGAGCTGAGATCACGCCCCTGCACTCCAGCCTGGGAGGCAAGAGTGGAACTCTGTCCCGAGAGAAAAAAAAAAAAAAAAAAGAACAACAGAAATATATTCTCTCCTAGTTCTGGAGGCCAGACATCCAGAATCGAGGCGGGGCTACATGTCTTTCGGAGACTGTTCCTTGCTTCTTGTGTTTCTGGTGGCTGCTGGCAGTTGTGGGCCTGTGACCATATTCCTCTAATCCCTGCCTCTGCGGCCACATGGCCTTCCCCTCCTGTGTTCACCACTCCTGTCTGCCTCAAATCTCCCTCTGCCTTTATCCTATGAAGACACTCATCTTGGGATTTAAGGTCTTCCTGGCTGATCTCATCTCCGTTCCTTAGCTTAATTTCCTCTCAAAGATCTGATTCCCAATGAGCTTGCCTTCACAAGTTGCAGGGACTTGGCTATGGAGCTGCCCTTTTTGGAGGCCACCATTCAACCCATGATAAGAGCATAGTGGCGAGATGTGAGGGTTGGTATGAGGTTAGATTCACAGCTGCCCATCTTAGCTGTGGGACAATTCTGCATTTCGTTAGCTGTCCTCTGCCTCAGTCTCCCTTTCTCTGTAACTAGAAGTGGTATTCATTGATTGTGCAGTATAGGCTGGACCATGGAGCTATTATATTTTTTGAATATGTTTCTTGGGTCGCTCTTTAGGACTAAGCAGCTGGGTTTAGATGATTTCTTCCCCATATTGCTTTCCTGCTCCTCCCCGCCACCATGTTATAGATGGTGGGAGGGAACTGGAGAGCTTTGATCCTTGGTTTCTCTGATCACACAACTGTTCTCTCCAACTCCAGGCTGCCTTTCTATGGGGGTTACAGCAAATTTAGCTGTGCCCCCAACTGTACAGTACATAGACATCAAGCGAAAGGGTAAGTGGATGAAAACCTGAATGGCTGATCCTCTAAGACAGTGAGAGCAGATGTTAACTGCACACTGGCCAAGTGTGCTGGGCTCAGTGCTAAGAGCTTCATGCAGATGACATCAAAGCGCCGTGATCCTGCCCATTTTACGGATGAGGAAAGTAAGGCTCAATGATACGAATTCACAGAGGAAGTAGAGGTGGGGTCTGTGAGGCTCAGAATGAGGTATGTAATCTCTAGGACCCTCTTCTGTTCTCCGTGTTTCTCTTTAACACATTTCCACCTTCATTTTCCAGCAAGGAGGCCCCAGGGCTGAAAGGAACCGGAAGAGTAAGGTCTAGGAGACACAGAGGCTGGGCGTGGTGGCTCATGCCTGAAATCCCAGCACTTTGAGAGGTCAAAGTGAGTGGGTCGCCTGAGGTCAGGAGTTTGAGACCACCCTGGCCAGTATGGTGAAACCCTGTCTCTACTAAATATACCAAAAAAAAAAAAAAAAAAAAAAAAACCAAAAAATTAGCCAGGCATGGTGGTGCACATCTGTAGTCCCAGCTACTGGGGAGGCTGAGGCAGGAGGATCACTTGAACCTGGAAGGTGGAGGTTGCAGCGAGCTGAGATGATGCCACTGCACTCCAGCCTGGGTGATAGAGCAAGTCTCT
Organism: Saimiri boliviensis; assembly: GCF_048565385.1. Taxonomy (NCBI): domain Eukaryota; kingdom Metazoa; phylum Chordata; class Mammalia; order Primates; family Cebidae; genus Saimiri; species Saimiri boliviensis. Next base: position 136,809,188 of record NC_133449.1, on the reverse strand, counting down.
GTCTCAGAAAAAGCAAAAACAAAAACACATGGATCCCCCAGCCAGTGTTCTTATTTCAGGATGGGCAGCAGGCACAGCACCTCCTTATTAGGAGTCAGATTAAGGGGGCGAGGCTGGCTGGCATGATTGGAGGACAGAGTCACTGTGGAAATTGTCAGGTTATGAAGGGAAGTTAACTGCTGAGTGTCACGAGGTGTGAATTGCTGCAGGCATTGGCATCTGGGAGCCCTGGTGTCTCTATTAGCTCCTCAGGCCGTGAGGCCTTAATGACACCCCTGCCAACAGTACAGGAAGCGGCAAGTGACAGTAGGAAAGAGGGAGGCCAGCTAATCTAATATGAACTCCCCACTGGGGACTGGGCGCTGGGGACTCCAAGGCCTGGCTTCTGCCCCCTGTCACCGTGGCAAAGACAATGACAGTAAAAGCTCAGCCTCCAGAGAGAAGAGCCTTTGATGAACCTGGGTGTTAATTTGGGGACCAGGCGAAAACTGGGGGATGCAGAATAGGAGGTCGCGCTGGAGGTCTGGAGGTGAGAGAGAAGAAGGGATCCCGTTAGGACCAACATTTAGGCAGCACTGCCGTGTACAGGATTCTGTCACCGTCATCGTCATCACTGTTCCTGTTTCCTGCCATCTGTCTATGAGGTGTCTGCCATCTGATGTCCAGCGCTGCACTAGACATCTTAAATTATCATTAGTATATGATCATATATAATAATTTAATTTATAACAGTGTATCATATTGATTAAGGTCCTACTGTATACCAAATTCTATCAGACACATGTCGTAATAATAAACATGATATAGTCTCTCATTATGTAGAAAATTTCACACACTGCCCTTTATAAATTATGATACTATGTTGTGTGGCAATTATGTACAGGGAACTTTCATTAATTGTAGTTACCAATATTGTCTCTAGCCTTCCAACCCTATAAAGTGGGCACAATTATTATTTCTCTTTTGCAATTGCCATTTAGCCTCAGCTGGACTGGAAAGCATGTCATAGGGACTCTCAAGCCACTGTCCTTTGAGCAGTATTTTTCACATTCTATCTGCATTCTTGTATTTAATCCTCAAATGTAGATGGAGCTTTCCCCCTTTTACAGATAGGTAATCAAAACTCATAGAGGTTAAAGCAGGTGTCCCCAGACTTTTTACATTGGGGGCCAGTTCACTGTCCCCCAGACCGTTGGAGGGCTGCCACATACTGTGCTCCGCTCACTGACCACCAATGAAAGAGGTGTCCCTTCCTGAAGTGCGGCGGGGGGCTGGATAAATGGCCTAAGGGGGCCGCAGGCGGCCCGCGAGCTATAGTTTGGGGACGCCTGGGTTAAAGGGACTTGCCAAAGCAACGGAACTGTGAATGGCAAAACCAGGATTTAAACGCTTTGCCGCCTTCTCCTTGCCATTCCACCCCATCATAAACTCTAAACACCATAAGTAGAACCATTGTAAGTCAGGATCCATCTGGAGGATGGATGGATGAAAAACAGAGACAAATAGGTAGGTAGGTAGGTAGGTAGGTAGGTAGGTAGGTAGATAGGTAGGTAGATAGATAGATAGATAGATAGATGAGATTTTAGGAACTGGTGAATTGACTCACACAAGTATGGAAGCCAAGAAGTCCCGAGATCTGTAGCTAGCAATCTAGAGACCCAGAAGGGCCAGTGGTAGAAACTTCATCCAAAGGCAGAGTCCCGATTTCAGATAGTCAGACAAAAAGAGAAAATTCTTTCTTACTCAGAGTTTTGTTTCATTTGGGCCTTTAACAAATTAAATGAGATGCAACCTTACAGGGCAGGGCAATCAGTTTCACTCTACTGATTCAAAGGTTAATTTCATACGGAAGCACCCTCACAGACACACACTGAGAAATCATGGTTCGTCAGATATCTGGGCACCCTGTGGCCCAGTCAAGTTGACACCTACAATTGTTTTTGTCTTGTTTTCATTTTTGGTGTTGTCATCCGGTGTCTAAGACACATGCAGTTAATTATCACACCACTCCCTTATCCTGTACCAGATTCTGCGCCAAGGATTTTAGAAAATCATGTCTCATTCAGTCCCCACCAGCAGGTCTGTTAATTATTATCCTCCCCAACCTAAGGAAACTGATTCTCAGAGGTTCAGTATATCCCAACATCCTACAGGATGTGAAGATTGTAGCCAAAATTGGAACTCCCAATTCCAGAGCTCCTCCCTCTTGCTAGCATTTTTCTTTGACCAGTTTTATGAATGAGAAAAGCTGTTGAGCGCCAGAGTAACCCTGCCCCTTCCAAATACCATCTGACATATACATTTAGCAGAAGAAAAATGACATGAGGTCTGGGGCTTGTTTTCAGATACTTCAGGGCCAGGCACAGTGGCTCACACCTGTAAGCCCAGTGCTTTGGGAGTCTGACGGGGGAGGATCACTAGAGGTCAGGAGTTCAAGACCAGCCTGGGCAACATAGTGAGACGCTTATCTCTCTAAAAATTTTTAAATTAAAAAAAGTCAACAAAATACTTCTGCAACAGCAGCAGCAAGAGCTGCTGCAACAAAAGAAAGAAGGCCGGGCATGGTGGCTCACACCTGTAATCCCAGCAGTGTGGGAAGCCAAGTTGGGAGGATCACTGGATCAAGAGATCCAGAGCATCCTGGCCAACATGGTGAAACCCTGTCTCTACTGAAAATACACAAATTAGCTGGGAGTGGTGGTGCATGCCTATAGTCCTAGCTATTTGGGAGACTGAGGCAGGAGAATCTCTTGAACCCTGGAGGCAGAGGTTGCAGTGAGCCGAGATCGCACCACTGTACTCCATCCTGGCAACAGAGTGAGACTCGGTCTCCAAAAAAAAAAAATCCTAACAAGCATATTGATACATATACATATATGTATACGCACACACACACATAAAACATATATGTACATATTATCATGTTGTCTATTTGCTCTTGAGAAAGTACTGCACTATGGCTGGGAGTTTCTCTGTTTTCTATGGTTCTCCCTTCCCTCACTTTCTGTAAGAAATAGTAGGCACCTATCTGACTATTTTCATGCCTTCCTGAAGAAGCCTGAAAATTAGAGTAAACAAATTACCCATTACGAGGGAAGCCCCCTTCCCCCCAGCAGATCCCCAGCGTCTTCTTTCACCTCTAGGAGATATTTTCCAAGGTCACTAAATTAAGCCTTCAGACAATCGAAAAATTGAATCTCAGTACATCTATTTTCCTAACAAAGTTTCTGCAGCACCGATTGGGGCTGACAGGTACAGCCGTGCAGCTTTCTGGGCTGTTCAGGTCGATTTGGCCAAGCAGGACGGCATCAGCGTGTATTGGAGGGAACATCTGAGCAGCTCGGGGGCCCCCTGGGAGTCGGAGAGTTCCTTACCTGCTTGCCACTGTAAATGACTATTTCTGTCGTTTGTGGAGCGTCCTTTTCTTCCTCCTCCTCCAACCCCATCCTCACCCACTGTAGCCGTCAGGTCAGGCGCCTCTTCTTCAATTATTTATCAAAAGGGCCATTGCAATCATTGCAAACCTGTTTAGGATTTGGAAACGTTGTTCCTTTTAAGGGCGCTAATGATGCAGCAGTAATCACAATGGTAGTGGAAGCGGAGGGGCAGAATGGGATGTTCTGGGAGTGAATTCTCTAAGAAGGAACTTCGTTCCAAGCCCTCCAGACTTTGCAGCTGCCACAGCCTGGTTGGTGGAGGGCTTGCAGAGCTTCGAACCATTCAGAATTTGGGGGCTGAAGGCCTTGGCTCTCTAAGCACCATCTCTATGACTTTTGAGGTCGTGTTTGCCTTCCAGCCCTCATTTCCCCTGACAAGCTGTGTCTTAGCTAGTGCTTTCAGCAAAGAATACACTTATGCTCCTGGAGGGTTGACATTCCCTGCAGTAGCCCCCTGTCAGCCTCCAAGATATACCCTAAAAGCTCCTGGGAAGGGTTGCATTTCACTCAAAATATCTGTGTTCATGTCAGCAGAAAAATGATGTCTTCTCTGGGCGCGGTGGCTTATGCCTGTAATCCCAGCACTTTGCGAGGCTGAAGCAGGCGGATCACCTGAGGTCAGGAGTTTGAGACCAGCCTGGGCAACATGGTGAGACCCCGTCTATACTAAAAATACAAAATTAGCCAGATGTGGTGGCGCATGCCTGTGATCCAGCTACTCGGGAGGCTGAGGCAGGGGAATAGCTTGAACCCAGGAGGCGGAGGTTGCAGTGAGCCGAGATAGTGCCATTGCACTCCAGCCTGGACAACGAGAGTGAAACTCCATCTAAAAAAAAATGATGTCTAAATTTGCTTAGTAGTGAATAAAGTGGACACTCTGGGAAGATGCAGTGAGTTTCTCCTATGGCTTCGAGTATACACTGGTACCCTGTGTGGGAGCATCCAGTGCTCATGCCCAGGTGCACAAAGCCAGCATCCATGCCCTGCACACCAAGAGGCAAGCTGCATGACAGTTCGGTGCAAGTCCTTAGGTGGGTCACTCCATCTTTCTCTTCTTGAGTTTTTCTCATCTGTGACAGAGTGATCATAGTACTATTTCCATTGTTAGGGGCATTGAGAAGAAGAAGTAAGATCATTTATGTAAAGCACAAGGCATAAGTATTCAATAAGTACCCAGTACATTCTAGCCAAAATAATAGCGACGACTGTGACCTCCAGAAGCTTTTACTGAGCATCTGTCTGTAGCACTGCATGTCAAACCGAGCTAGAATGCAGTCTCGTAGAAGACGTGCGGGAGGAAAGCGTCCTTGGCAGGTTCTCATCTTGGTGATCTCTTTGTAATTTTCTCAAATAGCCTTCCTCTTTTCTCGCTTTCAGTGACAGCTGCATGTGTTGCTCTTGTCACTTTTACCTGGATCCACTAACCCACCACCTGGGTATTTGCAACAGTTATCCACTGCTGCCGAACAAATTACCCCAGGATGTAGTACCTTAAAAGAATAAGTACTTAGAATCTCATAGTTTCTGTGGGTCAGGAATTAGGGAGTAGCTTACCTGGGTGGTTCTAGCTCAGGGTCTCTTCTGAAGTTGCCAGCAAGCTGTTGGCCTTGGCTGCAGTCTCAGAAGCCTGGCCTGAAGGGGGAGGTTTCACATCCAGGAGAGCTCACAGACATGGCTGTTGGCAGCCGGTGGGGGCCCCTCTGGACAGCTGCTTGAGCAGCCTCACAATATGGCCTTTGGCCTCCCGCGAAATGAGTGATCTCAGAGAGTTGGTGAGGAAAATGCAGCAAGGCCTTTGAAGCCCTGTTCTTAGTGTCAAGCACTGTAACTACAGCTACGTTCTGTTGATTGGAAGCGCACCAGTAAAGATCATATTTAGGAGCGGGGAACCTGGCTTTACCATTGGGAGGGAGGTCTATCAGAGAACTTGGGGACACTTTCTAAAACCTACCGCCCTCTGCCACTCCACATGCCCTGGCTCTCCTAACACCTGCTTGCTCCACTGGTTCAGCTATTGGCAATGGCATGGAGTGTGGGAAATGCGTCCATCTCTCCTTCCTGGGTAAGAAAAGTCATCACCCTGTTAGTGTGAATCCGTGTCCTACTCCCTCTCAGGAGGGATTTTGATTAGAGAATGGCCAATCCAATGGAATCCTGTGTCCTGGCGGAGCATAGAAGCCAGCAGATGAGTGGGGGGATGCCTTTGGAGTAGGAACCTTGAGCTTCCTCCATCATGTTCCTTAGAGAATGTCCCCAAAGACAGATGACATCATGTATCATTATTTCAGCAGTGACTTTTGAACTCGAGCAGATCTATTCGTTTTTCTCTCTGAAAGTAAGAAGCTCTCTTTAGAGCATTGCTGCCATTGGACAACATACTAGGTCCCCATCGGTGTTAACAGTTAGTTCGATCCAGAAAAGCACAGTGACCAGGCTTAGCCTTTTCTTTTGACTTTTTTTTTTTTTCAGACGGGGTCTTGCTCTGTTGCCCAGTCTGTAGTGCAGTGGTGCAATCACAGATCACTGCAGCCTCCAACACCTAGGCTCAAGCCATTCTCCAGCCTCAGCCTCCCTAGTAGCTGGGACTCCACGTATGCACAGCTGTGCTTGGCTAATTTTGACTGTTTTTTTTTTTTTTTTTTTTGTAGAGATGGGGCTTGCTTGTTTTTTGTCCAGGCTGATTTTGAACTCCCGGCTTCAAGTAATCCTCTCACCTCAGCCTCCCAAAGCACAGGAATAACAAGCTCTTCCTTTTTTTAATACCAGTCCTCAATTTGCACACTTTCCTGTTTACAGCTGCTTTCTCCAATGTGGCTCTTGCTTTCATTTTTACTTAATGGCCTGGCTGTCTCCTCCTTATTCTCCTGCCTTCTATCCCCTTTCCTCCTCATTCTCTTCTTCTGTGAAGTCAGAAAATTGGGTTATAACACCTACAACATGTAGTGAGGACAGTCTTTTACCATAACCTCAGTAGGCTATGGTGCTTGTATCTGATGTTTCCTAGTCTCTCTCTTGTTAATTTACTGCTCACTTGTTCTTTTCTCCTTTGTGTAACTGACGTGTGTAAGAATCTTGAATGTCGGTATGGTGCTTAGAGATTTCACAACAATTTAGTGAATGCTATTACCTCAATGCATTCTCTGTGAAATTGGGTGTGACTATACCCATTTTGCTGATGAGGAAAGCGAGGCTTACGAGGGTCCGGTAAATTTACCCACCGTCACACAGCTCACAAGCAAGTGCAGGCTTCCAGATAAGGTTTGCTGGCTCACGTATTTCATGCTTTTTCTATGATACCATACAGGTGCTTTGTCTCCCAGTGGAGTATAAGTTCTCTGATGCCAAGGATTCTATGTCATTCTGTGTTGTGTCCTTTTGGCTTCAGCCTCAGTGTCTCACATTTGTGAAGCATTTGGAAAATTTCAGCTGAATGAGTGAATGAGTGAAGCCATCAGTCAAATCAGAACACTGCTCACACATGCATCCCAAGTCCAACTGTCGAACATCCGAAACTGAGCAGTATGCAGCCTGTTAAGACCAGCGATGCTGTGGCGTGAATAACAACGGGATAGGAACATTCCCTTCTCATAAATCTTGTAAATTTGCATTGTTTGTGCCGAACGGGGCCTGTGCATTCTGGTAGCAAACACGGAGAGGCCCAAAAGGCTGATCTGGGACCACGTCCCCACTGAACACTGCCCTGTGCTAAGTCTGCAGAATATTTAAATAAGGGGTTAATTTATAAAGTGAGCTGCAGGAAAGTTTCCAGGATTGTCAGGCATGTGTCTCATAAATCGGCACAAATTGAATCTAGGTTTCTGTGCCCGTCAGCTCCTAGGTAAACCAAAATTTATTGAGAAGTGTATAGGTTGCCATCCAAAGAAACATAGTAAATGAGAAAAGTGTATCCTCAGGAGGTCTCTAAACAAGGACTGAAGGCTGGAAGCAAGGACGAGGGTCTGTGGTGTAAATTCCCCGTTGCCCAGGTTCGGAAGGTACAGTGTAGTTTGTTGCAGATGGAGACAACAGAGTTCCAGGAATTCTTGGGCTTTCTTGAACATTCCGCTGACTTCTTGACAGAGTAAAGATTTTGTCAATTGCAGAGTTAATTTGTAGATGCATTACAGAGGGGATACAGGCAAAGAGGAGGCTGACCTCAGGATTTTGCATATGTCAAATCATTAGATTAGCTTACCCAGAACTAAAAACATTAAGCAGTATGTAAATACGAAGCTTCAGTTTTTAATGATTATTTATATTATATATATTATAATGACTGTTTTTAATAATTATGCATACTACCTTAGTCTAAGCAATCATATTAGCAGTTCATAATTATTGAAGGGCTGTCAGGAACCAGACACTGTGCTGAGTATTCTACAAACTTTTTTTTTTTTTTCAATTCCCACTCAATTTTTTTTTCTCTTTTGAGATAGAGTCTCACTCTGTTGCCCAGGCTGGAGTGCAGTGGCACTATCTCGGCTCACTATAGCCCCCGCCTCCTGGATTTGAGTGATTCTTCTGTCTTAGCCTCCTGAGTAGCTGGGACTACAGGCGCAACACCACCATGCCTGGCTAATTTTTGTATTTTTAGTAGACAAGATTTCACCACGTTGGCCAGGTTGTCTTGATCTCCTGACCTTGTAATCCGCCTGTCTCGGCTTCCCAAAGTGCTGGGATTACAGGCGTGAGCCACTGTGTCCGGCTTTTCTACTCAAAAAAAAAAAAAAAAAAATTTTTTTTTTGAGACAGTGTCTCTATCTGTGGCCCAGGCTGGAGTTCAGTGGCACGATCTCGGCTCACTGCAACCTCCATATCCAGGGTTCAAGTGATTCTTCTGCCCCAGCCTCCTGAGAAGCTAGGACTACAGTCACGTGCCACAATGCCTAGCTAATTTTTGTATCTTTGGTAGAGACGGGGCTTCACCATATTGGCCAGGCTAATCTCGAACTCCTGACCTCGTGATCCACCCACGTCGGCCTCCCAAAGTGCTGGGATTATAGGTATAAGCCACCATACCCAGACTTCCACTTAAATTTTTGAGGGGGCTTGCAGGGTGTTAATGTGCCCATTTTATGGAGGGGGAGAAAGAAGCCCCAAAATGATGCCCAAGGATCTTAAGCTAATGTATGGGCTTGAATCCAGTGTATCTAGCTCCAAAAGGCATGTTTTTGTCACAACTCAGTGCTGGTTCTCGTTATTGTAGTGGTCTTCTCACTACCTAGAAAACAAGTCCCGGCATTCTTATACAATTTATTCACCTAGCCAGGATGATTTAATATTTTATGCTGTAGCTTTTATCTCTTTAGCTCCAACATTCAAAACGTTGCGCAAAATATTCTAGTGGTAAGTAGAGGTTTTAAACCCACACGTTGATGATGGTCAAATCCTCTTAAAAGGGTGAACCACAAAAATGACTTTAAAAGGGAAATATTCCTTCAATATTAGAAGTGCCCGTAAGTGGCTGGGCGCAGTGGCTCACACGTGTAATCCCAGCACTTTGAGAGATCGAGGCAGGTAGATCACCTGAGGTCAAGAGTTTGAGACCAGCCTGACCAACAGGGAGAAACCCTGTCTCTACTAAAAATACAAAATTAGCTGGGCATGGTGGCGCATGCCTGTAATCCCAGCTACTCAGGGGCTGAGGCAGGAGAATCACTTGAACCCGGAAAGCAGAGGTTGCAGTGAGCCGAGATTGCGCCATTGCACTCCAGCCTGGCCAACAAAAACGAAACATCGTCTCAAAAAAAAAAAAAAAAAAAAAAAAGTGGCCATGAGCATATTAGTGGAGCAGTTGTGCATTGCAGAAAGAGAAGGTGGATACCCTCTGAAATCACACAATCAGCACTCAAGAACGTTCACAGAGTCGTTCAGCACTTGTTGATATCAGACCTTATAGAAGCCTTACTGGCTAGCCCAGAAATTACGAATGCATTTTATACAGTCGGCAACAGAGACATGAGGTGACTTGCCTGAGAACACACAGCAGTTCTGGAACTCAGCCTGTGCTACTGTGACCTCACGAAGAGATCGAGCAAATGAGGCTCCAGAGAAACCAAAACCTAAACAACAACTACAAATTGTATGACCGAAATACTGCCAACGGCCATCGGAAAAATGTCTTCCACTTCTTTTGATGGGAAAAGAGGAAGGACTCAAATCTGAATTGAACATATTTTTTTTTTGTTTCTGACTCTTTATGTAAGCAGAGCTTCAGTTGTATCCTCAGATATATTTGAGACTAACAAGGAAATACACAATTACGTTCCTACCTAAGCTGCCACTTCTTCAAAGCCTTGTTATTCTTGTTCCTTTCAATGTATTTCAACTCCAAAATACACGGTGACATGAAAATTGTGTATTCAGATTGTTCTATTGATTTGTTGAGAAAGTGACCTTGTATGCACGCGTGAAAGTAGAGAGATTTATATATACCGCCTGGCCTCTTCTTTGTAAGGGTCTGGGGAACAGCAGTGGTGACCATGCATTCTTTTTAACACTTAGATTTACTCTTCCTTTGCGCAGACTAATAGCGCACTGATGTGGGATCCAGGGAGGGATCCTTAGAAAGTCACTGTGGCCCAGGGAGGGACAACTGGCACTAAAATCTTGTGCTCCATTTGCAAAGCCAGTGACCCCCTGCAGAGATAGGACACTGTCCTTTTGATTTCCAGAATGGCTTCCCTGGGGCTGAACTCTCCTGAAACTGATTCCCACACGGACCTACTACCACGGACTCACCTGAAGGGCGGCATCCAATATTCTAGTAGGGTCTCACACGGGCATTTTCAGACACCTCCACCCCTTGCCATGTTTAATAAGTTGCATACGTTGTTCGGGAGGAAAAGGAATGAGCGTTCCTCAGCTCGTGCACTGCAGCAGGGCTTGCAGATCCAGTACCTCATTTAATTCTTGCTACAACCCTTGAGGTGGGTGGCATCAGGCCATTCACTGGGTGTAGAAAATGACTTGCAGAAAGACTGTAGCAGCTCACTTAATATCAGGCAGCTGGTAAGTGGCAGAGACGAGGCTGCACCCAGGACTTCTGATCTGCATTCTGATCTATTTAATCATTCTGCACACCTAAAGCCCCTGTGGTTTGGATTCATAATCACAGGACTGAGATGAAATAGAATTTCTTAGCACAGGGAGCCAGGCAGTACATGGGCTTTTGCCAAGAACTTTTTTTGTGTGTGCGTCAGAGTCAGAGTTTGGCAGACAAAGATGAGAGATGGAAGGTCAGGGGCAGAAGAGAGAAACAGAGAGAGTGGAGGCTGTTCTCTAGAATACAGAAGCTGTTTCTTCATCCCACACAATGGAAACCAGAGCCCAGATTATATTAACAAGACGTTCCAGGATTGCAGGTGGAACTTTGCTACTTAGGGATGGGGGAGAGGAAGAAAGAGACAAAGAAGAAAAAGAAAAATAGCAGGTAGAAACATTAAAAAAAAAAAGGTTACCCGCATGTGAATGGCTTTTATTATCACTGCTAGGCTGAAGCAGAAGACTTGAGCTGTGTAAAATGTCACTTGCTCTTATCACGGTTCATAGAGATTACCTTACAATGCGAGTTTCATTTTCATGCCTCCTACCACTTAGAGAAGTGAACGAGGCAACGACTCCTTTATTCCCTAATCCTCGCCCAGCAACTTGCTTCTTCCTCTGTGTTTTGTGTCATTCTGTATGATATTGTATCAAGGCAATTCACAGCAGTGGTTGAACCAAAAGCAATTTAAGTCAAAAATGGACAAATATGGATGTCACTTATAAGGCTTGTTCAGAGGCCTTTGACATCACTCAAAGCCTGAACACTTCTCAGGAGTGAGATGCTTTTTTTTATTATTATTTTTTATTTTCTAGCAACGCAGGATTGGAGATTTAATACAGACCTTTTAGTGAGGCATCTACATGGTTCTTACCTAGAAACCATTTACTGGTAAAGCAGATATTTTATATCATATACCAAGAAAGAGGGGCTGATGAAGATTGAGTGATTAGAAACGCAAGTGAATGCCCAAGGTGAAGTTAGATGTATTCCTTGTATATGGTAATTTGTAATAACAATAGCCACCACGTGTAGTACTTCCTAGATTTGGGCATGGTGTTAGAATCTTTAGTTAAGGAGGCTTTCATAGTCACCCTGTATAGAAATATTGATAAGTATAAAGACAAGTGTTATTGTCCCCATTTTACAGATGAGAAAAGGGAGTCCCAGGGACCTGCCTGCTCCAGGGCACAGAAAGCTTGAATGAGAAAATGTACTGTGTTTTGCTCCGGAAGCTTCACCAAAGATCTCTTTAGCTCCAAAGGCTATTCTCGTTTTGAGAAAGACTGGTGCGGTTGGAGGCCAGGAGCCCTCTCTTGGCCATGTGCCTTCCGCTCTGTCTCTGGGATTGTAGGGGAGGCTGGTGGCTTGAGAGCCTCCTTGTTCAGCTCTGCCAGGGAGCACATTGGAAGGTAGTTTTTCAGGTTGTCGTGGGTGGTGGTGAAGCAGAGGGATGCAAAGCAGGCCACATGGAGGGCTGTGCCTTGGTCATTCCCAGGAAGCAAAGCGAGCATCAGAAAAGGCAGCGTGGTTGCGCCATGGCATTGCAGAGTGACAGTGAACCAGGGTGAGAACAGCACGCAGGAAGGAGAGGACAGAAACTCTACCCCACGCCCTGGAGGGTCAAAGAGCTGACTTCAGAGCAGACTTGAGTTCCTACATGTTGATTTTTAGAGAACTCAAGACACAGTTGCATCTTAAAATGTTGAGATTTACACACATACACGAGATTATTTTCTTTGGCTGCAGAAGAACTACAAAAGAGTGAAAAAGCCAGTCCAAAAGATCGCATGTGGTAGGATTCCATTTACATAACGTTCTTGAAATTAGAAAATTACAGAAATAGAAAACAGATGGCCGGGCGTGGTGGCTCACACCTCGGGCACTCTGGGAGGCCGAGGCGGGCGGGTCACCTGAGGTCAAGACTTTGAGACCAGCCTGACCAACATGGTGAAAGCTTGTCTCTACTAAAAATACAAAATATTAGCCCGGCGTGGTGGCATATGCCTGTAGTCCCAGCAACTTGGGAGGCTGAGACAGGAGAATTGCTTGAACCTGGGAGGTGGAGGTGGCAGTGAGCTGAGATAGTGCCATTGCACTCCAGCCTCGATGACAGAGTGAGATTATGTCTCAAAATAAAATAAAATAAAAACACAGATTTGTGATTGCCAGGGACTGGAGAGGAGTCGGGGGTGAGTGGAAACCAGAGTGTATGTAAAACGGCAATTGGAAGATCCCGGTATAGATGGAAACGTTCCACATCTTGACTGTCTCAATGTCAGTTTGCTGGTTGTGAAATCGTACTAGAGTTTTATGAGTTACAACCTTTGGGGGAAACTGGATCAAGGGTGCATGAGATTGCTGTATTTTTTCTTACAACTACATGTGAATCTACACTAATCTCAAAATAGAAACTTTAATTAAAAAATAAAGAACTGCTCAACCTTTTGGGGGGAAAATCAGCAAGTAAATTCAAATCACCCACGAGCCTCCCACCCAGAGAGAGTCACCATGTGTCTTTTGATATATATTCTCTTCCTCCCTTCCAGTCTCTCTCTTCTGTTCCTACATATAAAATGGAGAGGTTTAAACATGTAATTCCATCTAACTATCCCCTGGCTTGTTAATATCCAACCTTTGCATGTTCTCAGAAAGGTCTGATGGCTGTGCTGAAACTTGCTGGTTTCACATTGATTTTGACAAAAGACAGCAACAAGATCCCTTTCCTAGGATCTAATCCATGTAGATCACTGTGGATTCAGAATGGATGCATTTTATATACAGGGCTGGGAGCTTTTTTTTCTCCCCTTCCTCATACTAATAGGTGTTAATATTTGCAATAAATATTACTTATGTCTGTGAATTGAACTGCATCCCAGACTGTCAGCTCCTGTTTATTTTCTCACTGTAATTGCTCCAAGTTCTCACTGTTATGGAGGGTGGGGAGTGGGTAGAGTTAGGTTAGGCTGGAGGGCGCATCTGATTTGGAAAATACATCCCTGGGGATGTTCCTAACAAATGAAAAGCTTGGTGGGTGATGATAAATTGGGACTGAGGAATGGCTTAGCAGAAGGCTTGAAGAACCCAGCTCCCTAAACTGTCTCATCATGCTCAAGAGATATTTTTCCAAGCGCTTTTGTTTCCAGAGACTTCCCAACCCCAGGCACTAGCTAAGCCTCGAGGCAGGTCAGTGCCCAAATCCTGCATTTTGTAGATAATCATGTATTAGCTCGTGACTTAAGCAAGTTGCTTCATCTTTCTCATCCTCCATTCCCTTTTCTGAGCCACAGTTTCTTTATCTTTTAGTAGAGTTAACAAGTTCCTGGGTGTTTGAAAGATCAAATGAGTTAGAACATGAGAACATGCTTTGCACAAACAAAGTCGTACACAGAATAAGTTATTATGGGATGGGAGAAACCCTTTGCAGACATGCCTCCCAGTTGACTCTCAGTGTGTACTGGTGGAATAATTTGTTAATATAAAAGAATTACCATCACTAGTCCTAACTGTGCACATTCTTGACTCTGTGACATTGAACAAAATCCTGAACCTCTCTGTGCCTTGATTTCATGTCTTGCTCTTATTTTGAAGAGAGATTCTTGTGTGGCTTTGGGGAGAGAAGACATGAGGCATGGTAAGGACTCCGTATGTCCATGACTGAGAAATTCAGTAGGCCCACAGTTAATGCAAAGTCCTCATGCCTCTGCAGTACAATAATGAAGACGAGTGATGGCCTGGCATGATTCCACTACTAAGGGCGGCTTAATACGTAGAGTCTGCAGAGCCAGTGGTTTAGTTTGCTTTGTTTATGTCAGCATCAAACAGGATTCTTATGAAGTTGGTAAGTCATTTAAAACTGACTGTTGGCAGGGTGTGGCTCACGCCTGTGACCCCAGCACTTTGGGAGGCTCAGGTGGGTGGATCACAAGGTCAGGCATTCAAGACCAGCCTGACCAACATGGTGAAACCCTGTCTTTACTAAAATACAAAAAAATTAGCTGGGCATGCTTGTGCATATCTGTAATTCCAGCTACCCAGGAGGTTGAGGCAGGAGAATCGCTTGAACCTGGGAGGCAGAGGTTACAGTGAGTTGAGATTGCTCCACTGCACTCCAGCCTGGGTGACAGAGTGAGATTCAGTCTCAAAAAAAAAAATACTGATTGAGTAGGTCTAAGTGGTGCTTGAGATTCTTTGTTTCCTTTTTTGATTTAATTTTTGTGGGTACCTAGTATATATATATACATATATGCGAATTTGTTTTTAAGTGTCGGTACATAGTAGGTGTATGTATCTGTGGTCTGTGTTCCTTACAAATTTGGTGAACCCCCAGGGGATGCTGTGTTGTTGGTCCAGGAACCACACTTTGAGTAGCAAATGTTTAGATAATAGTTCTCAATAGTAGAAGTTTTGCCAGCGGAGGGGGCATTTTGGAAATTTGGCAAGGCATTTTGGTGGCCTCTGGCACTTAGCAGGTGGGGGTCCATGGGTCCATCCTGTGATCCATGGGCAGTCCAATGCAACAAAGAGCTGCCTACATCCCAATAACATGCACCTGTGCCCCTGGACTTTCATTTCAATAAAAAACTGGTTTGCAGTGATCTGAGCCCAGAACTCACTCTGCTTGCCCAGAAACACAATGTACACCGAGTCTCCCAGAAATGCAGGGTCCTTCTGAATCAAGGGAAGATTGCATGGTGTTTTGTCCAAATCTTGGTTTGGTCAACTTCACGCAGCGCTGCTCATAATATTTGAGTCACCCTGACATGTGATCTGTCTATATACGTCACTGTTTATATTCATGGTGATTCAATGGTTGTGTGCTAGAGCTGCGCTCAGTGAGCAGCTCATGAAAGCAGATTGTGCCTACTTTTTCCAAAATCTGCCTTCAGCGATATCATGTTGGTAGCTTGAAACTGACCATGGTGAGAATCTTTACACCATGGAAATTGGCAAATGCTACTAGTCAGAATGATTGTTTGAGTTTTCAGTTTTTAATTTTCAGAGTTGGTTTGCCAACATGATGTCTGTATTAAAATATATGTAATGCTACTTTCAAAGTGTTAAGTCTTATGGGAACACATTAAGAAATTCTAGTGAATTTTTGTTTTATGTATATTGAATCCAAGCCTATTAAGTATGTGCAGACATTAGACTATTTCATTACAGGCTTCTGGTATACTCCTGTCTAAGCAGTTACCTTTGAAAATGTGTGTTAGCTTCTTAGCAGTTTTTTTCTTTAAAAACTTTTATAATTGTGACATGATATTACTTTTGTTAATTATGTGGGGGAGTAGATTATGTTATTCATGAATTTCATTTCAGGACCTTGGTATGGAGCTATGGAATATTTCTTTTAAAAGGAGGGTCTTGGAATGCTGGGCTTCAGTAGCCTGATCTAATTAATGCACCAGGCAGAGCTGGGACACTCAGCTCTTCTCTTGGAGGGTAGGGATAGAAGAGACTCGCTATAAAGGTAAATGGTAATCAGCAGCTTCCCTTCAGGGTAACCAGAAGGATCTGAGCTGACTGGGTGCCTTTGTGGAAGTGTGTTTTGAACTGAGATTAGAGAGATCAGCAATGTGTCTCGTAAAGTAATCCAGAAGCAGTTCATTCTAAACCGATTCAGCAATTCAGCAATCAAAGAGGAGGAAGCCAAAACTCAAAATGGGTTGGGTGCAGTGGCTCGCTTCTATAATTGCAGCTCTTTTAGAGGCTGAGGCTGGAGGATTGTTTGAGGCTAAGAATTTGAGATCAGCCTGGGCAACATAGGTAGACCCCATCTCTAAAAAAACAAACAAAAAACATTATATTAGCTGGTTGTGGTGGTGCACACCTGTAGTCCTAGGTACTTGGGAGGCTGAAATTGGAGAGTCGCTTGAGCCAGAACGTGCGTGGCAATGGTGAGCTAGTGATACCCTGTCTGTCTCTCTCTCTCTCTCTCTCTCTCTCTCTCTCTCTCCCTCTCTTTCACACACACACACACACACACACACACACACACACACACACAAGTTGGAAATGAGTGGGAAAGAATCTAAGATGATTGGAAATAGTGTACATAGAGTACAGGAGGAGTCAGGCATGGTGGCTCATACCTGTCATCCCAGCACTTTGGGAGGCCAAGACGGATGGGTCGCTTGAGCTCAGGAGTTTGAGACCAGCCAGGGAAATGTAGTGAGATGCCATTTATATAAAAAGTAAAAAAAAAATAATAACTCATGCTTCTAGTCTCAGCTACTCCAGAGGCTGAGGTGGTAGGATCGCCTGAGCCCAGGAGTTGGAGGTTGCAGTGAGCCAAGATCACGCCACTGCACACCAGCCGTGGTGACAGAGTGAGACCCTATCTCAAAAAAATAAAATACAGGGGAAGATGAAGATAGACTTAAAATACACTCTCTACAAGAAAGTAAGAAATACGGAAAGAAACCTAATTTAGAAAAATGCATGCACACACAGGCACGCTTCTCAGGACTGGTCGGTGGAGAGGATGTTTGTTGACAGAGCTGGCTATTTTACTGTAAGTGCTGCAAACATTGCACTAATGTTTGGATCTTTGCTTTTGGCAATCACTTCCCTTGTTAATTTTTTTTTTGGCACCATAGAAAGGTTTCCATAAATAGTACCTTTAATGGAGTGTGTTACTTTATTACTGTCAGCCGCTATCATAGGAGGGGAAAATTCAATAAACACAAAAACAAAGATTAGAACATAGAAAGCTTTCAATTCCAGATCCTTCATGAGCTTGTACCTCTAAAGAATGCAGCCTTTCTGTTTCCCCTGCTGAGAAATTCTTACTTTTTGGAGTGGTAAAGCCACCTGAGTCAGTGCGACATCCATCAAATTTGGAAAACGTTGATTATTGTAGTGCCTGTTTTGTTGACTTAGAAAGCCAGTCGCCCCTTCCTATGCTGCTAAGATGTGAATGTTCAGCTCAGAGGATGAGATAACTGTCAGCTTTGCCTAAGCTTTGGGCATTAGCAACCTCCACATGCAACAAACCCACGAATGAAACGTTGTGATTCTTTGACATGAAATAATTGGAAATCACTTCCTTGGCTAGAGCAGGGATCCAGTGTAAAGGAGGAAGTAAAAACAAAAAGGCATAAATATATGAGAAAGGGAGCAAATCACAGTCATTGAGGAGCAACGTAATTCATTCCCTCTCCCTGGCTCAGCGTAGATGCAAATGATGTATCATTAAGTAAGTCCCCAATACAAAGACAGCCAGCATAACTGTTGCATCAAATATTTAGCCAGAGCCAACAGCAATTTATTATGTTTTTTTAAATAAGTTTGATTTACTAACCTTCAGTGCAATCCCTATTTTTAGAGGTTGGCTCATATTTTTAATTTGTTTTCTCTGAAGTGCTGCATCCTTGGTAGTGTTTCAGCTGTCCACTCGGTTCCTAATGGCAGAGCAACACCGAAAAGCGTAATTACATTTCCTAATTATGTGTAATTAGGCAAAACCCAGATGATGTATTCAGCATGCTCTGAGAATAGCCAGGGGTCAAGGACTGCTGGAATTTGGTAACATTTTTATAAATAAGCTGGTGCGTTATTTAACGTGGGGATCTAATGTGATGCTGGGTGCCGTGTAGACCGATACCGTGGTTGAAATCTATCACATCTGTTTATTTAGCCAAGTGAAACTGTAAGTGATTCCCCATCTCCTCACCTTCCCCTCTTTTTACAACCTGAGTTTGGATGTGCTACTCTTAACCCAAGAGAGGCCCTCTCAACTCGGAACCATAAAGTTCTGCTTACTGACAGCCTAAGTGATATTTATTTTTTCAAAGCTTAATCCTTTTGAAACATGGAGAAATAAATACATCCTCTTATCTACCATATGCCTGGGATGGGAAATAAATTCTTATTTTCCTGCCGTGCGGTACCAGTGGGCTACAATGAATAATTTGGGCAGTCTCAGTGAAGATAATAGGGAAGCCTTCTCTATTACCAGCGATAATTATGAATCTCATAATAGAAAACATCCCGAGCCTGAACATCAATCAGGGAAGATAAACAATGGGAAATGATAGGTATACAAAAGAGAAAATGGCAGCAGCACATATGGAGGGAAAGACCGCAGAATTCTGGCGGGGTTATAAATCATACAGTCAAATAATTTCTGTGCAATTAACATCGTCCAATTAAAACATACGCTTTTAAAGAAAGATTTTGCAGCCTTTTAAGCTGGGCAACTGGCTGCCTTTCAAGATTCATCTGGGAACCCCAGTGTTGTCCTTCTTGAGTCTTGTATATTTATTTATCCCCCGGCCAGAGTTGGCTGGGGTACGGTCTAACAATGTTACTGTGTCAGCTGACCCAGTGACCTTGCTCCAGCTCACCAGGGACTGACCATACACCAGAGTGGCCAGAGCTAGTGGTGGCTGACTCTCAGGATCTCTGGCCCCAACAGGACAACAAAGACTGGCCTTATTGAGGCAGGAAGTCTTAACTTCCTTGGCTCGCCTGAAAGGCTGTCTCCAGCCATGCGGACACAGACCAGTGAAGCGCTCGGAAAAGCTACAGTCAAATGGAAAACCTTCATTCCAAAGGGTCGTTGTCTCCTCCTATTTAGTAGCCCTGCATTCATGCGCTTTCTTATCTTGCTGTCTTTATCAAATACCGAAGTACTTCTGTGGACTGATCTTAAAAAACAGAAAAAGGGAATCCATTCGTAACTGTGAGAAAATATTGCCTATTCGATTGCTATCACCACTCAAAATGAAACTTAAGACTGCATGGCTAATTTATTTACTGCATCATGGACAAAAACCAACAGGGTTTCTAGCCTGTCCTGGTATCTGTCTGCATGTAGAAATTCACAGACCATGGCCATACTGACATGAATTCAAATGAGAAGTTTTCCATTCTAAACCCTGTTTAGGAGCAGCCTGAAAACTTGGGTCAGCTGTCAAATATATCCTGAAGGCCACAAAGTATGCTCATGGATTTTGTTTTATAGGCTTAACATAATATTTTATAAAACATATTTTTAAAGAAATGTGTAATTTTGGACTTTCAAGATGGCCGCCTAAGAACAGCTCAGGACTTCAGCTCCCAGTGAAAGTGCAGAGGGTGAGTGGACGCCGCATTTCCAGACGAACTCTTAATGCCCACAGACCAGGAGATACCCAGGCAGAGGGGTCGCCAGCGTCGCAGTCCCAGCCGGTGCGGCTGTTTTGGCCCCCGCGGGGCTGATTCCGCCTGCGCGGCTGCTGTGACCACTCCCTGTTGCTGCGGTTCTCCGTACAAAAGCCACTGGTCTGGGAGCCCTCTTAGCTGGCGAGCAGAGCCCTGAGACGGCAGAGTTGCCCATTCATCTGAAATAGCGAGTCAGGCCAGGCGATTCCTAGGCAAAAAATCCTCCAGGAGCCGGCGCCGCAGTCCGAGCCGACTCCGTGAGTCGCAGCACGGGAGATCCCGGCGCCTTTTCAGCAGGCGACCCGAACACGGGGTCCTTCAACTTAAAAGAAAAGACTCTGAGTCAGGGAGCCAGGTGATCAGGCTCGGTTGGTCCCACCCCTCCACCCCCAACAACAACGAAAACAAAAACAGTAATTGGAAACCCTCTGGGTTGAGCCCTTCAAACCAAGCACAGCTGAACCGGGACGGTCCGGCTCCCTGGGGGAGGGGCTTCCGCCATTACTGAGACTCTCCACCGCTACGGAGGCAGGCTGCCGTTGCCGAGGCAACCCGCCGTTGCCGAGGCAACCTGCCACAACAGAGAGAGTCCGCCATAACAGAGGCGGGGCCACCATTGCCGAGACAGTTCTAACTACGCCCATATAAAAAGGACTACAGGGAAGAGCTCAGGGCAGCTGGGCGGAGCCCACAGCAGCTCAGCAAAGCCCCTGCGGGCAGGCAGAGGCTAGGCGTGCTGCTAGCTGGGCGGGTCCGACCTGAAAAAAAAAAAAAAAAATCAAAAAAGGCAGTAGTGCAACGGAAACTCATAAAGCTCCAACTCCCTGGGACAGAGACAGACAACAGGTGGATAAACCCACAAAAATGGGTAGAAACCAGCGTAAAAAGGATGAAAACTCCCGAAACCAGAACACCTCTCCTCCTAAAAGTGATCACAACTCCTCACCAGCAAGGGAACCAGACCGGATGGAGAAGGAGGGTGATGAAATGACAGAATCAGACTTCAGAAGATGGGTAGTAAGAAACTACAATGAGCTAAAAGAACATGTTCTAACCCATCGCAAAGAAAATAGGAACCTTGAAAAAAGATTGGACGAACTGCTGACGAGAATGGACAGCATAGAGAGGAGAATAAGTGAATTGATGGAGCTGAAAAACGCAACACGAGAACTTCGTGAAGCATGCACAAGCTTCAACAGCCGAATTGACCAAGCAGAAGAAAGGATATCAGAGGTCGAAGACCAACTCAATGAAATAAAAAGAGAAGGCAAGAACAGAGAAAAAAGCGCAAAAAGGAATGAACAAAATCTTCAAGAAATGTGGGACTATGTGAAAAGACCTAATCTACGTCTGATAGGTGTACCTGAATGTGATGAAGAGAATGAATCCAAGCTGGAAAATACTCTTCAGGATATTATCCAGGAAAACTTCCCCAACCTAGCAAGGCAGACCAATATTCAAATCCAGGAAATACAGAGAACACCACAGAGATATTCCTCAAGAAGAGCAACCCCAAGGCACATAATCGTCAGATTCACCAGGGTTGAAATGAAAGAGAAAATGCTAAGGGCAGCCAGAGAGAAAGGTCGGGTTACCCACAAAGGGAAGCCCATTAGACTCACAGCAGATCTCTCAGCAGAAACCCTACAAGCCAGAAGAGACTGGGGGCCAATATTCAACATCCTTAAAGAAAAGAACTTTCAACCCAGAATCTCCTATCCAGCCAAACTCAGCTTCATAAGTGAAGGAAAAATAAAATCCTTTGTGAACAAGCAAGCACTCAGAGATTTCATCACCACCAAACCTGCTCTACAAGAACTCCTGAAAGAGGCTCTACACACATAAAGGAAAAACCAGTACCAGCCACTCCAAAAACACACCAAATGGTAAAAAAGCAGCAACACAATCAAGAATCTGCATCAACTAACCAACAAAACAGCCAGGTAGCATCAAAATGACAGCATCAAATTCACACATAACAATACTATCCCTAAATGTCAATGGACTAAATGCCCCAATCAAAAGACACAGACTGGCAAATTGGATAAAAAGCCAAAACCCATCAGTGTGCTGTATCCAGGAAACCCATCTTACATGCAAGGATACACAAAGGCTCAAAATAAAGGGATGGAGGAAGATCTACCAAGCAAATGGAGAGCAAAAAAAGGCAGGAGTTGCAATTCTCATCTCTGATAAAATAGACTTTAAAGCAACAAAGATCAAAAGAGACAAAGAAGGACATTACATAATGGTAAAAGGATCACTGCAACAAGAAGAGCTAACGATCCTAAATATATATGCACCCAATACAGGAGCACCCAGATACATAAGGCAAGTTCTTAATGACTTACAAAGAGACTTAGACTCCCACACAATAATAGTGGGAGACTTTAACACCCCATTGTCAATATTAGACAGATCAACCAGACAGAAAATCAACAAGGATATCCAGGACCTGAATACAGACCTGGAACGAGCAAACCTAATAGATATTTACAGAACTCTCCACCCCAAATCCACAGAATATACATTCTTCTCAGCACCACATCACACCTACTCTAAAATTGACCACATAATTGGCAATAAATCACTCCTCAGCAAATGCAAAAGAACAGAAATCATAACAAACAGTCTCTCAGACCACAGTGCAATCGAGTTAGAACTCAGAATGCAGAAACTAACTCAGAACCGCACAGCTTCATGGAAACTGAACAACTTGCTCTTGAATGTTGACTGGATAAACAATGAAATGAAGGCAGAAATAAAGATGTTCTTCGAAACCAATGAGAACGAAGACACAACATACCAGAATCTCTGGGACACATTTAAAGCAGTCTCTAGAGGAAAATATATAGCAATGAGTGCCCACATGAGAAGAAAGGAGAGATCTAAAATTGACACCCTATCAGCAAAATTGAAAGAGCTAGAGGAGCAAGATCAAAAAAACTCAAAACCTAGCAGAAGACAGGAAATAACTAAGATCAGAGCAGAACTGAAGGAAATAGAGACACAAAAAACTCTTCAAAAAATCAATAAATCCAGGAGCTGGTTTTTTGAAAAGATCAACAAAATAGACAGACCACTAGCCAGATTAATAAAAAAGAAAAGAGAGAATAACCAAATTGATGCAATAAAAAACGATAAAGGGGATATCACCACAGATTCCACAGAAATCCAAACCATCATCAGAGATTATTACAAACAACTCTATGCACATAAACTAGTAAACCTGGAAGAAATGGATAAATTCCTGGACACCTGCAACCTCCCAAGCCTAAACCTGGAAGAAGCCGAAACCCTGAATAGACCAATAACATGGTCTGAAGTCGAGGCAGCAATAAAGAGCCTACCACCCAAAAAAAGCCCAGGTCCAGATGGGTTCACAGCTGAATTCTACCAGACATACAAGGAGGAGCTGATACCATTTCTTCTGAAACTATTCCAGACAATCCATAAAGAGGGAATCCTTCCCAAATCATTTTACGAGACAAACATCATCCTGATACCAAAACCCAGCAGAGACTCAACAAGAAAAGAAAATTTCAGGCCAATATCCATGATGAACATAGATGCAAAAATCTTCAATAAAATACTGGCAAACCGATTGCAACAGCATATCAAAAAGCTCATCCACCATGATCAAGTAGGATTCATCCCGGGGATGCAAGGCTGGTTCAACATACGCAAGTCCATAAACGTAATTCACCACATAAACAGAACCAAAGACAAAAACCACATGATTATCTCGATTGATGCAGAGAAGGCTTTTGACAAAATTCAACAACCCTTTATGCTAAAAACCCTCAATAAACTAGGTATTGACGGAACGTATCTCAAAACAATAAAAGCTATTTACGACAAACCAACAGCCAATATCATACTGAATGGGCAAAAACTGGAAGCATTCCCTTTGAAATCTGGCACTAGACAAGGATGCCCTCTCTCACCACTCCTATTCAATATAGTACTGGAAGTTCTAGCCAGAGCAATCAGGCAAGAAAAAGAAATAAAGGGTATCCAAATTGGAAAGGAGGAAATCAAATTGTCTCTATTTGCAGATGACATGATTGTATATCTGGAAGACCCCATCATCTCAGCCCAAAATCTCCTGAAACTGATAAACAACTTCAGCAAAGTCTCAGGATACAAAATCAACGTGCAAAAATCACAAGCATTCCTATACACCAGTAATAGACTTCAAGAGAGCCAAATCAAGAACGAACTGCCATTCACAATTGCTACAAAGAGAATAAAGTACCTAGGAATACAACTAACAAGGAACGTAAAGGACCTCTTCAAGGAGAACTACAAGCCATTGCTCAACGAAATAAGAGAGGATACAAACAGATGGAGAAACATTCCATGTTCATGGTTAGGAAGAATCAACATCGTGAAAATGGCCATACTGCCCAAAGTAATTTACAGATTCAATGCTATTCCCATCAAGCTACCAATGACCTTCTTCACAGAACTGGAAAAAAACACCTTAAACTTCATATGGAACCAAAAGAGAGCCCGCATAGCCAAGTCAATTCTAAGCAAAAAGAACAAAGCGGGAGGCATCACACTACCGGACTTCAAACTATACTACAAGGCTACAGTAATCAAAACAGCATGGTACTGGTACCAAAACAGAGATATAGACCAATGGAACAGAACAGAGGCCTCACAGGAAATACAACATACCCACAACCATCTGATCTTCGACAAACCTGACAAAAACAAGCAATGGGGAAAGGACTCCCTGTTTAATAAATGGTGTTGGGAAAACTGGCTAGCCATGTGCAGAAAGCAGAAACAGGACCCCTTCCTGACACCTTACACCAAAATTAACTCCAGATGGATTAAAGACTTAAACATCAGACCTAATACCATAAAAACCTTAGAAGAAAATCTAGGCAAAATCATTCAGGACATAGGTGTAGGCAAGGACTTCATGACCAAAACGCCAAAAGCAATGGCAACAAAAGCCAAAATAGACAAATGGGACCTAATCAAACTCCACAGCTTCTGCACGGCAAAAGAAACAGTCAGTAGAGTGAATCGGCAACCAACAGAATGGGAAAAAATTTTTGCAGTCTACCCATCTGACAAGGGGCTGATATCCAGAATTTACAAAGAACTAAAGCAGATCTACAAGAAAAAAACAAACAAGCCCATTCAAAAATGGGCAAAGGATATGAACAGATACTTTACAAAAGAAGACATACAGGAGGCCAACAAACATATGAAAAAATGCTCATCATCACTGGCCATCAGAGAAATGCAAATCAAAACCACATTGAGATACCATCTCACACCAGTTAGAATGGCGATCATTAAAAAATCGGGAAACAACAGATGCTGGAGAGGATGTGGAGAAATAGGAACACTTTTACACTGTTGGTGGGAATGTAAATTAATTCAACCATTGTGGAAGACAGTGTGGCGATTCCTCAAGGACCTAAAAATAGAAATCCCATTTGACCCAGCAATCCCATTACTGGGTATATATCCAAAGGATTATAAATCATTCTACTACAAGGACACGTGCACACGAATGTTCATTGCAGCACTGTTTACAATAGCAAAGACCTGGAACCAACCCAAATGCCCAACGATGATAGACTGGATAGGGAAAATGTGGTACATATACACCATGGAATATTATGCAGCCATCAAAAACGATGAGTTCACGTCCTTTATAGGGACATGGATGAACCTGGAAACCATCATTCTCAGCAAACTGACACAAGAGCAGAAAATCAAACACCGTATATTCTCGCTCATAGGCGGGTGTTGAACAATGAGAACACATGGACACAGGGAGGGGAGCACTACACACTGGGGCCTGTTGGGGGGAAATGGGGGAGGGGCGGGGGGTGGGGAGGTGGGAAGAGATAGCATGGGGAGAAATGACAGATACAGGTGAGGGGATGGAAGGCAGCAAAGCACACTGCCATGTGTGTACCTATGCAACAATCTTGCATGTTCATCACATGTACCCCAAAACCTAAAATGCAATAAAAAAAAAGAAAAAAAAAAAAAAAAAAAAAAAAAAGAAATGTGTAATTTTCCCCCAAAGCGAGGGTTTTCCAATGCCATATAATTTACCAAGTGTGGCTTTGCTGCATAATAGTCCATAATTTATAGCCAGCCTTCCCAAGGCAAAAAATAACTCCAAGCTATGATTAAGTGAGTAATGGACAAGGTAACTAATATTTCCGGAAGGATGGCCTTCCGGACACTCATTTTAAGTGACAAAATGGTTGAAGGTTGAGATATGTAATCCTTTAATGGAGTTGTAGGGAATCAAGAAACAACATTCTAAGCTGGCATATCTGGGCACTTAAGACACGGAGCGGAGAGTGAATATTCTCCACGTCCATTGTAACGAGGCTGTGCCTCATTTTCCCCATTTAAGGTAGGTGGGTTTATGCTGAATTGTGCCACCAGTTTTTCCCATAAAATAATTCATTTGGAAGGGGTGGCCTAGTCTAGTCTGAACCAATTCTAAGGTGGTAGAGTGGATGCAGGAGGCACTGCACAGGATGGGAAGTGCAGACTTCGGAATCTGGCAGAAGTGAATTTGAATTCAGATTTAGCTGTAAGGCGCTACGAGACCTTGGAAACTTTTTTTTTTTTTTTTAATTTTTAAATTTGGGGCTGGGCGCAGTGGCTCACACCTGTAATCCCAGCACTTTGGGAGGTCGAGGCTTGTGGATCACGTGGTGAGGAGTTCAAGACCAGCCTGGCCAAGATGGTGAAATCCCGTCTGTACTAAAAGTAGATAAATTAGCCAGGTGTGGTGGTGGGTGCCTTTCAGTCCAGCTACTCAGGAGGCTGAAGCAGAGAATTGCTTGAACCCGGGAGGGAGAGGTTGCAGTGATCTGAGATCGTGCCACTGCACTCTAGCCTGGGTGACAGAGCGAGACTCTGTCTCAAAAAATATATATATAAAATAAAATAATTTAAATTTTGAAATACATGTTTGCTTACAGAAAACTCATTTAAAAAATGCAAAGATTTCTTATGGACCGTCCACTCAGCTTCCACTAATACTAACTTGATATACTTTTCAACCCTGAGAAATTAACCTTGCTATGATGCTATTAACTAAACTTAGACTATAACCGATCAACAGAGTTTGTTTGGATTTGACGATGCTTTTTCTTCCATCTTCTACAACCAGGTACCACCTGGCATTTATCGTCATACCTCTCCAGCCTCCTGATCTGAGACAATTTCTCATGAGTTATTATTTTTTTTAATGACTTTGAAACTTTTGAAGCGTTCTGACCAGCTAGTTTGTAGAATGTCCACAGTTTGGGTTTGTCTGATATGCTCTCTTGATTAGAATGAGATTGTGCATTTTTGGTAGGAATATACATAAGTGATGTGCCATTCTTCGGCCATCAAGTCAGAGGATGTATAATGTGAAAATATCTTATTACTTGTGATGTTAACCTTGACTTCTTGGTTAAAGTGGTATCTGCCAGACTTCTCCACTGTAAAGGATGATTTTTCCCTTTGTAATTAATAAATATCTTGGGGGAGGTACTTTGGGACTACATCTCAAATTTTCATCCATTAATTTTAGTTCCCTGTGGGGATGCTGCCTGCAATGATTAATACTGTGATATTCTCATAGCGATTTTGTCTTCCTCTTATGCCTTCTGTTTATTTAGTTGGAATTTTTCTACATGGAAGGCTCTTCCTTCTTCTCCACGTATATCAGTATGGAAACGTGAATATTTATTTTGTTCTGTAGATCATAATACAACAGTATTGTGATATAGTTTGTTGCTCAAACTGTTCCAGCTTTGGCCCATAGGAGGTCTTTCAGGCAGGCTCCTGCACCCTTTTGACGTGCCCCATTCTCTCTTGAATCCGGTGTGGTGGTGCTCAGCTCTTACTTTTTGGTCCTGTAAGAGGCTACACACTCATCTTGGATTTCCCTGCCCAAAACTTGGAATTAACTCATTCTCCATGGAGCCCTGATTTCTTTATTGTAGAATTGTATTTAGAAACAAGATCTGGGTGCTAGTTTTGCTCATTACTGCTGGGGGTGTCACTGCTTCTAGAACTTCTCAATGGAGTTTAGAAATATATGCATTATACTAACCCACGCACATACACTCGTGTCCATTTATTCCTGTGTGTGTGTATTATAATTTTAATAGATTTATTTATATTTATTGCTATCTAGACATATTTCATTATTCATAAATTTATAACATCTATATATTATAAATTATATATATGTACATTTTAATATGTGTTTGTACCTAATTCTAATCAAACACAACAACTGGGTTTATTCAAACTTTTTTTTTTTTTTTCTTTTTGTAGAGAGTGGGCTCTTGCTGCGTTGCCCAGCTTGGTCTCAAACTCCTGGGTTAAGCAAGCCTCCTGCCTCAGCTTTCCCAAATGTTGGGATTACAGATGTGAGCCACTGCATGCAGCCACAACGGGGTTTATTATTCTAACCTTTCTTTGAGATGTTATTTAAGTCTCAGTTTCTTCCTCTAGAAGATGGAAATGATAACTGTAGGATAGGATTTGGGAAAGGTATGGTAAATTGTAAAAATGGTCGCTTGTTTTAAAAAAAAAAAAGAAGAAAAAAGAAAACAACTTTTTGCTCATTGCATCAACACCCATCCTATACGGTTGGCACTGCCCAGTGGAACCTTGGCAGCAGAGGCATGAGAGGCATTCATACACTGGGACTTTCTCTTTTGTTACTTTCAACCCTGTGATCACCACATGAACAAGCCTGAGCTACCTACTGGAGGATGGTGGCCACATGAAGGGAGCACCGTTGCCCCTGCTGATAGCCTGCCAGTGCCTGGCATATGAGTGAGGTTCCTCTAGAGTGATCTAGCTACCAGCCAAGCCACCGCTGACCACAGACACACCAGAGAGCCCAGGAGAGATGAGCCGCAACAACCCACACCAGAGAAAGAGCGCAGCCCATACACAGAATCATAAACTAAACACGAGAGGAATGGTCGCTGTTTTTACTCACTGAGTTTTGCAGTGGTGAAGCTTTTGACATGTCCCATTCTTTTTGGAACACTTTCTTACTATCCACAGAAGCCAGTGAATCAGAGTTGACATATGGAAAACAAGACAGGAACTTTGTACACCTGGGCTCCCAAAGAGCTGCTTTTACTTGATGCTATTGTTGAGAAAAACTTCAAGTCAGGTTTGCTCCCATACTCCTTCCCAGACAGTCTAACTGACTGTCTTTGTATTTGCTAACTGTTGGAACCTGCCTTTGGGACTACACCAGCACCTGAAGAAAGAACCGCTGTTAAACTCTAAGGCTCTGCCTGTTTATCAGCTCACACCAAGGTAGAGCGCGCTCAGGAGATACTGGGCATGAGGTGGAGTGAGCAGTCTGAATGCTGGGGAATGGAAAGCCCTTTATCTGGTGTTGCCTCAGGGTATGGGGAGCCTGGCCTGGTGTTGGGGGGAAATAGGGTGCAGAGTAGGAAGCTCAGGAGTATCTAAGCGGCCAAATTTAGCCTAATTAACAGGTTTGCCTAGGGCTGACCCTGAAGCAGAAAGCGAAGCCTAGATCAGTCTGCTCTCCCCCTACCAACAGGGTAATGATGAGGTTGAACCACCGGTTTTCAGTCCCATAGAAGAGATTCCTAAAATAGATGGGAGTTAGACAGAGACCTCTACTTTTTTGTTTTTTTAAAGGTCCTCTGAGAGTCTGTATTTCCTTAATGACCTGATACATCTATTTAGCACAGTTTTTAATCCTTGGAGATAAGTTCGGATGCTGCTTTTTCTGCTAGTTGTGATCCTATTTCTATTTAAGGGTCAAGGCACGAAAACCATTTGCTACGATAACTCTCAAAGACGTAGTTGCCATGAGCGGTGGTGGGATGGGTGGCCACCAGACGGCCAGGAGCGTGGTCACTGGAGAAAAGTTGACACTCTTGACACAGGTCAAGGTCTACTTGGTGTCCCACAGAGGATGATCTATATGGTGACTCACCGTTAAGTACCTATCTCTCCCAGCGTGGCCACCATGCTGCCCAAACATACAAGAGTCGTTGTAGGCACGTTGCTACAAAGTCATTCATTCGGAGGAACTGCAAAATCACAACGTTGTCAAAAAACACAACCAAATGTTGAGACAGGCCTTGCTTGGCAACCTGTGATTTGGTTTCTGTGTTTGAGAACGAAGCACAATACGTTTGTTTCCCTCCGTAGACTAGATTTCTCATCTTTATGCAGTGAGCAAAGGGAGAGGTTTGCACTGTTCCTGCTGGAGTCAAGGGACCCGCAAAAGATCGAGTGATAGAGTGGGAATTTGGCTTTTAGTCTACGGAAGTTTTCACTGCAAGTTTCTGTGTGTGTGTGTGTGTGTGTGTGTGTGTGTGTGTGTGTGTGTGTGTGTGTCTTTCTGTGTGTGTTAAAAAACCAAAGAGGAAAATACCAAAAAAATAGAGAAAATGATAATAATTAGCCAATGTATCATCACTCCAGACAACATCCACTGTCAGTATTTGGTTAATCCATTTAGATTTTCCCCTATGAGTTTTTTTCCCTTTCCATAATATGGGTTTGATACATTGATACTATGTCCTGAGTTTTTCAATTAACACTATAGCGCATCTGTCGTCCCCTATTGTAACGTAGTGATTATTCATGTCAAACATCAGCTACATAAAAGCTATCAAGTGATAAGAGAGTGCCTGTAGCTCATACACTCTTCAGTAGTTGGGAATTTACACTGTTTATAGTTCTTTACTGCTAAAATTAATGTTGCAATCAAACTCTTGTATATAAAGCTGTTTAGTCCCCTCTCTTGTATATACACTGTGTATAAACTCTTGTATATAAAGCTGTTTCGTCCCCTCTGCCCCCTTGTTTACGATTCCTTGGAATTCCACTCCTACCTCCTATTAACCGTCACCATCTGCATTCACCATTGTCGAAGGTTTATGTAAGAGCCTCATCCAGGACCTACCTGTGTCTCTGTGCCAGTCACTGCCTGTGAACCGGGGGCATGGGTACCTAGGGCTCAGTTGAAAAAAGAACTGAATCTTATTGGGACAAACAGACATTGATCTCTCTGGTCTTTGGGCCCTGTTGTCTTTTCACACTGATCAATTCTTGGTGTCTACTTGTGGTACAATGTTGAGTAGGACTCTGGTGCCATATTGGCTCAGCATGGAAGATTCCTGTGATGAGTTATTGATCAGTCACGAATAAGGCTTCTGGGAATGGCAGGCACGAATGTGCCAACACCTCTCTCAGTCTCCTGGGTTTGTCTGCATATAGTGTGTCTTTTGTAGCTCCTAGAGATATTACATGTGAGTTATCATTTGAAAGAAGGTAGGTGTGGACAGTGAGGCCAGGTGACTTAATTTCCAGAAGCTTGCCTGGTGGTATTTACCTTGATGAGTTCATTAACAATATGGCTTTCACCCTCTTACTATCTCGTTCAGTATTTATGCTTTGTGAGCTCACTAAGAGTAGATATTTCTGTTAGGTGCATACTCAGAATAATCAAATTCACAGAGACTGATGTATAAACCCAGGGTCACAAACAATTATTTTCAATGGGAATGATAATTGTCACATAGTTTAAAATGCTCCTGTTAATTTGAATAGGAAGAGAAGATCAGAATTTCCTTATAGGTAGAACTACAGAAAAGGAGCTTACTTATATGCAGAAGTACAGGGACTGAGCCAAGTGACATTACAAGTTATTTAATGGGCAAGTGATTAAAGCAAAGGTCATTGCCTATATGACTCAATGCTTGGTTGCCTCAGAAGATAATGAGCCTGATACTTTCCCACTGAAGCTATAGTGCACATTTGTATTTGTTTATTGCCCGTCTTTCCCACTAGAAGGTGAGGGACCTTATCTGTGTCATTCACTGTTTTGTCCAGCCTAGGACAGTATCAGGTACATAGAGGTGCTCCATAAATCTTGGTTGCGCCAATACATTTCAAAATACAAGGTGACTCCAAATATAAAATTATTTTTTATTTTCAAATGAAGTAGACCTCCCCTAAATGTTGTGCCCAATTTATAAACTATAGGAGGTGTAGATGAAATTTTCAAAGGTTTTTTTGTAAGATTTCATTTGTTAATACCTTTTCACAAGTAATATATTCACTTGAAAAGACGAGTTTTTATATATCCTTGTAATCCCAACAATATGGGAGGCTAAGGTGGGCAGATCACTTGAGGCCAGGAGTTGGAGACCAGCTTGGCCAATGGGGCAAAACCCTATCTCTACTAAAAATACAAAAAATCTGTGGGGCATGGTGGTATGTGCCTGTAATCCCAGCGACTTGGGAGGCGGAGGCAGGAGAATTGCTTGAACCCAGGAGGTAGAGGTTGTAGCGAGCCGAGATTGGGCCACTGTACTCCAGTTTGGGTGACAGCGTGACTCTGTCTCAAAATAATAATAATGGTATTTCATTTAATCCCTCCATTCCCATCTCTAAAGCCTCTTGGTTTCTGTAACTGTAATCTCTATTCATTCCTCACGTGTTTGAAACACAGAACTTTTGGGATTCTTGTATAATGCTGGCCCCACAATCAAGAGTGACTTGGACTGAAGCACATTTGTATTTCTTCATGGTGACTTTTCATTTTTTCATCTCACCAATTTTTAGGTCATTTTGTTGTTGAAATATTAGAGCTCATCCTTAAATACTTAAGAACATGGTACTGTCTAGACAAAAGAAGATGAGATCCTGTGGTAGCCAGAGGTCATGATGGCCTCCAGTAACCCTTACTCCCTGGGTTTCACATTGCAGTATATTTCTCTCCTTCTTTGAACAGCACTGTTCTGTGTAACTGACAGGGGAAAGTTATAAGGTATGACCTTTGAAGATAGGTGACAAAATATATTGAAACCTCAGCTTTGCTTCCCTTGTATCTCTCCCTGTGGCAGAAGCTAGACGCCATATTGTGAGGATACTCAAGCAGCACCGTGGAGAGATCTATGTGGCAAGAAATCAGGCTTCCAACAGCCAGAACATATTGCCAGCCAAAATGAGTGAGCCATGTTGGAAACAGTTCCTCTAGCTCCCATTAAGCTTTTGGATGACCACAGATGAAATGAACATCTTGACTTAGGATGGAACATCTTGACTTAGGATGGAAACATCTTGACTTAGGATGGAACATCTTGACTTAGGAGACACCTAAGCCAAACCAGCTACCTAAGCTGCTCCCAAATTCTTGACCCGCAAAATCTGTTTGAGAGAGGAACTATTTATTAATTTTTAAGATGCGTCATCTTGGAGTAATTTGCCATTCACCATTACTAATACAGAGACCATTTACACTGCCTACAGAATAAATAATCCAAGAGCTTAACAACAATTAAAATGGAAGAAAATGTAGGAGTTCCTAAATGTTTCCACCTGTTTCTTGAGGTTAAAAATTTACACATTTGCAGGCGGAAACGTTTTACAGCTTAATAAATTCCTTGTTCCCTCTGCATCTAGCACTGTCTCAAAAAGTAGTTTGGTGACAGGCTTCCTTCTCCTCAATTGGAGATCAGTCAGATGAAATGCGATTTATAACTTGTCTCTACCCAGTGTTGACTTGCCCAGGGTCATACAGATAATTAGTGATGTGGTATCTCAGTTTTCTTATCTGCGGAGTGACAATACCTAATAAGTTAGTTGGGAAATTTAATATCTGTATGATAATGCATAGTAAATAGCAGATGTAGTTATTATTTTCTTCTTCTTCTTCTTTTTCTGAGACAGACTCCTGCTCTGTCACCCAGACTGGAGGGCAGTGGTATGATCTCGGTTCACTGCAACTGCTGTGTCCCAGGTTCAAGCAATTCTGCTACCTCAGCCTCCCAACTAGCTGGGATTACAGGTGCACACCATCACAGCCAGCTAATTTTTGTATTTTTAGTAGGGACAGGGTTTTGCCATGTTGACCAGGCTGGTATTACTGTGGTTATCATTATTTAGTTCTTGACCATAAAAACCCAGAAATCCAGTTTCAGTAAATGTTCCATAACCCAGTGTGCTAAAACCCCTCACTGCTCTCCATTCTTCATGAATCTTCTCTGGACCATGAGACAGAATCTTTGTATGTTCTTCTCATCAAGGATTTTTATCTAAAAGCCTACAGTATCTCCTTTCCTTTGGTGGAGAAGAGGGGAGGATAAATACTTCTGAAGTAATGTGGCATGCACTCTGCCATGTGGTGGGGATGTAGTGGGCTTGCTGTTATGAAGCCCAGCTTGTAACCATATATCTACATCAAGGAGGTTTTCAATGAACCAAGAGATGCCGTAAACAGTCCTTGGTGTAATAATTTAATAGTACACCCTTTAGCAATAAGTCTTCAGGTAAAATGGTTGCTGACTGTCTATCTATCTGTCATACGAAGATTCAGACACTGATGTAATTTAAAATGCTTTCAATATTATGGATGCAAACATATGCCTTTTTATTTCTGAAGGAATTTCCAGAATGTTCGATTAAAAAATGAAAGGAGGAAATGAAAAATAAAATTGTGTGCTGTATCACCACCTGAAGATAGCAACTACTATCATTTTTCTATATGTCCTTCTATATATTTCTCAGGATATACATGATTGTTTCTACATAGTAGTGACTTTACTGAACAATTACTTCATTTCACATCTTGATATTTTTTCTCAATTAAAAATAATCCTGCACATTGTTCTTTCTACTCTAATTACTCAGGTTGCTTATGATGAGCTTGTATTATAATAAAAGATTTTATTTTAGAGAAAATGAAAATATGTCACTATGCAGGTAACTTTATTTATTATTTGCATGCAGTTTATCAAATAGAATTCCTTTGTTCAGCAAAATGAAACCTTTAAGTGTTTTAGCACCAAATCTTTGAAATTATCATGAAAGAGATTATTTGGCAGTGAATTCAGGAGATGAAAACTGTCGTTTAGATAACATCAAAAGCTTTCTAAAATATGTATCTTGTTATTTTTTTACCTCTGTCTTTGCATCTCTCAAATCGTGACACCCCCAGAATGTAAAAATTGCTGTGTTAATACCTAATATCTATATTTGCTTTATTTTTATTTTTTTTTTTTTGAAACAGTCTTTGTTTGTCACCTAGACTGGAGGAGAGCAGTGGTGCGATCTCAGCTCACTGCAACCTCTGCCTTCCAGGTTGAGTGATTCTCCTGCCTCAGCCTCCCCAGTAGTTGGGATTGCAGGCACATGCCACCACGCCCTGCTACTTTTTATATTTTGAGTAGAGAAGGGGTTTCACTAGTTTGGGCCAGGCTGGTCTTGAAGTCTTGACCGCAGGTCACCTGCCCTCCTCCGCCTCTCAAAGTGCTGGGATTACAGCCATGGGTCACTATGCCTGCTCTATTTGCTAATTTTTGAACAGCATTTTTTTTTGTTTTTTTTTTTTTTAAAAAAACTTTAAATATGGGTTATGTCTTTTATTTTCTCTGTGAACTAATGGCTTGTCAAGTGTAGACTCTATTATTTTGTTTTTAAAAATCAGTATGATTCATCGTAAATAAGTCAAGACTATGATTGACAAGCTACCTAGAAAGATTAGGAAACTGGGGATGTTGACCCCCCCCAGCCCCCAATTATTGCCTTTGTTCTTACAAGTGTGTTTAAATCTCTTTCTGTTAATTTACAATTTGAAAGGTGGGTGAGGAGAAGAGTTTGAAAAATAGATTACTGTCTTCATTAATACAGGTTTGACCTACAAAGTCTTCACGTACTTAATGATTAAAAACCAAAGTACTAAATAATAAATTATAAGAATTTATAGGAGTCATCATCTTGAAATTAGCTTACTGAATGTTCTTATCATAATAAATCTGAATGGGTGTCTAATTTAGTGTTAGCTGACTAAAATTATATGTTGCGGGGAGGGAAAAAAAAAACACTTGTTTGAAGACAAATGCAGTGAGTTTAATCACAGGTGATCTGAAAGGCACCTATCTTTCGCTATGTTTACTTCCTGGAAACTTTGGGCAAAACTGACTGAATGAAGATCAATTCCAATTGGTAAATCTGGCAGACAATAAAATTTCCCCAAGCACGTTCATGATGT
Organism: Saimiri boliviensis; assembly: GCF_048565385.1. Lineage (NCBI taxonomy): Eukaryota > Metazoa > Chordata > Mammalia > Primates > Cebidae > Saimiri > Saimiri boliviensis. The sequence continues at coordinate 136,773,496 of NC_133449.1, read as the reverse complement.
TTGAGTTAACACTTCCTGCTCAGAGCTGTAGCCCGTCACATTCTAGAGCTAACCAAAGAGGGAAGACAACCTGTCTTCTCCAGTTTCTAGCCTGTATAGACTTAATCATTTTCCAAGTTTAAGGGTGTGTTTGTTTCTTGGTTGGGGTAGAGAGAGAGAGGCACCACCTTTTCAAGCTTCTCTGTTTGCCTCCCTCATGCTGTGTGCGTCAGAAAACACAGCCTGCTCATTCAACAGTTACTGACTGGCTTCCACCTTGGGTCGGTCAGATCCTGTGTGAAGCTCAGGGGATACAGGGAAAATTGGGGCTCAGTCCTTACCCTCATATAACCCAAGGAGTTTTACGGAAGATAGACTTGGAAGCAAATCAATTAAAATGAGTTTTTGGTCGGGGATGGTGGCTCACCCCTGTAATCCCAGCACCTTGGGAAGCTGAGGTGTGTGGATCACAAGGTCAGGAGATCGAGACCATCCTGGCCAACGTAGTGAAACCCTGTCTCTAATAAAAATACAAAAATTAGCCAGGCCTGATGGCGGGCACTTGTAGTCCCAGCTACAGGAGGCTGATGCAAGAGAATTGCTTGAGCCCAGGAGGCGGAGGTTGCAGTGAGCTGAGATCAGGCCACTGCACTCCAGCCTGGTGATAGAGCAAGACTCCATCTCAAAAAAAAAAAAAAAAAAAAGAAAAGAAAAGAAAAGAAAAAAGAATTTTGTACAGAAAAAGTTGGTGCATAAATAAGGTACCCAAGAAGGAGGTGACTAACTATCTCTGTCTAACTTCACTTGCAGGTTAAGGCAAGTACTTAAGGAAAATTTCCTCCAGACAGGGGAAGACAAATATGAGTATCCAGGGGAGATGTTCCTGGCAGAGAGATCAGGCGTGCAGGGATGAAAGAGAGTCAGTCTGGTGCCTACAATTAATTTTGTTAGCACATAAAGGGTCAAAACAGCATGACAGAGGAAAAGGATAAGGAATTAGGCAGGATCTAAAGTTAGATAAAGTTAGTCACGTCCTTCTTGGGTACCTTGTGTATGCACTGATTTTTTACTACATGGAGAAGGTCCTTGCAACGACAAGGCTGGACGTATTTTGTAGGAAACTGGGGGCACCGAAGGCTTTAAAGCAGGGAATAACAGGATTGTGTGACTTTTATTGAAGTAGAAGTTGACTAGATCTCGCCTGGCACAGTGGCTCACATCTGTAATCCCAGCACTTTGGGAGGCTGAAGCGGGTGGATCACTTGAGGTCAGGAGTTTGCAAGCAGCCTGGCCAACACAGTGAAACCTCATCTCTACTAAAAATTCAAAAATTAGCTGGACGTGATGGCACACACCTGTAATCCCGGCTACTCAAAAGGTGAAGGCAGGAGAATCCCATGAACCTGGGAGGCAGAGGTTGAAGTGAGCCCAGATGGTGCCACTGCACTCCAGCCTGGGTGACAGAGTGACACTCTGTCTCAGAAAAAAAGAAAGAAATTGAATAGATCTCTTTCAGTACAATGGGAAGGTGGATATAATTCAGTAATTTTAAACAAATATAGTGTCTGATGGAATAGAAATATGTGTGTACATGGATTTAATCCTCATTCATGAACGTGCACATTTACATATACAGTCTTGCATTGCTAAATGAGGAGAATGTGTTCTAAGAAATACTTCATTAGGTCATTCTGTCATTGGACCAACATCATAGAATGTACTCATACAGTCATAGATGGTATAGCCTACCACACTCCTAGGCTAGGTACAGTCTGTTGCTCCTAGGCTACAGACATGTACAGCATGTTTCTGTCCTGAATACTTTAGGCAATTTTAATATAATGCTAAGTATCTATATTATCAAACACAGAAAAGAACAGGTAATATATGGTATTACAATTTTCTGAGATCACCATTGTGTATGTGGCTCATTGTTGATCAAAACGTCATTATGCAGTATGTGACTGTGCTTGAATAATTAATCCCAAATATGCAAAGAAATTTTGCTAAGGAAGAAGAAAAATGTGAACTTCCCAATAGAAAAAATGGGCAAAGATAATGAACAGGAAATTCACTGAAAAGAATTGACAAATGTAAAAAAATTTTCAACTTTATTTTTAATCATGAAAATGGAAATGGAACAATGAGATACCATTTTTCAGCATGACATTGGCAAAAGTTAAGACAGATAACTTGCCTGTTGGTGAGCATGTAAGTATAAAAAGGTATAAAAAAGAAGAGTTGTTCAGAATCTGGTCTGGAATAGAACCTTATTTTCCATCATGTAATGCACAGCCTCATTCCTGATAAATTGCTTAAGCAATTTTCTGATAAACTTTAATGGGATTAAGACTTGTTCTGAGAAATCAGTCGCCCATCTACCCAAGCTGACTGTCAGTCAAGAGTCTAGTGACCTTAAACCAAATGTTATTTTCTTTTTGTATCTAGCCTACCATTGACTATCTTATCATTCCATTTTCCTATAAAATGCCTCCACCAAGACTGAATCTTTGAATTGATCACTAGAGGCCTTTTCCCTGGTAGTAACATTATCATAAAACTTTGACTCATGCACATAACTCCATTTTTCCAAAAAGTTTTCCTTTACAGGGAGAAAGAACATCTGTTTATAAGAGCATAAATTGTTTTTGGTTATTTTGAAGCACAAGTAGGCAATTTTGACCCAAATTAAACATGCCTTTTGATCAAGCAATTCCATTCTGCACCAGAAAATACAGAAATGTTTGAATAAATGTGCCAGGTCACCCAGTTAGAAGAATCAATGATTTTTTAGCATTATTTTATATGGATACATGCATATACATTTATTTATTTAGTTCAGACGTCCCCAAACTTTTTACACAGGGGGCCAGTTCACTGTCCCTTAGACCATCGGAGGGCCGCCACATACTGTGCTCCTCTCACTGACCACCAATGAAAGAGGTGCCCCTTCCTGAAGTGCGGGGGGCTGGGGGACAGATAAATGGCCTCAGTGGGCCATAGTTTGGGGACACCTCATTTAGTTATTTGACCTGTTACGTTCTAAATTCCTATTAATAAAGTGATGTTTGAGTTATAGATTTTTCAAAGTTTTAAATACTATATAGTAAAAAAGGGAAAATGAAAGAAATTAAAGAGATAGCTCTATATACAGACTCTGTGTGTGTGTGTGTGTGTGTGTGTGTGTGTGTGTGTGTGTGTGAAGTATCCATGAAATAATTTTTTTATTTCAATTGTTTTAGGGGTAAAATGGTGTTTGATTACATAGATGAGTTCCTTAGTGGTTATTTCTCAGATTTTAGTGTACCCATAATCTAAGCAGTGTATACTGTAACTGATATATACTCATATATATGTGTGTATGTGTTTGTGTGTATGTGTATATATGTATCTCTATATGTATAATGTCTGTCTGTGATATAATTTTGAGTGAGAAAAAGCAAATGGAAGAATAATACATGTATTACCACTCTTAAAAAAAAATCAAAACAAAACTGTGTACACATGCCTGAATGCCTTTGTGTGCATTTTCACAAAATGACTTGGGGTTGAGGTGATACACATTAATTATAAATAGTGATAGATAGCTTCTATCACTAGCATGAAGTGTAGCTTACGGGAGGCAATTTTCTTTCTTGTTTCTGTATCAGTCGTGTTTGAATTGTATTCCATCAACATGTCTTTTTTTTTTTTTTTTAGGTAGGGTCTCACTTTGTCACCTGGCTGGAGTGCAATGGCACAGTCACAGCTCACTGCAGCCTCAACTTTCTAGGCTCAAGTGATCCTTCCACCTCAGCCTCCTGAGTTGCTGGGAGCACAGGCGCTGGGAGCACAGGCGTGTGTTACCACATCTTGCTAATTACTAGTTTTTTTTGTAGTTGGGATCTCATTATGTTGCACAGGCTGGTCTTGAACTCCTGGGCTCAAGCTATCCTTCCACCTCAGCCTCCCAAAGTGCTGGGATTACAGGTGTGAGCGACCACCCCTGGCCAACATATTTTGAATTTTAAAAATACGTATATGTAAGAAAAAAAGACAAAAGATTTTAGCGGCTCAAATATAATTGATGAAGTGGCCCCTTAATGTTCTCAGGGCAATCTGAGACATCGAGGAGAACCCTCCAGCTTTGCAGAGAAGCAGGATGAAGATTCCTAAAACTAGTTCAACTGATTTCAACTGTTTCCCCAGCAAAAAACTTGGGCTGAGCTTCAAGGAAGGGAAGTGGAAAAGGCAGGAATGGAATTGAGTTTTCACCCCCTGCTGATTTCCTCCTCTCCCCACTCCGTTCCTGCAATTTCTAATTAATTAGAAGAGCCATGCCTTCCAGAAAAGAACAGGGGTACCTTGAGGTACCTTTGGGAATCTTACCAGGAAGGGGTGGATCTTGCATTGCAAAGGAAAATCTTTTTTTGATGTTAAAAATTAATTAAAAATGGGATTTGTTAAAGCTCAATATTTATCATTAATACCCATTCCAGAGGGTCTGTTGCTGTTACTAAAAGTTCAGATTTTTTTCTGTTGTTATAGAGAAAGTATCTTAGCGTTCAACATTGTATGTGTCAGTCCCTAAAACTCCTCTGATTCCCTTGGTTTACAAGAAGGGTGAGTAGTATCATACTCAAAAATTTCTCTATAGCCTTCTGGTTTAGAGGACATAACAGCTGGCAAACAGAACATTGATATTTATTGATGGCTATTTTCAAAGGATAGACATTGATAGTTATTTTTTAAGGAAGAAAATGAAGAGGCAATTTAATGTGATGTAACAGTAATTTTTTTTAAAAAAAGACGGTATTTGCATCTCTTATTTTCACTTACTTATAAACAAATAGTTTCCAAGAAGATATAGTTTTTTCTTGCCTGAATGAGAAAGCATAATCAACTTTGTGATTTGGTGACATACCCAGATAACTATAGCAAAAAACTGTAATGGCTTAGATAAATAGCATTTTCATGAGTAAACATTTTAGTTCTCAAAGTAGAAATTGTAACAAATTTCCAGCCACATATTAGCATTATGCACAAATAAATAAACTTTTGGCTGGAATTGTGGGATATAAATTAGTTCCCATCCTTATTCCATTGCCCACATCCTAAAGTGTCCATTGTATTAGTTCAGAAATTATACCAAATATTTACTTATACTTCGCTATTATTTATACTATTTGTCAATTCCACTATATTAGATGCTTAATAAATATTCGTGAAATCGGTGAATGACTCGATGCATGAATGGTGGTCTACTTCTGTGAAGGTAATTGAGGAATTCCCACACTTGGGCCTCTTTGGATATGATACCCATTCTGAGCGCTTCCCATTCACTGTCTTGATGCCTCACATAAGACCTAGTATATAGCAGGGAGTCAATGAAGATCACAATGAACTGGCTTGACTTTGATTTATTCATTTATGCAAATTGTCTGCCATTCAAGGAAAAAAGAAGGAAAGAAAATGGAACTCCTATCATGTGCCAGACGGTGTTCTAAGAGGGAAATACAACTGTGAAAAAGAAACGTTCCTATCCTGGTGGATCTTACATTATGGCAGAGAAAATAAAGTGATAAAATTAAATAAATATTTAATATAATTTCGGGTAATTTCCTTCCTTCCTTCCCTCCTTCCTCCCTCCCTCCCTCCTTCCCTCCTTCCCCCTTCCCTCCTTCCCCCTTTCTTTCCTGCTTATCTCCTTCCCTCCCTCCTTTTTGTTCTCTTTCTTTCCTTCTCTCCCTCCCTTCTTTCCTTCCTGCCTCCCTCCCTCCCTCCCTCCCTTCTGTTGGAGGCCTGAATAAAATAACAAGGCTGAGTAAGAAAGAATTGGCTCTCTCTCCCTGACTTCAAGCTGGGACATCGGTCTTCTCCTGATCCATCCATCCATCCACCCCTCCATCCATCCACCTATTAACTTATTTGCAGTGGGTTTAAAATTATTTTTGGCTCCCTCTGTCCATTAGCTTATTATTTTTGAATGTAAAAATATAGACAGAAGTTGATAGAGAATATTATTAATTCCCATGAATCCACCATCCAGATTCAATAATTATCACATGTGGCCAATGTTGTTTTATCTCTGCCTGCCTGATATTTTACCGAAGCAAGTTCAAGACGTTGTTTATTTGTTTATTTATGGACATTTTGAGTCACTATAAAGTAAGGTCTCCTTAAAAAATGATAATAACTACAGTATCATCACACCAAAAAACAACACATATTATTTAATATCATTAAGTATCAAATGAAGATCCATATTTCCAATCATTTTCTAAATATTATAAATGTCACTTTTTGTGTGTTTGAATTCCAGGTAGAAACTTTAAACTCATTTCCTTTTGATTTTTCAAAAGTTGTTTGAATACTTTCTGTTTTGAAAAGAAATTAAATACACCATGTTTCCAGGTTCTCGTGTTTTCTAGTCAAGGTTATATGATCCAGTGCAAGGCTAAAATTGCTTTCTGATGGTAAACATTTGACCAAGATTTGGTTGTTGGTGATACTGATGGTTGTTTTCGGAGGCTCTGGAGAAATTGAACCAACACTATATATATGGGTGTGTGTGTGTTTGTGTGTGTGTATGTATAGATGTAGATATAGGTATATAGTATGTATAGATACAGATATCCATATGGTATATATATTATATTTCTAGTTTATATAGTACATATATACTGTATGTACTATAGTGTTTATATACTATAGTATGCGTAGTATATATACTATTTATATTTCTGTATATATAAAAAACTATGGTATTTTTGTGTATACTGTAGTATATATATTATACACTATATACAAATACTTTATATGTGTGTATAGATATATACACACACATATATCTATACACACATATTCTATATACCGTATGTACTATATTGTATATATAAACACAATAGTATATATAGTATATGTATACACACTATAGTACATATACTATACACTGTATAAGTTCACACATATGTGTATGCACACACATTTTTCTATATATGCAGAAAGATACATATATATGTATATATATATATATATATATATATATATATATATATATATATTTTTTTTAGTAAGGAATTGACTCATGGAATTACAGAAACTGAGAAGCTGCAACCCAGGACAACCACTGGTAAAGTTCTTGTCTGAATCTGAACACATGAGAAGCAGGAGATCAAATGGTATCAGTTCCATTCTGAATCCATGTCTGAGTCCAAGGGCAGGAGAAGCTGATGTCCCTGCTTGAAGTCAGGCATAGAGACCCAATTCTTTCTTCTTACTCAGCCTTTCATTTTATTCAGGCCTTCAACAGAATTGCATGAAGGCACCCACACTGGGAAGATCAATCTGCTTGACTCATTCTGCTAATGGAAATGTTAATGTCATCCAGAAACATCTTCACAGACACACTAGAGATAATGTTTAACCAAATATCTGAGTATCCCATGGTCCAGGCAAGTGGACACATACAACTGATCATCATGGTGGTGATGTCAAGTAAGTTTTAACTCGAAAACAGTGAGCAGACACTCCCAGTACATTGTCTGCTTGGTAAATTTCTTTATCAAAGAGTCATCTCTAACAACTCTAGCCCAAGTATTCTTAACTATGGACCTTGATGAACGGCCCCTGGGTATCTTAGAATCTTCTGAAATCATATGCGGCATTATATTCCATTTGTCCCTGGGAAGAGGGTCCTCATCTTTCATCACATGGCCTCCAAGGGCCCACTGGTGCCTGCTGATGTACTGTCACAGCTCAAAGCCATCACTAGTCCTCATGATCTTTGTGGCTGCCTTTGTGAGAAGGGCCTGAGAGTGGCCAGCTTCGTGGCTGCCTTTGTGAGAAGGGCCTAAGAGTGAATCTGCCATCCATAAGCTGTGTTCAGGCAGGCGCCACATGTCTTATTGACTCAGTGTCTCCAGATCGCAGCACGGTGCTTTGCATGCCACAAGTCCTCAGTAGGTATCTGCTGAACCTGCAAAACAAACAAAAGAATAAATTAATGGATGGTCACTGTGCTAGCTTCCTGTTGCTCCATAAACAAATGATCACAGACATAGCGGGTTGGAATGATGGCTCTCAAGAAAATATGTCCGTGTCCTATAAATGTTATTGTACAATGTATGGTCTTTCGTGGCTGGCTTCCTCCACATGGCGTCGTGTTTCTGAGCTTCTGCCACAGTTGTAGCGAGTCCTTCACTCCCTATATGGCTGAATGTTAACTGTAGTATGTGGATATACCAAATATTTTTCTCCTTTCATCTGTTGATGGGCATGCGTGTTGTTTTCACCCTTTGGCTATTGGGAATAAAGCTCCTCTGATTTGTGTGTAAGTTTCTGTCGTAACGCGTATGTCCAGTTCTTAGGTATGTGTGTTTGTATCAAACCAAACTACCTACCTGCTTCCTGAGAATGGAATTATTGGGTCATACAGTAAATCTATGGTTAACTTATCAGGAATTCTCTTATTGGTTTTTGATGTTGGGTATTTGATGATAATACAAAATGAAGCCTTTTTTACTTCACAGATTTTTTTTTTTCCAAGACAGGGGTTTTCACACCCCTCAGACCCTCAGGGAAACAAATACCAGGTGGAATACTGACTCAATCTTGACTTGAAAGAGGCATACTCCAGCATTCTGCCACATGTTTGCCTTAAAACCTGTCCCCAGTCTTCCCCATTTATGTAGTGGTGTGAGGTCACTTTCATGTCATCAAAGTGGCCTTTTGGACATGAAAGCATCTGAATGAGCGTCATGACTGGGAGGATTTGGCCTTTTTTGTTTGCTTGAGACAGAATCTTGCTCTGTCCCCCAGGCTGGAGGGCAGTGGTGCAGTCATGGTTCACTGCAGCCTCAACCTCCCAGGGCTCAAACCATCCTCCCACTTCAGCCTCCCGAGTAACTGGGACCACAGGCGCATGCCACCACACCCAACTAGTGTTTGTATTTTATATGGAGACAGGGTTTCCCCACGTTGCCAAGGCTGGTCTCAGACTCCTAGGCTCAGGAGATCCAACTGCCTTGGCCTCCCAAAATGCAGTGATTACAGATGTGAGCCTCTGCACCCAGCCCTGGATTTGGCTTTTTGAAAGAAGGCTGCGTACAACCTCCAGAATGTGGATTCTGGCTGTGGTTGCTGAGGTTCCAGTGGGCCCAGCTCTGAGATTCCCTGTTAGCACAGGTTCTGACACATCCCAGATGAGCAGTGGATCTTAGGCAAATAAAAACAGAGCTGGATGGGCCATGTGGCTATTTTTCTCAAATTCCCCTTTTTTCTTTGAGACAGAGTCTCACTCTGTTGGCCAGGCTGGAGTGTAGTGCTGTGATCTCGGCTCACTGCAACCTCTACTTCCGGGTTCAAGCTATTCTTATGCCTCAGCCCCCCAGGTAGATGGGACCACAGGTGTGAACCACCACGCACGGCTAATTTTTGTATTTTTAGTAGAAATGGAATTTCACTATGTTGGCCAGGCTGGTCTCGAACTCCTGACCTCAAGTGGTTCATTCACCTTGGTCTCCCAAAGTGCTGGGATTATAAGCAAGAGCCACTGCACCCGGACTTCAAATTCAATTTTTTAAAATGAATGCTTTAATATGTTAAACATCCTTAATATGCTAATATGTAAAATGAGTTCCCTACATTTTAAAGTGCTAAAGGTTGTATACTGTGCAGATGGATATGTTTAAGAGATTGATTTAGGATGTAATGAGTTTTTTCCCTTGATTCACTCTCTTCCTCTGTTTTTTCTCTTCTTCACTTTCTCTAACTTTTATTCTTTGCCAATCTCATAAATGACGTAAGACAGCTTGCAAGACTCTTATTCAATGACTGATTTCCTTAAAAGAAGTACAAATAGAGGTCAACACCATAGATAAATCTTTAGACTCCAGTGGACTTTGATTCACACCATGGCTCTTTCTCCTCCTGGCTGTGGCTTTTGACAATTCCAAACACTCCCTGAACCTCAGTTTCCTCTGCCACAAAATAGTAATACAAATTTATAATTCATTAGATTGCTGTGAGCGTGAATTGAGGCAAGGTAGGTAAAGTGCAAAGAATTGCATCTGGCAGGCCAGGCACAGTGGCTCACGCCTGTAATCCCAGCACTTTGGGAGGCTGAGACGGGTGAATCACCTGAGGTCAGAAGTTCGATACCAGCCTGGCCGACATCGTGAAACTCCATCTCTACTAAAAATACAAAAATTAGCTGGGCATGGTGATGAGTACCTCTAATGCCTGCTACTCAGGAGGCTGAGGCAGGAGTATCACTTGAACCTGGGAGGCGGAGGTTGCAGTGAGCCAGATGGCACCACTGCACTTCAGCCTGGGTGATGAGTGAAACCATCTCAGAAAAAAAAAAAAAAAGAAAAGAAAAAAAAAGAAAGAAAGAAAAAACTGTGTCTGGCCTCTCTGATATATACTCAACAAATCATATCTGTAATTGTTTTGTTTTTAATAATAATGGTTTTTAAAAAAACTGAAGATGATCACATACTAGGCAGAAAGGGAAACAGGCCATTCACAGCACGCGTGAGTCACCGACACACCACGTTGCTCCAAGGTGCAGATCCTAGCTGGAAATGTTCAGTTTTTTCCAACAATGAGAAAATTGATCTGTCTCTTCCATTACATAGATTCCCCATCTAGCTCCTGGGTTAACTTTTGTTTAATAATTAATTGTGTTATGAAAACATCCAAGAATCCCTCTGCCATTCTCCATAGCATTGGTATCAATCAGAGCCTGCAGTTTCAGGATGCCTTGCTGTGCCACCAAGATTCTCCTGGAGGGAGCCACAGTCAGATTTCTGAGTGGTCATTTGACTCTTTCTCCCTCTGGGGGCCTGAGACATGATTAACTTGCAATAATAGTGACTCCCTCATTAAAGGAGAGGCTGTAGCAAGGGAAGAAAACATTGAGACGGATCAAAACATCCCATGTAATTTTTTTTCTTGCACATCAGCTCTGTGGGTGCCCCTTGTTCCTCTGTCCTTGAGGTTAGTAAAACCGAGACCAGTTGCAGAAGCTACGAACTATCAACAAAAGTTAATGTACCATGCAAAATTGGAAGGGGAACAAAATCACTTAAGTGTTCAGGGCCACCAAGGTGCTGGTGTGTCCCCTGTGAGCTTGCCGGCTCCTGGCGCTGTTTTTGTTGCCCTGGCTTGCAGCGTAGCCTGATGGTTCTAAGTAAATGGCAGAGCAGGCAAATCAAGGATATTGGCAATAAACCAGGAATGCGCTGTTTCCAGCCATGGGCTATCCAGGGAAGTGGGAACGGTCTGTAATGTATCTTGAGCTAGGACCATATCCAAATTACTGCCCTTTCCAGTTTTTCTTTAAATAGTAGGGTCAGTAGGTGACCACACTCAGAAGCTAAGCATGCAGCTTCAGGGCTGGGGAGCAGACTCTTTCTTTGGTCTAAAGATTCAGATCTGTCCCCTTGCCACCAGCTGCATCCACGTAATAGCCGAAAGGTTTCAAATTTGTGATTCGTCATAAAGGGTCCTACTGCAGGCTGGGACTAGCCCTTCTTGACTCTGCAGAAGGAGAAGTCTTGAGGAAATGTTCACAGTTGGAGCAGGTGCATTCTGTTGTGTTCTTAGCTCACTAAATGTGATTAATGATGAGAAAGGGTGGATCAGTGACAAAAACGGTGGAAAGCATGAGACAAAGAAAACTGCCGTGAATCTTCCTGGCATGCTGGTGAGTGGGGTAGAGCTGGAACTTGAGATGCAAAGGAAAACTGAGTGAGCATCTTGGCTTGGTTAACAGAAAAAAAAAAAAAACCCACCAACCCCATCTGTTTTCATATCCCTTGCTATTTTATGTACGTATTTATTGATAGGCTTTTTGTTCTGGAAATGAATGTGAGATGAGGCACGATCTTTTACACATCGTGTGTATGTCAACCAGTGACTTTTCATAATCTAGAGCTATTACAGTTTGCAGTTTACAGGTAGGGAAACTGAGACTCAGAGAAGTTAAGTGTGTGTGTGTGTAAGACACACTCTATCACCCAGGCTGGAGTGCAGTGGTGCAGTTTCTGCTCCCTGCATCCTGCACCTCCCAGGTTCAAGCGATTCTCCTGCCTCAGCCTCCTGAGTAGTTAGGATTACAGGTGCCTTCCACCTTCCCGAGCTTATTAAATGAGTTTCTTAAAGTACTGCTGTTGGTGAGCTGTGCACTGTACATTGTGGAACTAATTTTTATACTGTCAATCTGAGCCCCTTTCTGACCTCGTCGCTGCCACTATGAAATGAACTCTAGACCCAGACCTCGACATGCCTACTAGGTGAGCTTTAACCACGAGGCATGGTTAAAGGTTGTCCAGTGCCTTAAAAAGCTAAACACACACATATATGACTCAGCAATTCCATTCTACGAACATACTAGAAAGAAATAAAACCAAATTCTCATACAAAGGCTTGTTCATGAACGTTCCTAGCAGCAGCATCCCTGATAGCCAAACACTGGAAACACCCAAACGTCCATCAGCTGGGGAATGGGGAAACAATGGCAGTCTATCCACACAATGGAATACTACTCAGCAGTGAAAAGGAGCTCACTATGTATACGTTTAGTAACATAGATAAACTTCAAAAACATTAAGCTCAGTGAAAGAAGCCAGTCATAAAGGACCACATATTATATGATAACGTTTCTGTGAAATTTCTGGAAAAGATAAAACTCTGTAAACAGAAAGCAGAATGATGGTTACCTAGGGCTGGGAGTGAGCAGAGGGGATTGCCTGGAACAGATGGGACGATTTTGTGGGGTGAAGAAAATGTTCTAGGACAAGACTGTGGTCACGGCTGCACAACTGCGTAAATTGACTAACAGTCTTCACACTGGATAATTACCATGGTTAAATCATATGGCATGAGAATTTCATGTTAATAAAGTCAAAACGAATGAATTCCAGGACCCTTACATCATGACTGAGCCAATAGCTATAGGGACATAGGAAGATTTTCACTCGTTGTATATCATTAGACAAATGCTGTTCCTGTCTGTCCCCCAGTTTAGCAGGAATCACTCTGAAAGAGGAGAAGAGGAGAAGAGAAGGTTGGAGCCGAAGCTGAGAACATTCATAGGCCCTGGCTCACTACACACATCTAAGACTGACATACCCCTAACCCTCAAAGAGTGACCATTAAGAATCTGTCTAGCAAGAGAGGAAAGACCTGTAGCTCTTCCTTATACTATCTGGTTCTCTCACGGATTTTTAATACATGTTTTCATCCCTTAGACATTTGTACTTTTTTTCCCTTTTCCATTCAAACACACATGCATGAAAACGTCCACAGACACACCTACACACACACACACACACACACACACACACACACACACACGTGATCTGTAAAACATCAGAAAATAAAACCAAAGTTTTAAAGGAAGAAAACAAAAGTGACCCATAAACCTATCATTCAGAGATAACCACTGTTGTTTATTTACATCAGTTTTGATTACATTTGAGTCTCATGTTCAACACACTGGTATACATAATTAAAATTGTATATGCATTTTAGTCAACCATCAGCTGTCTTATTAGTGTCCTGTAGACGCTGTGGTGGGTGGGGTCCCAGTATCCCTGAAGCACAGCTCTACCCTGTGACCCTGCTAGGAATGAAACATTCAGGGGTTTGAAGGGATCCAGGAAAGCCCACGAGTTGGTTTTGACAATCTTCAGTCTCTCTCAGCTGTGCCTGCTGACCCAAACATCCAGACTGCATCCTGTCTTTGCGACTCAGAATGGTTTTTCATGGATTATATTCTTACTTAGCAATTGCCTGGATGACAGTCACCGACACAAGTTTATACACGAGAAGTACACATAGCCCTCCCTCCCAACTCACCCGGCAACAATTTAGATGAAGGATGCAAAATAGGATTCATTTTGTGACCCAAGTCTGGTCAATGGAAACAGCCAATTGAAGTGCTGTGTTGAAAAGGATTCTGAAGCTGCATATGGGCTCTGAAGCTGCATATGGGAAGGGGAGTCATGATAGATTACGGATTCTGTGATATTTCTGTGGACGTGGGGAGTGGTGGCCTACTTACAGTACATCGCCCACTCTGATTTAGATGAGCAAGTGCTGCTGAATGGTAGATTTCTAGTTTCTAAACAACAGTACGTCTTGCCCCCAGATAGCCTCTTAGCAGAGCCAAAAGCCAGCAGAGAAAAGATGTAGCATTTGCTCTGGAGTAACTTTGTGTGTACGTGTTCATCTCCCGTTTACTCATGGGCTCTTTTTTCCAAGTAACTGAGGGATTTTTCCCAAGCACATTTGGGATGTATCATTTACATCACTGCCTTGGGAGTCTGTGTTGATGTGGGCTTAAAGGTTTGGAAAGCTGAGTGACACAGATCGAAGTCTCCCCGCTGATCTGTCTTCCGTCCTCAGGGGGACCTCTTACATCAACTATAAATCATTGATTGAAGTATCTGTCTGTCGCCTGTCCACATGTAAGGCCAGTCCTAAGTGCTCTGACAGGGTATGACTCAACCATCAAATAGGAAGGCGGAAATTCCTTTACCTCTCCTAAACCGCAGGCCCTGGATGGCAGGTACCGTGCTTCCTAAAGATTCTCCGTATGCACATCCAGGACTCTGGTTTCTGTTTTGCTTGATGGCAATGACTCCATTTCAGTTTGACGTCATGTACACACATTACATCTTTTCATTCTAAGAATCATAAGTTTTTCAAACTGTAGAATTACAGGGTCCATGAGAGAACTTCTCTGACCTTCCCATTTTGTAGATGGGAAGGCTGAGATCCAATCTTGAATGACCTACGGTCATGGTCATAAGCAGAATAAGATACAATGTCTTATTTCAAGATTCAGAGCTCATTTTTCTGTGTCAGATTTTAAAACACCAAAACAAAAACAAAAGAGTTCACTGATCTTTTAAATATCTGATTCTTCTTCCTCTTCTCCCTTTGTTTCCCTTCTCACCCCTACCATTCTTTTTTTTTTTTTTTTCCTTGAGACAGAGTCTTGCTCTGTCACCCAGGCTGGAGTGCAGTGGTGCCAATCTTGGCTGACTGCAACCTCCATCTCCCTGGTTCAAGCAATTCTCCTGCCTCAGCCGCCCAAGTAGCTGGGATTACAGGCGTATACCACCATGCCCAGCAATTTTTTTGTACGTTAGCAGAGACGGGGTTTCACCATGTTGCTCAGGCTGGACTCTTCCTGACCTCAGGCAATCTGCCCACCTTGGCTTCCCAAAGCACTAGGATTATAGGCATGAGCCACCATGCCCATCCTAATCTAATCCATTCTTTTAAATCTGTAACTGTCTGCCTGATTCTGACTTAACATGACCTCTAGCATCTTAAGTGTCCCAATAGCCAGGGTCACATAGACTCTGCTTATGGTTAATTCTTCCAGGGAAGTTAATTTCTCGAGGTAAAACGATTTTTTACATTATCCCCTATTGCTCATAGAAGCAATTTGGTAAATATTTGTTGAATATCAAATGAATGAACACATGGTATTCTACATCGAATATAATAATTCCCAACATTCCTGAAGGTTTTTTGTTGTTTTTTTTTAATGAGTCACCGAGGGGTAAAACACCTGCTGCTGTCATAAGACAGGAAGAGAGGGGATTTTCCCCCCACAGCTTTGTCGTTATTCTTGTAACCTGTATGCACTGCTGAACTTGCTGAATAACTGTGTCACAGAGGCAGGAGGAGGGACTGGGGGTGAACTTGAGCCTTGACGGCTGGATTAAAGCCTTGTGATGAGGTCTCTAAAGCACCAGGAGGACAACTGAATGGTTGGCGCAGGCTTTGATGAAGCCTGTGTCGACCACCATTTCTGATGCTTCTGCACACGGGTGGTCCAAAAGGAGTCCTGTAAGCCACAGATGACAAGATTTCCAGGGTGTCAGTTCACCCTTGGAAGACTCTGGAGCTGTGGTGACAATCTAAACCCCAAATTGAGGCTTACTAGGAAATGCACTAGGACACTGGCTCTAGAGAAGTGGCCAGTGCCAGGTCACCTAGGCTGGAGTGCAGTGGTGCAATATCGGCTCACTACAGTCTCCGCCTTCTGGGTTCAAGCCGTTCTCCTGTCCCAAGCAGCTGGGACTACCGGGGGTGCCACCACGCCCAGAAGCTGTTTCACTCTGTTGGCCAGGCTGGTCTCAAACTCCTGGCTTCAAGTGATCCGCCCACCTCGGCCTCCCAGAGTGCTGGCATTACAGGCATGAGCCACTGAGCCCTACCCCAGGCCACTCCTTTCTGGCCCCTCAACCTATTTTCTTCCCGTCATGCCCTAGGGAGAACCTGACTGTGGCCTTGCAGACACTCTCAGAGGCCACTCCACAAATGCCAACTGCAGAAAAATCCGTAGTCTATGCCACAAATCTCTTTCAATCTTCTAAGCAGTGTTTGAAGTATGTAAGATGTTCTGTTGCCACTTCTAATGAGCAATTATGAAGGAAAGGAATTACAAAGGAATTCTGTTTATAATTGCAGGCACTTTAAGAGACAGTGTCTAACAGTGAGACCTATACATTCAGGCTGCCTGGGACTGGGCACAGTAGTTCATGCCTGTAATCCCAGCACTTTGGGAGGCCTAGGCAGGTGGATCAGAAGGTTAGGAGTTCAAGACAAGCCTGACCAACATGATGAAACTCAGTCTCTACTAAAAGTTAAAAAAAAAAAAAACAATAGCTGGGCGTGGTGGCGTGTACCTGTAACCCCAGCTACTCCAGAGACGGAGACAGGAGAATTGCTTGAACTCAGGAGAAAGAGGTTGCAGTGAGTTGAGATCATGCCACTGCATTCCAGCCTAGGTGACAGAGCGAAACTCCATCTCAAAAAAAAAAAAAAAAAAAAAAAAAAGGAAAGAGAAAAGAAAAAAAAGAATCAGGCTACCTGGTTTCAAATCCCAACTCTGCTATTACCAAGATCTCTGTGAGAGCTCAGAAAAGTTTATTTTATTTCTCGAAATCTCAGTTTTCTCATAAGAAAGATGGGCCTAAGGAAATAACATGGGGGAAATACTTGTTGCACACTGAGGACTCAGCGGTGTTATAATTAAAGCTATTACCCATATCATTGATATGAACATAGCCGTCTTGTTTTAAAGAGAGGAGTTAAAGAAAGTGTCAGGCTGAGAGTTGAGACAGTGAGTTACAGCGGAGGATGTGGTGTCACACAGACCTGGCATCTGTGACCTTGAACTAGTGCATAATCTAAGCCTCATTTTCTGTATTTTAAAAAATAATTAACTAAAATATCGTAGGGCACATGGTGCGAATTCAGTACATGCTCATTGCCTTTCTCATCCCGTTACTTAGCTGACATTTGCTGGCACCCAGTGCCGGACGCCGTGGACAGGGACCGTGCCCAGCCACTCTCTGCGTTTTTCTTTCTTTGCCTTCCAAAGCTGCCATCCTGGTGGTATATTGAAGCATCAACACTTGGCTCACATGTAGAGGCCCCTTTATGTCTCTATTTTTTAATTGTTTTGAGACAGAGTCTCACTCTTTTGCTCAGGCTGGAGGCCAGTGGGGTGATCTCACTCACTGCAACCTTGACCTTCTGGGCCCAAGCGATCCTCCCACCTCAAAACCTCCTTTGTAGCTGGAAACACAGGCCTATTTCACCATGCCTGGCTAATTTTTGTGTTTGTGTACAGATGAGGTCTTCCTGTGTGGCCCAGGCTGGTCTGGAACTCCTGACCTCAAGCAGTCCTCCTGCCTTGGCCTCATAAAATGCTGCGATTACAGGCGTGAGCCACCGCACCTGGCTGAGAGGCCCATTTTAAATGCTGGTCCTTTTCTCTTCCTCCATCCGGGTCTGGGTTCCTTTTATGTATTGCGTTTGTGAAAAACTTGAGATGTGTACTTACGATGTTTGTGCTTTTCTGCGAGTACTTATGCTTTGATAAAAAAGGTTTAATAATGTATTTTAGATAGAGGTTTGAATGTCACTAATGACCAGCCTGTGGCTCCTAAGTGGAATTAAGAAGGGACTAGTTCGTATTGTCAGAGTTCTGGTCGTCACCCTTCAAGTTTACTATCTCCTTACACTGATTTTTTTTTTTTCCGTTTAAATAATGACGCAGAGATTTATCATCTAGCAGATGTGGTAAGAATGTAAGTTCTTCGGCCTCTTACAGTTTAGCCTTTGTGAGCTATCCATTCATTTAAAATACTTGGAGGTCCAGGCACAGTGACGCATACCTTGTAATCCCAGCACTTTGGGAGGCTGAGATGGGAGGATTACTTGGGGCTAGGAGCTGAAACTAGCAACGCAAGTGACACCTCATCTCCATAAAATTTCTATTTTGTTATTTTTTGTGGCGGAGTTTCGCTCTTGTCACCCAGGCTGGAGTGCAGTGACATGATCTCGGCTCACTGCAACCTCCACCTCCCATGTTCAAGCCATTCTTCTGCCTCAGCCTCCCAGGTAGCTGGGATCACAGGTGCCCACCACCACAGCTGGTTACTTTTTGTATTTTTAGTCAAGACAGGGTTTCCCCATGTTGGGCAGGCTGGTCTTGAACTCCTGACCTCAGGTGATCCGCTCACCTTGGCCTCTGGAAGTGCTGGGATTACAGGTGTGAGCCACTGCGCCCAGCTATATAAAATGTTTTTTAAAACTCAGCATGGTATGATGGTATATACCCGTCATCCCAGCTACTTGGGAGGCTGAGGAAGGATGATTGCTTGAGCCTGGGAGTCCAAGGCTGCAGTGAGCTATGATCTTAACACTGTACTCCAGCCTGTGCAACACAGTGACACCCTGCCTCAAAAATAAAATGAGGCTGGGGGCGGTGGCTCATGCCTATAATCTCGGCACTTTGGGAGTCTGGGGTGGGTGGATCATGAGGTCAAGACATCGAGACCATCCTGACCAACATGGTGAAACCCTGACTCTATTAAAAATACAAAAATTAGCTGGGTGTGGTGGCGCAAGCCTGTAGCCCCAGCTACTTGGGAGGCTGAGGCAGGAGAATCACTTGAACCTGGGAGGCGGAGGTTTAAGTGAGCCAAGATCATACCACTGCACTCCAGCCTGGTGACAGAGCAAGACTCCGTCTTAAATAAATAACTCAATAAATAAAATTATGAAATAAAATAAGATACTTGGAAGGCTATGTTTTTGCCAGGCCACGTGTTCATTCCCTGGGAGTGTAGCCACGAGCAATCACAGATAAGGTCCTAGTATCTCGGAAGACTCCATCCTAGTGGCACTAGCAAAGGCGTACCTACCCCCGGTAATCAAGGTAAAGAAAGAGCTTCCACTTGAGCTGCCAGGAAAAGAGTCCCCGGATTGGAAACTTGACTAGAGAGCTTCAACCTGAGCAGGCATGATCTTGAGTGAGTGAAAGACTATGAGCAGAGGGAAAGCGGACCGGAGGGAAAGCGGACCCGAGAGAAGAGATTGCAGTTGCCAAAGCTGTTGAGTCCCGCTCCCCTGGAACACAGTCCTGTTTTGCCACCTCCATCTGGGTCGATTTCAGAAAATTGTGAGCCTGTCTGAGCCTGCTGTGGTGTCTGCCCACGGCTCGCTGCGGCACCTGGTGTACAGGAAGAAGTCGATGTTATGAATGGCAAAAGATGTCTGGATGGTCTCCACTGCAGATTCAGATGGCAAGTGACTTAAAGACATATTGGCAGTGGGTAGTGGAGAAAAATGGAAACAGCTTCAACTGTATCTGTGCGCCCAAGAGTTTTTCTTTCTTTCTTTTTTTTTTTTTTTGGCTGACTGTCATGACTTAGGTTGTCATGGGATGTAAGAACATCTACCTGACTGTTCCAGCAAACCCTCCTACACAGGCCTTCTAAATAGGAGTATATTTGGCTGAGAATCAACACTGGAAGTGATTTCCACTGGACTTGCCTGCAGGAGGTGGTCAATGATCCCTCAAAAAGCCCCAAGAGTTCCCCTTCAAGCACAGAGACACAACCCTATAAAAATATGCAATTGAACCAGGAAGACCTGCCCCAGTGATTTCACATTGCATACATGCCTTTGAGGACTTGGCCTCTTAAAGGAGTCTTTCAATATCCCATACTTCCGAGAATGTTATTAATTCATCTGCAATAAGACGGCTCAACAAGCTAGCTCTTCCTGCCCAGCAGACTCAGTCGATTCTGAAGAGGGTCTCGGACTGACTCTCTACTTCGTGAGGTTGAATTCAGGAATGGTGCGAGATTGCCTAAGATTAAGCAACTCAGACCTTTCTGAGGAAGAGCGAGGTGAAATTTCAGTGCTGGATGTTCACTGTTCTTTTGGGCTCTACCACTCCTAGTAAATCAAGTAATAGCTTTCTGTTAACCCTAGTGTGCTGATCTCAATGACGGTCACCTTTACGATGCTCCCAGTACATAAGACATTTCTGGTGTCTATTCCAAATTCATAATTTTCTAATTTTCAAGTGTCTGATCTGCCTGGCTAGAATGGCAAAAAATAGCAAATCCTTTTGACAGGTTCTTCGTTAACGTGGGGAGAGTGTTTTGATTGCTATTTAATCTGTTTTTCCTTCTCTCTCTGCTTGGCTATATGGAATTTGCTTTGCCTCTCTTCCCAACTCTTCACATCCCTTATCTCAAGGTGAGTGAGTATCGTCAGAGTCCCGGTACATTTCACCAGCCTCCTTATAAGCTTAGAAAGAGGGAGGCAAACCCATAAACAAGACTTGGTTTTTCTAAGCCACAGTGGCAATTTCCTGCTCGATTACAACTCTGTATACCCTTTCAACCGGCCTGTCAGTGTAGGCTATGCTTGTCCTGGGTAATCCTACGATTGGTGACAGGGTTATTGCCTTACAGGTTTCTAGGGCATCTTACTCATTTTTGAAAAGAATGATTCTCCCACCCTTTTATTACTTGGTAGAAACTTGTTCTAATTCTTTCTCCTGATACCGTTTAGCCTATGAGTACCTGGGAATAATCACCCTCCGTTATCTGGTCCTACAGATTTGTTTTGTTTTGAGCTATTCCCACTTTAGGTCTCCCACCCTCTCTTATTTTTATCAACAGGCTCCGTGGTACTATATACACTGCAGATGGATGGCAGCCAACCTGCTCTTTCTGTGCTGAGGAAGTCTCCATATTTCAACTTGTGTACATGACTTCCTTACGTATGCTTCCTTATAATCCTTTTATAAATTTTTGCTTTACATTTTAACAACGGAAAACAAAGTTTTTTCTTCCTTTTTTTTTTTTTTTTTTAATTCTTCCACCAGCTACCTTTAAAAGCAGTCCTAAACCTTCTTGTTTTAAGATTATGCCCACTGTACTGCAGTCTAAGTGATGGCTCTTTATGGCCATGCCCTTTCTTTAGCACTTGGGGGGTTTTGTCTGGATTTTTATCTTCTTTCCTTTTGTAAAAAAAGGATGAATTTTCCGAGACTCTCTTATGACAGAAACTCACCAATTCTCTGTTGTAATCAACAAATAGATTTTGAATGCTTGACTCTTCTTTTTTTTTTTTTTTTTTTAAAGGAGTTTCAAGGGTAAGATCTGCTGTCTTGTGAATGTCAAAGAAGTTTCCCATTCGCCTCCTTCTTCTCTCTCCCCCACTCCTTTAATTTGTTAATGCTTTCGACTTATTTTGCTTTGGATAATTTTCAAAGTACTGCTTCCTCTAGAGATCTCTAAAAGGCAGAAGTTCTGGCTATTAAAGACTTGCCATTCTCAGAACAGCCCAGTTAGGGTACCCTCAGGTTATTTATAACTGGATTTTATCTCAGAAAATTAACTAAAAGAAGATTAACCAAAAATCTAAAGGAAAATGCCTTAAACACCTCATCTATTATGCTGTGCTCAAACAGATATTTTCATCTTAACAGCTTGGCAAACCCAGTGGAACACTCTTTCTAGTTTGGGGCATAAAATAAGATAACACTCTGAATTCCTACAGGAAATCTTGTAACTCTACTTAAAATTAAGGCATAAAGTATGAAAATGTGTTTCCTGTGTATAGTCTTATTACTTTGCCTGTTAACTTAACTGGTTCCTATTTCTGCTGGTTGGAAAAGCCCGAGGACACTTAAATACCTGTTCTAGAAACGAATTCCTTACAAGCCCTCCCAGGTCGATAGGCGCAGATCAGTAACAAAGAAGGTCTTGTGTTTTGACACTTCCTTCATCTCTTAATTTCGTCAGATGAGGGGGGAAACCAGAAAACTTAGTCCTTTTTCATCCATCTAAGACTTTATTCATTGTATCCCATTTCAGGCTGATTAAAAGGCAAAATCTTCACAATAGGACAGCAAGCCCTCTGTATACCCTGCCTGCCTCCTCCCTCTGACCCTCCTGCCTCCTCCCTCTGATCCTCCTGCCTCCTCCCTCTGACCTGTCTCCACCTACCGTCATCTTCTCTTGTTCTTCTTCAGGCATTTCTCAGACATGCCAGGTGTGCTCCTGTCTCTGATGCTTTTCCTTTGCTCTTCCTTCTGCCTGGAGTATTCTTCCATATAGCACCGTGAGCTGTTCTTCTCCAAAGGGCTTTGCTCAACCAACAGTTTCTCAGTGAAGCTGTTTCTCACCACTCACTGTAAAATGGCAGCCTCTCTAGCAGTTCACCCTCTCTTCCTTTTTCTGCTTTGTATTCCTTGTGGCACTTATCTTATCACATAGATGTAGACGTAGATGGAGACATAGACAGGATATAAATATAGACATAGACATATGTGAATTTCATGTTGATTCTCCCCATCTCTAGAAGAATGGAAGTTTGAAAGTACTGAGATCTTTGTCTTTTTTTTCTCCCTGTTGTATTTCCAGGGCCTAGAAGAAGGCTCACTGCATGGTAGACAATTAATATTTATTAGATGAATGAATCCAAAAATATCCTTGGATGTATAATGTCCAACTCATCTACCACACAGCAATATAGATGATTTTATATACATCTTATAGTTAAGCCCAACAGTCCAAAAAGTTAAATGACTTAAGAGCCCACAGATACTCCTGGATGAGAGGGGATTTGAAACCAGATCTGTCCAATTGCACATCCCCTCCTGTGCCTTTTACGGGTCAGATGACTTAGGTTTATAGGCTCCGGCAGGTCCTTTCTATTTGTCACTGTCACCAGAGAGGAAGATTCCCTAAGACAAAGCATTCCGTGGAATTTTTAGTATCCCTGGTACTGGCTCAGAGAATGTCCACTGAGGTTCTGAATACCACTGCCTGGGCTCTTGAGTAGCTCTACCTGCTTGCGGGGGCAGTGCTGCATGCCGCTGCAGAGGGCAGACTGTGGATGCAAATCCCGACCCACAATTCCTTAGCCTCATGACCTTGGGCCGATGATGTAGCCTGTCTGAGTTATAATAAATAAAAATACCGGCCGGGCACGGTGGCTCACACCTGTAATCCCAGCACTTTGGGAGGCCGAGGCCTGCGGATCACGAGGTCAAGAGATTGAGATCATCCTGGCCAACATGGTGAAACCCGTCTCTACAAAAATACAAAAAAATAGCTGAACGTGGTAGTACATGCCTGTAGTCCCAGCTACTCTGGAGGCTGACACAGGAGAATCACTTAAACCTGGAGATGAAGGGTGCAGTTATCCGAGATCGCGCCACTACACTCCAGCCTGGTGCCTGGCGACAGAGCAAGACTCTGTCTCAAAAATAAAACAAAACATACCATGCTGAATGATGGTCTACCATGACACTGAGAAGTATGAACTTGACAGGCAGGCCTCTGGGTTCATTCTCTATCCCTGTCATTGCGTAAAGTAACTATCATAACTTTGGAACAAATTGACCTCTCTAAGCCTCGTTTACTCTTTAGCTAAATGAGGATGATTGATCATCAAAACTACTTTATAGAGTTTGGGGAGCATCAAAGGAAATAACACATATAAAAGGCTTGGTTTAGCCTCTGAAGCATGTTAGTATTTAATAAATGTAAAATATTATATTACGATTAATGCCTATTTTACAGGGTTGTTATGAGGACATCATTAGATAATACGTATGAAGAATGTAGCACATTGCTTTGTACATGTGAGGGCTCTGTAAATGGTACCAGTTTTACTCCTTGATTTCCTTTATAGACCCCTTCCCTACAACACCCAGTATCAGGCTTCTAGCCCAGCAATGCTAGCGAAATTGCTTGCTTGAAATTTACCAGGCGAGGCTCATGCCTGTAATCCCAGAAACTCAAGAGGCTGAGGCAAGACAATCCCTATAATCCTTTGAGGCCAGGACTTTGAGACCAGCCTGAGCAACATAGCAAAGTACTATCTCTACAAAAATATTGAAAACAAAACAAAACAAAACAGGCATAGTGGTGCATGCCTATAGTCTTAGCTATTTGGGAGGCTGAGGTGGGTGGATCGCTTGAGCCCAGGAATCTGAGGTTGCAGTGAGCTATGATTGTGCCACTAGACTCCTGCCTGGATTTGGAAGGAAAGGAGAAAGGGAGAGAGGGAGGAATTTACTAGGAACAAGTTAACTTCTATAATCGTTAGTGCTTGTTAAGGCAGAAAAACACAAGAAAAAAAATTGAGGAAGTTGAGGGCAAAGAGCTCATCCTTCAAGGTCACAGACCTGAATTTCAACACCTGGAAAGGGGCTGGTCAGGCATGCTGGGAAGGTTTTTGTAACAATGTAAGAATAAGTGAAGACTGCATCTCAGTATGAGACACAGCAAGAGTTTAATAAATGGTGGCCCTTCTCGTGTTAACAACATGATGTCGAAGATGACGTTTGCTGTTCTTTCAAGTGTTCTATTGCAAATTTCCAATTAGTTTCTTCATGTCTTAATGGCAGGAACCATAGCTCATACTTTCTTCAGGATCCACTCTTACTTCTCCAAACATCTAATACCACTTGGAGTCCATTGTCAAAAGAAAAAAAAAAACTGGCCTTTGGCCTTCTGACCACCAAATCTGATTTCCTTCCAAGAGGCAACGTTGTTTGTGCTTAGAAGTAATTCCCAACAATCTGCAATCTCTAGGCTCTCTTGTTTTATCCTTTACTTTAAGCCTCACATTTTTCCAAACATTTTGAAATCTGATATAATGGCTTTAGCTGACCAAGAATTTACAGTAAAAAGCAGATAAAGTAAAAGAGTGAAAACAGAGAAATGGTCCCAGTTGACGGTACCATATGCAACTTGCCAAACACTTAGATTCCTGAATAAGAAAACTGGGGTCCATTTTGTGGTTCATTTCAGAGTTGTTGGATCAAATCAGGCATCAGAAGAGATGTCGGAACGAAACGAAGATATCTTTGCTGTATTTGCAGTTTTCTGTCTTATTAACATGAAAACACCTTACATGGGTGGAAACATCTAAAGGCTATTTTTTATTTTATTTTCCGTTACTTCACTCTAATGCGTTCGCCCTTACCTGTGGAAATTAGACTGTCACCTGCTCTTAGCATCCTGTTTTCTTTGGTGTTTGTAATGAAGCCCTCCGGGAATTACGCGATTACAAAAATGAGTTACAAATCCTCATTCGCTATACAAAAGTATATAGCTAGTTTTCCTTCTCTGTTTGAATAGCCTACAAAACAAGAAATAATTAGTCAAGCACTATCGGTAATTAAGCACATAAGATGAACATTAAACAAACTGCAATCTTGCATCATTTTGAAGGTAGATAGGCAGGTTTTCGCATTTGGAGTCCAGCCAAAATGCCCATCTTCATTCCCCTTGCTCCTTATTTATTATTGGCGAGGGAATTCACTTGCCGAACTTGCTGATGCTCTCTTGCCGGCGGTCCATCTGAGAGTTCACCTAAGTGTGAGCAGTTATTTTTTGACAACACAACCTTGAGGAGAAGATGATTTCAAAGAACTTGCTGTAGCGAGTGGAGAGACAACGTGTTTTCCCAAAATGGGGGTATGTTTCTAAGTTGGAATCAGATCATGATTCAGAGAAATGCTCTGCCTTCTTGCCTGTGATATCAGATCAGGTCAGACGTAGGTATAGAACTCTGACTTTTGTTTTTTAAACACTTTTTTTTTTCATTGTGAGTCTCTCTTTCAGTCTCCTAAAGCTTCTAGTATTTTTTTTTTTTTTGAGACAAGGTCTCCCCCTGTGGTCCAGGCTGGAGTGCAGTGGCAGGATCACAGCTCATTGCAACCTTCGCCTCCTGGGCTCAAGTGATCCTCCCACCTCAGCCTCCCAAAGTAGCTGGGACTACAGGGGCACACCACCACGCCCTGCTAATTTTTTTTTTTTATTGTATTTTTTGATAGAGATGGGGTTTTGCCATGTTGCCCAGGCTGGTCTCAAACTCCTGGGCTCAAGTGATTCACCTGCCTTAGCCTCCCAAAGTGCTGGGGTTACAGGCATGAACCACTGCACCTGGCCCTGGTAAAACTTTGTCTACATAGTCACTGCTCCCCAGGCAAAATCTGAAAAAGGTTGCAGTCTAATTTACTTAAGTTTTTCTTGTAGACCAAAATATCTAGGAATCTGATCTACAGGTTTTCATTAAAATATATTTTCAAGGAAAATCAGAGGATAAAAGTTTCCAATGCATTTAGACTACAAAATTAAATATTCATTCAACAAACACTTTCAGAGGGCCAACTCTTTGCTAGGCTCCTTTTTGGGTACACTAAGGTATAGTCTGTAACCTCAAGGCCATTGCTGTCCAGCTTTAAGATCAAGACTAATTGTGACTTGATGTAAGGTATTTGTGTTGCATTATATTACATTCTTCTTAGTTCCATTGTGTGAAATACGGATAGACAATATTTGTACAGGATCGACTGGCTCTCCATTAATCACTCAAGAAGTAATAGAATGATCAATGATTTTCCTTCTAGCTTGTCTACACCAAAATGGTTCTTCTGCTCAGTTAGTTTCTATAGTGATTTTATGGATATCGGCATTTTCTTCTGGACTTAGAAGAAGTGACAGGCTGGGGGTGGTGGCTCATGCCTGTAATCCCATCACTTTGGGAGGCTGAGGTAGCTGGATCACTTGAGATCAGGAGTTGGAGACAATTCTGGCCAACATGGTGAAACCTTGTCTCTACCACTGAAAATACAAAAATTAGCCCAGTGGGGTGGCACATGCCTGTAATGCCAACTACTCAGGAGGCTGAGGCAGAGTAAGTGCTTGAACCTGGGAGATGGAGGTTGCAGGGAGCCAAGATTGTGCAACTGCACTCCAGCCTGGGTGACAGAGCAAGAATCCATTACAACAAAACAAAAAATAAAACAAAACAAAACAAAAAGCAAAAATGAAGAACTGACAATGCATAGTTTTCTCAATTTTGTGACTTACTTTTAATTATTAGGTATCATAAAGCCAGCACTTCCTAACATGTGTATAGTATGTTATCATTTTCAAAGCCTTTGACGAGTATACATAGGGAGCCAGACAGTATTTGTATCCTCATTTTCTAGTTCCTAGATAACAGGTTCGGAGAAGTTAAGTGGCTTGCCCAAAATAAGACAGCAATCTGACAGAACTGGGATTATCTTCCGTCCTGTTTCATTACCCGTGCCTCCCAGTAAATCATCCTATGCTCCAATGGGGCTGTTGTCCGAAAGAGGTTCTGTTGACACCACACATCTTTTTTTTTTTTTTTAGTTGAGATGGGGTCTGGCTCTGTCACACAGCAGCAGACTAAAGTGGCATAGTCTAGGCTCACTGCAGCCTCCTCATCCCAGGTTCAAGTGATCCTCTTGCCTCGGCCTCCTGAGTAGCTGGGATTACAGGCATGTGCCACAAGACTCAGCTAACTTTCATATTTTTAGTAAAGATGGGGGTTTCACCATGTTTGCCAGGCTGGTCTCAAACTGCTCATCTCAAATGATCCACCCACCTCGGTCTCCCAAAGTGCTGGGATTACAGGAGTGATCCCCCGTGCCTGGCCATACATCTTAAATATCAAGTTTTTAGCATGCCACATTAAAAAATAATATTTGGGTATTCATACATTTAACAAAGATTTCCTGAGTGTCTGTTTGGTCAAGTGACACAGATCAGAACAGAGAATAGCCCGTCTTCCAGAGAACTGGCTCCATCAATGTCATAGGCTGAGGGAGAAGCTGCAGAATTGCAAGTGACATGTTTCTGTCCCTGCTCGCAACACCAAGAACTGCAACCAAACTGAAAGTTTGAGGACAGGAAGCACCTTAGTGGTTCACCTTTCATTCGAGTGTGCCCAGCATCCAGAAAAGGGGAGATATTCAAGAAGAGCTCATCACTTGTTGGATGCCACTACGTCTGCCGGGACACAAAATAACTCAGAAAATTCTGATGAAAGTTGTTGTTGTCGTTGTTGTGGAAGTTAATTGAGCCTCCCCTCTAAGCTTTGTGAACTTCAGCATGCTTCTTAACCCATCTGGACCATCTCTCTCGTGAGTGAAATGGAGATGAAACACTAAATGCGATACGGTGACGTTCTGGCTTACACCCTGAAGCAGAAAAAGGATAATATTTGACAACTATCCTAATGCAGTCTGTCGTTTACTTAACAGTAACATACCATTTTATTAAGTGTACCATGGGCTGGACGTGGTGGCTCATGCCCCAAATCCCAGGATTTTGGGAGGCCGAGGTGGGCTGATCACATGAGGTCAGGAATTGGAGACCAGCCTGGCCAACATGGCAAAACCCCATCTCAACTAAAAATACAAAAATTAGCCCTGTGTAGTGGTGCATGCCTGTAATCCCAGTTACTTGGGAGGCTGAGGCAGGAGAAGTGCTTGAATCTGGGAGGTGGAGGTTGCAGTGAGCCGAGATCATGCCATTGCACTCCAGCCTGGGTGACAGAGCAAGACTCTGTGTCAAAAAAACAAAGTAATTGCAATAAGTGTAACTACCATGGTCGTGTGAGATGTTGACATCAGGGGAAAGAGAATGAAGGGCATGGAGAAACTCTGTATACTGTCTTTGTAAGTTTACTGTAATACTAACATTCTAAAATAAAAAGATGATTTAAAGGGAAA
This sequence comes from Saimiri boliviensis, assembly GCF_048565385.1. Taxonomy (NCBI): domain Eukaryota; kingdom Metazoa; phylum Chordata; class Mammalia; order Primates; family Cebidae; genus Saimiri; species Saimiri boliviensis. The sequence continues at coordinate 136,744,632 of NC_133449.1, read as the reverse complement.
GAAAACTTCTTTATGAAGGTAGCGTCAATTGGCATAACCATTTTGGAAGTCCCTATCTGCATAAGACTAAATATAAGCAAATCCAATCCCCTAGAAATTTCACTTCTGGCCAAGCACAGTGGCTCATGCCTGTAATCCCAGCACTTTGGTAGGCTGAGGCAGGCAGATTGCTTCAGCCTAGGAGTACAAGACCAGCCTGGGCAACATGGTAAAATCCCAGGTTGAATGGTAAGAGTGTCACTGGCCACTTCTGAAATATGTCAACATCTCTGTTAGTTTATATAGTGTGCTAAACGGCCAGCTCTTCTAGGAGCTCACTCGTGGTGGTGGCGGGGGGGAGCAGATTACCAATCACTCTTCACTTTTTTTTTAATAGGTCTTGTCATTTGTAAATAGGGAAGGAACACTGAAAAAAAAATACTCTTGCCTTCTTCCATCTGTATTTTCTTTACTAAATTATCCAATCTTATAAATATTTGAATAACATTTGGTCAGGATAAAATCTTTCCTGTCAGCTTAGTATAAGAACAGTTTTTGGCTCCTGAGACCGTAACAGTCAGATAAATTAATATTGATTTGTTAGAAAATAGTTTTCGCTCTCTCTAAACATCTTATTCTGGGCTCTTGAACCAAAATTATGAATTTAAAAGCAGCAAAATAGTTCTTCACAGTTTTCCCAGTGAAACTAATTATGGGCAGATTGTGAAAAATGTATTGGATGTGATTTCCAGCATAGAGTTCTGCTAACCAAAATTCAGAGAAACTAGAGGCTCAGTGTCTGATTTATTTGAGCAAGTTGCAATTTGGTAGACTGGAGAATTTATGTAAATAGTTTTTGCAACTTCCATAGGGATAAGTCAGTACATTAGTATCTCACGAGCGGCAGAAGATGAAGGGGGAAACTTTTTTATTAACTGATAATTTGATTTACCTAATAGAAGGATAGGATTCTTCCCCCTTCTTACTTAGGTCTATAAATTAAAGAACAGCTCACTTACCTGCTGTATAAATATGCAGTATGTAGAGTTTCACTCAATTTAGGGTTGGGTTTTAATTATATCATGTACAGGTTTTTTTTTTGTTGTTGTTGTTGTTGTTTTTTTTGAGACAGTCTTGCTCTGTTGCCCAGGCTAGAGTCCAGTAGCACAATCTTCCTGGCTCACTGCAAACTCTGCCTCCCATATGCAAGTGATTTTCCCACCTCAGCCTCCTGAGTAGCTGGGATTACAGGTGCTCGCCACCACACCAGACTAGTTTTTTTGTTTTTAGTATAGATGAAGTTTCACAGTGTTGGCCAGGCTGGTCTTGAACTCCTGACCTCAAGCGATCCACCCACCTTGGCCTCCTAAAGTGGTGGGATTATAGGTGTGAGCCACCGTACCCGGCCAGATTTTTTTTTTTTTTTTCTTAAGTGAAGTATACCTATACCCGTTGTAAACATTTGGTATTTTTTTCTTTTGGGAAAAAAAATGTGCATTTACTTTTTGCCTCATGAATCTCTGAGTAGATTTTATGCATTCTGTATTGTACTTTATTTACTCAATATTATATGAGACACAAATCATAAATGTAATTTTGAATGGTGGCTTAGCAAAACAACATTTCCTCTTCTTTTGGACATTTGCTTCCAGTTTTAAATAACACAGCATTGAACATCTCTGTACAAAATTCCTTATCTGATTTGCAGAGAAGTTTTCAGATAGATGTCTAGAATTTCATCTCCCATCTAAACTGTTTTACGACCTTTGGTACACATGGATATATATTGTCCAATTGCTTTCCAGAAAATAGATAAAATATTACAAAGAAAAATATACATATATGTATATATATGTGAGGGGAGAAATAAATGAAAAGAAAAATACATAGAAAAGAAAAATATATAAAAATATATTTTTAAAAGACACTGCAGAGGCAGCTATGCTTAAAGCACAAGGAAAGACGGAAATTCTGGTTCCCACCTATGACAGCTGTATGATAATAGCTTATTCAAAGTTCTTCCTTTCTGGAAAGTTTTGTTAGAATCTTATGGGATGGCTATGCGCAGGTACATGGTCAAGTCTACCTGTTCCTCGAGCTGGTTCACCAAAGCATTGATACTATGAAAGTGAACATAAAATTCTTAAAAGTTTATAGAGTCTACTGGAGTAAGAAGGAGAAATTTCAGTTTTCATATGTCAATCTCAAACCTTTTCTGAAATTGGAAGTGATGACGTGGCAGTCTAGCTGTGTGTGTGTGTGTGTGTGTGTGTGTGTGTGTGTGTGTGTACCTAGTCTAGGGCTAGGTTTGGGAACGCTTTTCTCCTATAGGTTAAGCTGAACTAGACAGTATGTCAAGAAAGAGTCTCAATGTCAACTTAGTCCGTTGTTGTGGCTGTGAAATGCTATTTTACTATACAACCGATTCCCTCGTGGGTTTTCCTGACTCTCTAAGCAGACCAACTCTATTTTAATCTGTTGTAGTTTCCGCCTCCCCACTGCCCCACTCCCAACTCCTAACATTTTGGAATTATTCAGTGTAGTTGCTTCCTAGGCACCTGTTTAATATTTATACAATTCGTGACAGTAAGGTGGGAAAGCAATGAAAGCAACAAAGTACAACACACATGCATACACGCACACACACACACACAAACACACACACATACGTACATACATACACACGTACACACACATACACACATATACACATACACACACGTATACACATACACACACGCATACACATACACATACACACATACATACATATATACACATTCACACACATATACACATACACATATACACACATATACACACATACATACATATACACAGATACACACATACACATACACACACACACACACACACACACACACACACACAAGAAATGGCTACAGGATGGGTGTGGTGGCTCAAACCTGTAATCCCAACACCACTTTGGGAGGCCAAGATGGGCTGATCATTTGAGGTCAGGAGTTTGAGACCAGCGTGCTGAACATGATGAAACCTTGTCTCTGCTAAAAGTACAGAAAATTCACTGGGTGTGGTGACATGCGCCTGAAATCCCAGTTACTGGGGAGGCTGACGCAGGAGAATTACTTGAACCCAGGAGGTGGAGGTTGCATTGAGCCGAGATCGCACCACTGCATTCCAGCCTGAGAGACAGATTGAGACCCTGTCTCACAAAAAAGAAAAAGAAAGAGAGAAAAGAAATGGCTGCAAATGCCTCAACCGCCCTAAAGAACACTGTAATCATTTTTTTTTTGGGAGTTGAACAAGTGGCTGAAAATCCCAAAATCTATTACCCAATGTGTGTGTAAGTACAAAAGGGTCAGGTACGATATGCGTGCATTCCATAAAATACTGCATTTGAATTCCTCTATCCATGTCTTTTAAAGATAAGGGTTTTCCAGATGTCACAAAAGAAAAGAAAATTTTCAAATCAGAATTCCCATTTGCCTTTCGGGTTGTTGAATTTTCTCCACATTTGTGCAATTAAGAGTTTTGCTGAGTGAGCTTAGGACTCTGTCTCTTTAAGTGTTTAACAGTAATTGGTTCATGTCCTGGTGTTCATTGAAAATCCTAGACATTTCATGTAAAATCTTCTTAATGAGGAGATGAATTTTTCATTCACATTAGAAAGCTCACTCTGACAAACAATTTCTAAATAAAACTTTGGCGACATGACATCCCACATTGGACTTGACAGAGAGGACAGGTGCATTAGAATATAACTGTGTGGCGATCCTTCAAGCTGTCAGCCATGAATATTTTATTTCTTAATGAATCATCTTTGTGAAATGAACTTTCTTGTTGTAGTGTCAGTGCCATTTACAACAAAAAGCTGGCTCCTTTTAAAAGGTGAGCTCCTTAAAGATGCTGATTCCTGCAAAAAAAGGTTTAACCCTACCTGAGGTGTCGGGCAATTGGGGGCTTTGCGTTTTGCTTCTCCCTTCTGAAAGTGACTTGAAAACCCACTTCTGGCTAGCGTGATTGCAGTGAGGAGAGAGCTTTCCTTGATTTGCTGTTTCCTTCTCAGAACTGAAATCCCAGGTACCTGCCCAGAGGCAGTTGTTTTGGCCCCTGGGTCCCTGTTGTTCCAGGCATCACTATTGTTTTCGAAGTTGTCTAGGGATTTCATTTCTCACATCCTAAGGCCCGCTAGGTGCTTTTAGCTGGTACTAACTGAACAGCTCTAGGCATAAAGCCTTTCTCCAGATCCCAGCTTCTCTGTCTTCTAGAACTCAAAGATGGCTTTTGTTTGTTAGTTTCGAGGATGGAGAGAGCTATCAGTCTGATCATGGACTTAAGTATCTCCCTGCTGACAGAGCCAGAAATTATTTTTATGTTGCCGATAAGAGTCTTCTGAGATGCTCTTGAGGCTGAGTGTAGAGTCACTTGCTCATCTCTAGGTACAGACTAGACAACAAAATATGTTCCCCAAAAATAGCCCAGGGTTAGTTCTGTGCCCTTTGTCAGTGTTGGTACAGTTGTAAGAAGATATTGATTTTTTTTTTTTTCTTTTTAATTCATGGTCTCAACTACGTTTCAAGACTGCCTGGCAATCCGTTTGCTTGATGTACTTTCTCTCCCATTTCTCACAGTGGCGATTTCAAGCCTCTCGTTTTTCCCCAAGCCCTATCATTTGGTACCTCCCCCTGATGCTGTTAGAAGCTTCCCTGGTCAGTCCTCCACACCACCTCCAGCTCCCCCTGGAAACTGATCGTTTATCCCATCCCGACTGACTTCTTTCCTTTTACAAGATGTCCCTCTTTGAATTCAACTCTGGGGTCAGTTTCACTGCCTGCCCTATAGAGCCGACTCTCTGTCCCTCCCTTCAGGAATGTGGCTTCATAGTAAGATGACAGGAATTTGTACCAGGGATTGGCAATTGACAGGCATTGTCTGTGTCCTTAAGTAAAATTGTATTAAAATACAGCCCCATTCATTCATTTATATATTGTTCACATCTAATTATTTTCACACTGCAGTGGCCCACAGTCAAATTCTTTCCATCTGGTTGTTTAGGAAGCTCTTTGTCACGCCCTGATTTATACGATGGAGCAGAGGCCTAAACCCTGCAAGCTGGGTCCCCCATCTAAGGGTCTCCAATGAAACCCATGCAGACTTGGTGTGTCTCAGAGTAATAATTTTGCCCTTGGCAGTTTATGCTACACTGTTGCAGCTTCAAATGGAATGTATTTTAGTTCTATACAACAACCATAAGAATTGGCCCCTGTCCACCAGTCTCCACTAGGAGAAAACCAGGCCAAGCTTGAAAATACGAAGCGTGCCCAGGGGAAATGGAATAAGCTAGAAATTTGTTGTTTCCTTTTCATTAGGTTTAAGTGAGAATATTTGTGAGCAAACTCACAGTGTGGGCAGGTGACAATTTCTGAAGGTATTTTTTCCCCTTTTTTAACTTGTGCAAATCTAGTTCCCTTTTCTGTTTTGTTCCGCATTTATCACAACAGCTGCCTCCCAAGGTTGAAAGACACCGTTGTCCTCACCTTCAGAACAAGGGCTACCTTTGTGGTCTCTGGAGAAAGTCCATACTATATGATGAATTTGCTTTTAATATAACCTCCCACTGTTTAAAAGTCACCCAAATTATTTGTATTAAATTAGGTGTATACCATCTTAGGTCTCTTCTTTCAAAAAATGAATCTTACTTTCTCTCCCTTTTTCCCCTCTCCTAAATCTTAGCAATTTTCTGAAATTTGAAACAAAGCAGCACAAAAAATTGCATTTATTACATAATTGCTCTTAGGGAGATACACACACACACACACACACACACACACACACACACACACAAACTCGTTTTTTCCTAAACAACATCAATGTCATAACAGTTTTGAAGCAAATATACACACTGACACATACATTTGGTAAAAGAGACAAATCTATTCTAGAAATGCAATTGCTTAAAGAATAGAAGTTCTTGGGGGAATAGGGGAGGGAGAGCATTAGGAGAAATACCTAATGTAGATGACAGGGTGATAGATGCAGAAAACCAGCATGACACGTGTATACCTATGTAACAAACTTGCACGTTTTGCACATGTACCCCAGAACTTAAAGTATGAGAAAAAATAAATAAAATTTGGAATTCAGAAAAATCGAAGTTCTAAAAATAAAACAGACATAAATGAATAAAAGCCCCACTTTCATATATTTATTTGACCTCCTGTCTTGCCGTTACCCTTGATCCTCACGTTCTTCGTGGGTATCCCTCCCTCCCATCTTCTCTGGGCCTCCTGAGACAGTTCCCCCAGCCACAGTCAGGAGGGCTTGTCCAGAAGTTGCTGTTTGAACAGAGCAAGCCTCCTGCCTTCCCTGAAACGGTGCTGATGTCTTCACTTCCTGCCCCCTTGGCATCCTCTGTAGTTGCTCTCTTTCTGCCAGGGGAACAAATTAAGAGAAAGAAGAGGGATAATGTCTAGATGTGGTCTGCGCACTCAGCCAACCTTTTCCACAGCCAGTCCTTCCCAAACCAGCCTCTGAGCATGCTGTGTCTATGGGCCATGTATACTATTATTTACTGATGACTTTCTCATTAACTTTCTGTTTTTTATCTAAATGCCAGCCTTAGCCTTGTTCAAGGTAACAGTATATAGGAATCATGGGTTTCGAGCATGTTTTGTCAATATTTAGTAAAATGCATTCATAGCTATTATTATAAAGAGTCTTGGTGCATCCCTGCACAACCTAATACCGAATCAATCTTTGAAGACAGGTTTGTTCTTCATGGGAATAAACCTGTCTTTGGTTCACACTGTTTGAGGCTAAAAGGGAGCATATAGTGGGTCTCATTCTGACAACTTTTTAGTAAATCACGCATTGCCTTCCCTAAATCCCTCAATATTGCTGCTAATGTGTTTCACAGTGAATAAAAAATTATCCCAGTTGGATGAATGAAGTGAAACTTAGATGATTTTTCTCTAAAATGAAATTGGTTAAACCTTCCTTTAGCTCTCTTTTTTTCTGCCCTTGCCGCCTCCCCTCTTCCGTATTCCCCGTTTTTCACCCCTGTTATCTCAGTCCCATCCGATATTTGAATACCAGTTTGTAATTTCAGGTTTAGGATTGTTTATCTGTAAATCTCAGCCTAATGCTTTCAACTCCAGGCTTTCTCCTAGGTTCACCCACCTCCCCTCCCTCCTTTCTGCAAGAACTCTAAGAGATGGCACTTCATTAAGTTATTTTTATAATGAGTTCCAGTTACCAGGGAATACAGAGTTAAAAAGGTGATCTCACTAAAGGTAATTAGCATAAGACCTGCTGGAGCTGTAGAAGTGACTGGATGGTAATCAATAGCAATATGATTACACCCATGCAGCAATTATAAATTATTTAAAACACTACCCCTAGGTTACTGACTAGTTGCCTTTAAATTAAATTCTCTGTCAATAATTGATGCAAAGAATTAATGTGAGAACACCTTCAGTTACTGAAACTTTTTTAAGGTGGCATAAAATATTGAACTGGCCGTCATTAGCAGCTAGGCTGTCTGTTTGCTGTAACATCCTTCTTTTCTAAATTGGTCAAGAAAGACTCTCAGATCTTAAAAGAAGACAAATGATTCTGAATCCACTGCTGGGTATTCTTCTAAGGGCACTGAAATGTCCCAATAAGAAATTTCATATATGAAGGCAAAGGAAAAAAAATTAACCTTTAAATAATGACCGATTATACTTCTTTGTCAGTTCTAACAAATCAGTGAGCAGAGGTGGTTTTCCTGAGTGTGCTTCAGTTCTTTGATTTGGCCAGTGTAGACCAGGGAGGACTACCTAGCTTGAGAAACCATAAACTATGGTATTTAAGCGGTCAGTAATAATGTTTTAGAAATCCAGGCCTCGGGTCAGGCACGGTGGCTCAAGCCTGTAATCCCAGCACTTTGGGAGGCTGAGGCGGGTGGATCACGAGGTCAAGAGATCGAGACCATCCTGGTCAACATGGTGAAACCCCGTCTCTACTAAAAATACAGAAAATTAGCTGGGCATGGTGGCACCTGCCTGTAATCCCAGCTACGCAGGAGCTTGAGGCAGGAGAATTGCCTGAACCCAGGAGGCGGAGGTTGCGGTGAGCCGAGATCGCGCCATTGCACTCCAGCCTGGGTAACAAGAGCGAAACTCCGTCTCAAAAAAAAAGAAATCCAGGCCTCTGGTAAAGTAAAAAGTATGTCTTTGATAAGATGGGTTATTTTCCTTGCTTAGTAAATGTCTTCTCTTTCTCTCTAAACATTGTTACTTGCAGAACGTTGTTTTCTCTTTCATGCTAATTCTCTACTAGCAAAGAGAATGGGCAGAATCTAGGAAATGGCATACAAAATTCAAGGATCAGAAAGAAGAAAAGGAAGTCAGCCATTAGCAACCGTAGCCCCTGTTTGATCTCAAGAGGTGAGAGGTCCTCAGGAAATGAACCACGTGCTAAAATAAAATTCCGCCTGCATCTGTGTGCGTTGCTATACTCTGGGGTCATGGGAAGGCTGATGAGATGCCTTTGAGAAATTAACACTCTAATATTAATGTCCTAGAGGCTTTCATGTCGGTGCAAGAGGTGTTCTAGGCCTGGTTCTACCTTTAGTTGTAACAGTGATCATGGACAAGTCACCTCCACTATCAAGAAGCGGGAGCTGGCCTACATTCTTGTTCAAAGCATCCTTCCCCAACGTTTTCTCCAAAGCAGCTCGACTTTTACCTGTATTATACACTGAGATTCTGCATATTTGAAACACAAGGTCACCTGCCAAAAATGAAACAGAATGGGCAGCACTGGGCTAAGTGAAGATTTACTGTCTTTTGGGCGGGTGATTGTGATACTATGGGAGTGGTGTCCTGTGGACGGCATCCCACAACTGTCTTCCCTCTTTGTGTTAGCCATGATATGGACCAGTCTGCAGTTAGGCCAAGGGCTACAGATCCAGTTTCCAGTCCAGTTAAGAAACTGTGCTGTTTGAGCATTTTAGCTTCATTCATTGGAATCTCCTAAGCCAAGTCCTAGGCTTGGTTACATAGGGCGGTGAAGTGTCTTTTCTGTCCTCAAGCACCCACACGTGGCTTAAGAGTAACACCTTGAGGCCGGGCGCGGTGGCTCAAGCCTGTAATCCCAGCACTTTGGGAGGCCGAGGCGGGTGGATCACGAGGTCAAGAAATCGAGACCAACCTGGTCAACGTGGTGAAACCCCGTCTCTACTAAAAATACAAAAAATTAGCTGGACATGGTGGCGCATGCCTGTAATCCCAGCTACTCAGGAGGCTGAGGCAGGAGAATTGCCTGAACCCAGGAGGCGGAGGTTGCGGTGAGCCGAGATCGTGCCATTGCACTCCAGCCTGGGTAACGACCGAAACTCCGTCTCAAAAAAAAAAAAAAAAAAAAAAAAAAAAGAGTAACACCTTGGATTTCGTCCTTCAAGGGTGATAGTGTGAAGCCCAGCTTCTCTTGTAGCAGAGCAGGGGTCCTCAAAGCAGACCTCAAGGTCGGAGGAGCCCTGGAGTCAATAGTCTTCATCTCTGCATTGCTGAGTAAGCTGGAGGCTCTCCAGGCTGGAGACAGGGTCACAAAGACACAACTGTGAGATGGAATCACTGTAACTAGGGGAGAAAAAGTGGGCAGGCCCTCTTGACCATCCTGTGCCTGAAATGAGGGGTGACATTCTTCTTTTTTATCTGCCAACCTCCCAGTGCCACACTAAGCACACCTGTCCCCTCTTGCATAGTTCGAGTCCATGAGGCTGCCATACCAGGCTCCCACATTCGGTATATTTTCTTTACATTTAAATAGCCTGGGTTGACCTTCCTTTCTCTCTCCTTCCCTTTACCCTTTTCCTTCCCTCTCTTCTTCTCTTTCCTTTTTTTCTTTTTTTCCTCTCTTCTTTTTCTTTTTCCTTCTCTTGCCTTCTCTTGCCTTCTCTTCTCTCTCTCTTTTTTCTTTTCCTTTTTCTTTCTTCTTTTTTTTTCCGTTGCTACTTAGGCAAACATCTCCAGACTAGAAGAAATGCCTGCCCTAGAGAAGGGCGAGGCCACTGCCTGAGACACTTCCTCCTCCGCCCACTCCTCTCTCATGCTCAGCTCCTTCCCCTTCTGCCCACATGGCTGCCATTTTAATTTTGGCTTAAGTGTTGCAGCCGATATTTCATGTATTGTTGTTTTCTTTTCCTTGCCTGGGAGACTCTTTTGTCTGCGGTTCTCTGCTATTTTCCAGGGGCCCTTCCAGCACTTCTGAGAACTCATGAGCTTCCCCTTGTTCCAGAAAATGTCTGTCGTGCATTAATTACATGCTTTTCTCTGTCTGTCTCTGCCTCTCACCTTCACCCGTCACACTTTTGATTCACACAGGTAAGAGGAAACCAAATTCAGACAGTGTCTTCTGTTTTCCGGCAGGCTAGAACACAAGATTTTCTGGATGGGTCTTTGGAGTTGATAGGCAATATTTTCCTTGACAGATTTGTCACTGTCTGAGCATCTATGGTGTCTATGATGTGTTTGAGTACCAAGTACCCTCAATTACCATAGAGTAATGTCTATTACTGTGGCTTAAAAACAATTTTTTTTTTTTTTTGAGACAGGATCTTGCTCCCTGGCCCACAAAGGGGTGCAGTAGTGTAGTCATGGCTCACTGTAGCCTTGACCTCCTGGGCTGAAGCAGTCCCCTGACCTCAGCCTCCTAAGTAGCTGGAACAACAGACAAGTGTATTGTGGCAATTGTTACTGTTCACTTTTATTTCTATAGTTAGCCTCAATCAATTAATTGTAAAGAGTTACACAACACATATACGCATGCCTAACTGTTGTGTTGCTAAGTTAATGGGAATATTTCAGGTTCAAGCATGGTCCCTTGGCTCTCTCCAGCACAGTAAAAGGATACGCCTCTAAGTGTGCTATTGACCGTCAAAGTTAGTCATGGTCAGCAGGGCTTAAGCATGTAGATCATAAAGTCCTATTTTTTCTCTAAATTATTGTTTGTGGTCAGCGTTTCTGCTGGTTGGAAACACAGACTTGAGATTGGCTTTCTGCTCTACCTAGTTCGTTGCTGCAGCTATAATCCAGCCTGATTCTAATTTTTAACTGGAGATGGTGTCTTTTTTCTTCCGTGAAACCAACTGATGAATGCATCCAGGGAGCAGTGTGCTACTCACACCTGTCCAGCCTGCTTGTGTGTGTCTCAAGGCGGAGTGAGGCTGGGGAAAGAATAGAGAGAAAAATGTGGAAGGCCACGTTGCAGTTAAACAAGATTGAGGGAGAAGACGGGACGAAAACCATGCCTTGAAGATGTTTACAACCATGTGAAGTTGACCTTGAGACCCCAAGACGGGCTTCAGTTTTCCACAGTGCAGCTGCTATGAGAAAAACAATGACTAACCAAGCACGATATGTTACTCAGTTCTCGGAATTTTCAATCAGAAGTTATCTGATGACTGCACCAGTTCTTATAACCACAGTTCCAATGGATCCACCCAGGATCCACTTCCACAACTAGGCGTGTGGAAGCCAGAGACCCCATCACACCGCCGGCACCCGGTTTACGAGAACTCTATCTACGCCTTCTCTTGGTAGTACAATTAGGAAAACAAATGCAATGGCTTCTGCCTTCAGTGTTTCCATGGTGAGGGTAGTTATTAGACATGTGCTAAAGGGTAATATCCGCTTTTTCAAACCACACTTCAAAGCTGATAGCATCGCTGGCTTTAAAAGCACCTTTAAAAAAGCTGGGCTTACCCAGTTAACAGAAATAGAACCTGCCTGTTCATCAGTGGGTTTGCCTCACTTTTCTGTGGGTTTCTTTTCTTTTCTTGATACATAATGAAGTTTCTGTGCATACAGCATCTTCCTTTCTGATTCCTGGTACCCTAGAAACACAGTCATTCACCGAAGAGGATTTGTGTGTTGTCTCCACCGTGGGGTGAGAACGGCATGTTCTTTCTGTTCTGCCCCATGGCGGTGGTGACAGTGGCCTAGCTTCCATCCCATACCTTCTTGTGTTTTTCCAGCCTGCCAGTTCATCACCCCTGTATTTGTTGTCAGACTTACACTGTCCACAGGCAAAGGTCTATTCCCCTTTAGAATGTAATAGAAGGGTTTGGAAAAAATTCCATGGAAATCCTGAGCAGCTTGGCAATGCCGACCCCAAACAAGAAATAACTATTACTGTGTTTTCCTTCTGCTACTATTATCTTGCCCATTGATCTTTAAAAAAGCGCGTTGGTCAAATTGATTGAGGAATGTAAGACTTCAACGTGGCATGTTTCTGGCAAATTCTGAGATACTGATAAAAACAAGTTTTCTTGAGAACGATGTCAACTGACTCACAGTATCTGACTATACAAAGTCAAGCACTCTTATGCCAGGAAGCTGATCCAGTTCATGAAACCTCAATTATTCTTTCATATCACTTCTCTCTTCTCTTTGGAAAACAGCAATCTCTTGAATTTGGTCTCGACCCTGGCGTAACATCCCAGGAAATAGATACTTGATTCCACTCTCTTTTTTGAGAAAAGAACAGTTCTCAAACTTTGTTTAAATTTCCTTTTCACAGATGAGTAATAACCAAAGATATTTTTGAACGGGCTCTGAAAACATGCAGGCAGTTGCTCTTTCAAAATCAGATAGAAATAGGTTCTATAAGAGAAAGAAATAGAAGTATTTCAGAAGAAATTTAAAAAGGTGTGCTAAATTATGTTTTAAATATAATTATATCTGGAATGTACTTGCTCATGTTTTAAAAAAAGTCACCAAGTAGTTTTCAATTGTTTTTGTTAATTTGCTTAGTCATCTTTAGAAACAAAAATTTGGAAAAAGGATCGTAGGATGACTGGCTTCCCAAAACCACCCTATGTTTACAAAGTTATCAAAAATGGGCTGGGACTACTGATGGTAATAACAAGACTTGGGGCCCTTAATTGTGTATTCCTCATCCGTTAGCACATCAAAGCTACACTACAAACTTGTGAGGCCAGTGATGCTTCTCCTACCACTTCAGTCGAAAACCATCTGAGGCTGATCATTAACTTGCATAAGATTACGTAGCTAATGAGAAGCAAAACCATGATAATGACCTGGGACATTTGACACCTAAGCCTACTCACTTTCCACAAAGCTTGATGCACTCAGATAGTAATTAATATACAATTTCATAAATAATCTTAACCTTTTCAGGCATTTTTGTAGATTGGATTGTAGCACTCAAAAGTAAGGTCTGTTTTACTCATGTAAAATTAGACCTGTATGTCTCTTCACAAAAGCGTGTGTGTCTGAGAGAGAAAATTTATATACACACATATACATAGATTATTGAGACATAACTTACATAACTTATGTTCTATAAAAATTAACATTTTAAATATACAGTTCTCTGGATTTTGAAAAGTTTACACGTATACATAATCATAGATCCGTCACCCCAATTAAGATATAGAACATTCCAGGGCCAGGTTTAGGGGATCATGCTTGTAATCCCTTGGGAGGCCGAAGCGGGTGGATCACTTGAGGCCAGGAGTTTGAGACCAGCCTGGGGAACATGGTGAAATGCTGTGACTACTAAAAATTAAAAAAAAAAAAAAAAAAAAAGCTGGCCGTGGTGGCGTGTGCCTGTAATGCTAGCTACTCTGATGGCTGAGGCTTGAGAATCACCTGGGAGGTAGAGGTTGCAGTGAGCCAAGATTGCACCACTGCATTCCATCCTGGGTGACAGCGAGACGTTGTCCCAAAACAAAAACAAAAACAAGACTATTCCCATCACCTCAGTAATTATCTCATTCTCCCTTCCAATAAATCCTTCCTTTTACTCCCAGAGATATGCATTCTTATTTCAATCACTGTAACTTCATTTTACCTATTCTAGAACTTCATTTATTGGAAATCATACCAGCCCTTTTGTATTGGGCTTCTTCTGCTTAATGAGTTATATACTATTTCTGTGATTTGTCTCTGTTGATGGCCGTATTAGGGGTTCTCTTTTTTAATGCTGGATAGTATCCTGGGGTGAAAATATACCACAATTTGCTTATCTGTGCACCCATTGATGAGCATTGGGTTGTTTACATTTGTTGGCTATTGTGAATAAAGCCACTACAAATATTAATAAATACTGTATACATCTTTTTGTGCACTTAAATTTTTATGTAAAATTTTGATAAATACTTAGGTGTGGAATTATGGACTCTTAGTGTTTAACATTTAAGAATTCTGTCAAACAGTTGTCTAAAGTAGTTGTATCATTTTAAACTACCACTAGAAATGTGTAAGAGTTCATGTTGCTTCACATTCTCATCCGTACTTGGTAATTTCAGTCTTTTTAATTGTAGCCTTTCTGTGGGCGAGAAATGCTATCTCTTGCTAATTTTATTTTGCATTTTCCTCATGACTAATGTATCTTTTTATGAACTCCTTGGCGGTTCATAAGTTTTCTTTCTGTGAAGTGCTTGTTTACATATTTGGCCATTGTCTAAAAAATTAGATTGTCTTTTTCATATGGAGTTATAGGACTTCTATATATATTTTGGATATGGTCTTTTTTCATATATACTGTGAATTTTCTCCTAACTTACGTCTTGTCTATTTTTTCTTTAATGGTATCTTTTGAAAAGCAGAAGTTTGCAATACTGCTAATGTCCAATTTATCTTTTATGTTTGTTTAGTGCTTGCTTGTTCTAAGAACCTTTACCAGTCCCCAGTTCACAAAAATATTTTCCTGTATTTACTTCTAGACACTCTGTAACTTCAGTCTTTACATTCAGATCTATGTTCTAGCTCAGATTAATCTTTGTATACGGCGTGAGGTGAGGGTAGAGGTTTATTTTTCTCTCCATAAGGATCTCCAGTTGTTCTAACACCGTTTGTTCAAAGACTAATGCTCTCCTTCCTCTTTTTCCTTGACATCTTTGTAAGAAATCAATTGGCTATATATGGATGGGTCTATTTATAGACTATTATACTCCATTGATCTAATTTTTTTCTTATACCTACTGCATTGATTGCCTGGAAGCTAGGTAATAAAAGGATTCAAACTTCGTTTTTTATTTCAAGATTGTTTGGGCTAGGTTGGATACTTTGCTTTTACATATATATTTTCCAATCAGCTTCTCCATTTCTTTTAAAAAGGCCTGCTGTGATTTGATTTGCTTTGGTATTGAATCTATTGATCGATGTGAGGAGGATCGAATTCCTAACGGTCCTGAGTGTTACAATCCATGAGCATGCCTCTCTCCATGTATCTAGGGCTTCTTTAATTTATAAACATCTCAGTGATATTTTATGGTTTTGAATGTGGAGGTTTTATACCTTTTTGTTAAATTTTTCTTTATGCTATTGTAAATGGCATTTTAACATTTCTTTTTTCCAATATATAGAAATACAGTTAATTTTAGCAAATTGTTTTCATATCCTGTGACCTTAAAATTTATTTATTCAGCCAAGATGAGTGGATTATCAAGTCAGGAATTTCAGACCAACCTGGCCAAGATGGTGAAACCCCATCTCTACTAAAAATACAAAAATTAGCCAGGCGTGGTGGTGGGCGCCTGTAATCCCAGCTACTTGGGAGGCTGAGGCAGGAGAATCACTTAAACCCAGGAGGTGGAGATTGCAGTGAGCTCAGATCACGCCAGTGCACTCTAGCCTTGGTGAGAGAGCAAGACTCTGTCTCAAAAAAAAAAAAAAAAAAAAAAAAAAAAAAATTATTTATCTTTTCCTTTTTGTTAAATAGATTCTACAAAATGTTCTACATCTCCAAATATAGTTTTACTTCTTCTGCTCCAATATATGTGGCTTTTGTTTCTAATTTCTTGTTTTAATGCACCAGCTACAGTCTATAGGACAGTGTTGAAGTTTTGTGAGCAGACATCCTTGCCTTATTCAGGATTTCTCCATTATATATGATGCTAATTGTACATCTTCTGTATCTATTCTTTATGAGATTGAGGAGTTTGCATTTATTTCTGCTTTACTGAGAGTTCTTTTATAAATGTTTGTATATATGTTTTATGTGTTTTAAATTCTTACTATCTGCATATTAGAGGGAGTTTTGCTCATTGGTTTTGCTCAGTGGTTAAAAGGAGTTTTTCTGGAAACCTAACTGCAAATCTTTGAACTGCCTAGAAACCTAGCCTGCTTATTTCCTCTGTGTGTCAGCTTCCTTTATCTGTAAACTGGAAAATGTATACAAAGACTTAATACAGTGACAGACACACAGTGAGTTCTCCATAAATGTAGCAATTAGTTTAATATTAAGGCATATATGGAAACAATGGGGTTTAGATTTCAGTGTCCTGAGAAACACGCATCCTGAACAATGGGAACGCTAGCCACATCAGCCACTGTCAATTTTAAATACAAGATATGATGACTGCTTGATGAGTTGATCCCGTAAGACTTTTACAGATAGCCAGCACAGCTCTCTACTTTTTCGTATTCCACTTTTCTGGTCTTCAAAGTTTAAGTAGATCTGTGTGATCCCTGAAGAATTATGTGCAAAGTAGCATTAAGAAGAAAATCTTTTATATTTGTGTTGTAGCTTGAAAACTAGCGCGGGGTCTGTTTTGTTCCACTGGCTCCTAAGGTTGAGGTATTAACATAAATACAGCCCATTAACACTTGTTCCTCTCTGTCAGGACATAAATTAAGTCTGCAGGTGTTCCATGAAGCTGTACCCTTGGTACTAATTAAGCCTTGATAATTAGGTTTGTTAAATTCAGGACTTTAAGCTTATATTCCCTCTTTGGGCTACCAAAACGGAGATGTGCAATATACAAGCCCTCCCCCATATTTGGTTTTTTCTCCTGTAGAGAGATTTGCTGTTCCTTCTCTATTTTATTTCTTTATTACTATTTTTTTTAAATGAAGGAGTCAGTAACAAACCGTTCATCATTTTGCCAGTGTGGGGTGTAAGCCTTCATGCAGACCTGTACATTTGTTTATGATGAGATTAAAGTCTTTTCTCCTCCTGTTTTGTGTCAGCTCAGACACTGAAGGGGAAAGTTTCCAGCCTGCCTGGTTTCTCCGTACACTGAACATGCTGAAATCTATGCCTTAAGCGCAAATGAACTGTCACTCAAGAATGCACAGTCCTATCATTAAAAACTATGCATGTAATCTGCTGGGCACCCACGTAATTTATTTTTTTAATTTTTCCTTAAAAATGAGAATTTTTGTTAGGGAAGTGATATATGAAACACTGAAGATCCTGCCTCCTAACTCTCAAATAAAGCAATAACAACAACAACAACAAAAAAAACCACAGAGGTCCCTATTCACATAAGAGGTTTCTAAACAGAAGTTCCAATTTGGATATTTTGTGGCCTTCAGGTTATTTGTAACCAGTACGCAAACCACAAAAGCATAATCAGATAGATTTTCTTTCCAGTTTATCCTTCCTCTTTGGTTGCTTTGTAAATCTATTACTCATCAGATCATATGTTTGGCAAATGCCATTTTTCATTTTGAATAAATGGAATTATAAAAACAATTCTACTAGAACCACTTTCAATAATATTCATAGCAATCGTGCTAACTTAATCTCTTTTTTATTTGAAGCCTATTATATAAAATTGTACTTTTAATCAGAGGCAATTTTTTTTTTTTTTTTGGAAAGAAATAAAAGGATAGTTGATACTGTGGAAGACTGCTACAGTACAGACTCATCCCATATTTTCTTTAACGTTCTTTTCCCAAGAAGAGCACTAATTATCTCTCTACAAGTGTACCACAGTTTTCATGAGCATTCCTGTTTTGAAGTTTCCAAGAACATGTTCTACAGAACGGAGCACTGCTCTATTTTCAGATCCAACCCTTGTATCAGAATTTGCACACATCTGGAAGTTTCCTTTCTCCTTCAAGCTGGGATTCTGGGTCCATTTTCTTTTCATTTTTATCTTTCTTTTTTTTTTTTTCCTAAAAAGGAGTCTCGCTCTGTCACCAGGCTGGAGTACAGTGGCGCAATCTCGGCTCACTGCAATCTCCACCTCCCAGGTTGAAGCAATTCTCCTGCCTCAGCCTCGCAAGTAGCTGGGACTACAGGCATGTGCCACCATGCCCAGCTAATTTTTTGTACTTTTTTTTTAGTAGAGACAGGGTTTTACCTTGTTGGCCAGGATGGTCTTGATCTGTTGACCTCATGATCTACACACCTCGGCCTCCCCGAGTGCTGGGATTACAGGTGTGAGCCACCACATCTGGCCCATTGTCCGTTTTCACGGGCAAAATGCAGAGTTCAAGTCCCTTCCTGTCCATGACAACAGGTGCTGAAGGAGATAAAAGAATGAAAGAGTCTGGCAGTAATCCAAAGGTTTGTGAGAGGGCAAAAGATCACAAAGAATGTGTTGCAAAAAATAAGACTATTTCACGAAAGCTTTACACTATCCAACACATTATAGAATATTTTTACGGAGATATTTTCGATGGAATTTTGATTTTAATTCTTTGTCTTTTTTTTTCTTGTTTTTTTCCTTCCCCCACCCTGGCCCACTTCTCTTTCATTTTGTTTCACTCCTTCTCTTCATAAATAGCTGGTAGTCAGTATTCTTTTTTTCTTCCTTTGAGATAGGATCTCACTCTGTTGCCCAGGCTGGAGTGTAGTGGCAGGATCTTGGTTCACTGCAGCCTCTGCCTCCCAGGCTCAAGTGATCCTCCTACCTCAGCCTCCTGAGTAGCTGGTACCACAGGCATGGGCCACCACACCAGGCTCTTTTTTTTTTTTTTTTTTTTTTTTTTTTTTTTTGTAGAGACAGAGTTTTTTTCATGTTACCCAGGCTGGTCTTGAACTCCTGGACTCAAGCGATCCACCTGCCTTGCTCTCCCAAAGTGCTGGGATTACAGGCGTGAGCCACTGCACTCATCTAGGTAGTCAGTGTTTCAAACACTGGTGTGCAATCCAAGTCTGTCACTGCCCATTACAGAGAAGGGATGACATGAATTCTCTTGGGCATCTCCCGCAAATCAGAGTGCACATCAAGTGAGGGGCGTCCCTCCACATCTCACTTTTGGGCTCATCAGTCCCATTCTCACGCCATTATGTGCACATTTCTAAGTGGCAGAGTTGCCTTAGGAAATGGGAGAAGGGGATAAAATAGTCACCAACGCCAATTATTGGGTTGGCAGGAGTTAAGCGAGGGCAAAAGCCTCTTGGAGAACTAAATGCTGCGGATTTCAGAGCTGGCACGCAGCATCTACATCCACCTCTGCAGGAAGCAAGAGAAACACTTCTCTTCCGGAGAATCGGGCAGCCTGCAGCTGAGCCGGTGGTGTCTGAAGCCATCCCGTGTACTGCAGTGTCCACACCTTAGCCTGGTTACTTTGCAACCAAGCCCCACCAAATGCTTTTGTATCTTTTTCAGAACTGCTTCTCTGCAGCATAATTGATATTACAGGGATGAGAAGTGTTCTGAGTCATATTATTCCCTGGGTAAAGGGTCATCGCTGATTAATTACCTCAAGGACAAGGGGATGGTGACTTTTTCTCTTCACATCCAAAGTCCCTTGTATCCCGCAGCTCCGCGAGGGGCTGGCGGGAGAGGCAGGGCCAAGAGGTGGATGAAAGGCTGGGGTTAAAGCATTTCAAAGTGTCAGGCGTCTTGTTAGACTGCGGCACTCCGGGCCTTCCCCCGTGACTGCTGCGGGGGCCTAGCCCAGAGATATGCCACAGTAGAAAATCTGACACCAGCTTCCCAATTTTCTCTTCTGCTCTCTTAGGCTGCAACCCTTTTACCATGGCTAAACTGTTAGGCCAGCTCTGCAGGGAGGGCGAGACCACAGAGGCCGAATATTTCCTGCTCAGGGAAAAATGCCTGCCCCTTTCATAGTGGAAATCCACTTTTCCAACCACTGTCTTCTAAGCATGAAAGCCAATCTGTTGTGCTTTCCTCTGCCCTGTCCCCAGGCACAGCCTTAGTCAGCCTGATTTTTCCTCTCCTCCATCTAATGCTAACTTTCCATCTGAAGTATAAGGGGAAAGACGGCAGGGGCGAGGCAGTTCTTCCCAGTGTCTTGTAAAGCTGCAAGGGAGTCCCGGCTGAGTCAGGGATCCACATTCCTGGATGTGTCCTTTTGTTACCAGTGGACGGTGTCGAGACTTTTGGCATTTTGAACAAAGCATTGGACAAAATGCACAGACAAATCAAGGAAAGAATGAAGGGACAAAAGCTGAGATTTATTGAAAACTAAAGTTCATTCCACAGGGTGGGTGTGGCCTAAGCAGCTGCTCAAGGCCCTGGATACAGAATCTTCTGGAGTCTGAATACTTCTTAGAGGTTTCCCATTGTCCCCTTGGGGTTCACCCCGTGTATAGGAAGTGGTAGCCTACAGTCAGAACCAATCAGAGGCTCAGCCAATCGGAGGCTGAAGTGAAGTTCCAAAGATCATACTCCTATGCCAACATCTCATTGCTTGCAGAAAGCAACCAATCAGAGGCAAAAGTGAAATTAGAGTTGCATTTCTATGCACACCAAGACTTGGCCTGCAATCAGACTGATTGGTTGTGGGCAGCAACCAGTCAGAGACTGAAGTGAAGTTACATTGCCAAAAGCAACCACTCAGAGGTACTTTCAATTTCCCATCTGCCAGGCAGAAGAGGTGTGGGGTTGCAAAGGGAGTAGCCTCTCCTCCTTCTGATACTTAGGTGAGGAAAGTTACGGTTTTCCTTTCAATTTGATCTGGTAAACGGTTGCAACTCCATAAGCTATAATCATATATCATCAACGCCTTGATCCTGTTATTAACATTTCTGAAATTAGGAACACCACCTACAAAAGGGAACAGGGTCCACCTTTCTGAAGAAATCTTCAGAGCTGTTGCAGTTATGAAGCTAGCAACAGATGTCAAGTCACACTGTTGTGGTTTCTCTTTAAAGCAGAAGTTGGCAAATTATAGCTGCTTGTGATGTCATCACTTAGATGATCTTTTAAATGTCTTTTTTGGGTGCGGCATGGCCACTGGAAATGTAAACCCTCCCTTCCCCGGGTCAGCCTGCCTCCCAGGTGTTTGTACTGTGATTATAGCGACCATGTAAATTACCGTCCACACTGGGACCTTTGTGAGAGAGGTCGGGGAGGAGGTAATTATGCTGGGACAATAGACATATGTCAGGGAATCTGGTCACCCTCTCTATGATCTATCACACTTACTGCTTTCTAAAAATCTGGGGCCTTGGCATCTTCTTTTTATCAATGCTTGGTTCCATGTTACTGAATGCTTCTCAATTAAGTGCAGGAAAGAAAATAACCATTTTTTCCCCTTTAAAAGAAACACATGGCTGGGTGCTGTGGCTCATGCATGTAATCCCAGCACTTTGGGAGGCCAAGGTGGATCACGAGGTCAGGAGTTCAAGACCAGCCTGGCCAAGATGGTGAAACCCTGTCTCTACTAAAAATACAAAAATTAGCCAGGTGTGGTGGCACATGCCTGCAATTCCAGCTACTCAGGAGGCTGAAGTAGAAGAATTGCTTAAACTTGGAAGGTTGCAGTGAGCCAAGATCATGCCACTGCACTCCAGCCTGGGTGACAGAGTAAGACTCTATCTAAAAAAAAAAAAAAAAAAAAAAAAAAAAGAAAGAAAGAAAGAAACACACACACCTTTCTTATGTTGTCATTACACTCCTTTTCCCACTTGATGCTCCTGTTGGTTTTCCAAATTGTCTTCCCATCCTTGCCCTACCTCCCAGGAGAGTACCTCATTCTTTAGTGTCATTATAACTACAGAAAACATATTTTCATTCCTTCCACTTCATGCTTTTAGCTAGAAATGTGAGTCTCGGAGACTTTGTTCTTGGGGTCAAGTAAAAAAATTGTGTAATGAGACTTTCAATGACTCTGATTTAGAAGTGAGTCTGTATGAGGGGTTATATCACTGGACACCAAGCTGCTGACCTGTGCATGGGGTTGATGGCCAATACCAGGAGAGGAAGAGGAGGAGGAGGAGGGGGAGAAGAAAATTGCCTGCCAATTTCAGTTGTATATCGAGCGCACACATACTTACTTCCAAAATGATGCCAATCTAAGGAAAATTCTGCTTTAATGAAAGAAATGTAAATCAAGTGACTGTTGAGGGACCTTTGGAATAATTCTTTTTAAACTTTTATTTGTGGCCAGGCTTTCCTTCTGTCACCCAGGCTAGAGTACCATGACACAGTCATGGCTCAGTGCAGACTCAATATCCTGGGCTCAGGGGATCCTCCCACCTCAGCTGCCTGTATAGTACAGACCTGTACGTATAGGCATGTTCCACCACACCTAGTTAATTTTGTAGAGATGGGGTCTCGCTATGTTGCCCAGGCTGGTGTCAAACTCCTAGATGCAAGTGAACCTCCGGCCTTGGCCCTTCTCTGAGTGCTGGGATTAGAGGCATAAGCCCCCTGACTCAGCCGGAATCCTTCCATGAATAAAAGGATGGACCATGAATTTCCTTTTAAGATGTGAGCCGACGGGCCGGGTGCGGTGGCTCAAGCCTGTAATCCCAGCACTTTGGGAGGCTGAGGCGGGCGGATCACGAGGTCAAGAGATCAAGACCATCCTGGTCAACATGGTGAAACCCCGTCTCTACTAAAAATACAAAAAACTAGCTGGGCATGGTGGCGCATGCCTGTAATCCCAGCTACTTAGGAGGCTGAGGCAGGAGAATTGACTGAGCCCAGGAGGCGGAGGTTGGGGCGAGCCGAGATCGCGCCATTGCACTCCAGCCTGGGTAACAAGAGCGAAACTCCGTCTCAAAAAAAAAAAAAAAAAAAAAAAAATGTGAGCCGACAGAATGTGCGCAGAATAGTATCCTATGTATACGATGTAGTTTAAAACAAACTTCTTAGAACCGTGAGTCGAGGGGGATCTGGATTTCAAAGGCCACTTGCATCAAACTCGTCTCCACCCCGCAAAGCATGGTCCAAGTCATTAGTGTTGGAGCCCCCAGCCATCCTTGGCTCCTCCCCACATAAGTTGATTAATTAAAGGACCAAAGGGCTAGAAGGGAGATTTAGCTGCATGCTTGGCACTTGGTAATGTTTCAGTAAGTATAGGATAAATGCAAAGACGAATGGATGGGTGGATGGATCAATGAAAGAATGAATGACATAGGCTCCAGTATTTTGTCTTCTTGGTTAGAGACCTTGAGTAATCTCAGGAGTCTGAGGGGAATCCCTTGGAAGTCTGTAAACCCAAAATCCTCAGCAAAACCTCAGTCCTCTAGGGGCATCTGGGGCAGCAGAGAGCCACAGGTGAGGTGAGTTATCTCCCTGGGTCTCCTGATAACCGCGCTATTTTGTCTCCACAAAGATGAAGCAGGAGGTACAGCCCAAGGCAGGTTGAGAAGAAAGCCTCCAGGCCTTGAATAAGGTGACTTTGTTACAGGGCAAAGCAGGCCCAGCTGGAAGTGCCCTTTGATATGCAAATATAGTCCGATCAGGATTTCCTCTTTTTACCACAGTCCCTCCCCAACCCTCCCTCCAGCTGAAATTCTCTCCCCAAGAGCCCTGTCAAAAGCAGGGAGTTTTCTGTCTTGGTCCCCGTCTCTGCACTTGTCCTCTGCAAAATCAGGCCATGATTGCAACGTAGTAGTCCACAGCTTCCAAAGACAAATGCGTAAATACGCATCTTTCCGGGGGAGAGGGAGAACCTGAGGACGTCAGGTTCAGCAGAGAACACAGCAGTCAGCTTCAGCGAAGACCAACCTTCCAGCTGGATCAAAGTTTGAAGTTTGTTGTGGTGTGGGAAGGACCTTACCCTGTCAACTCTGTGGATGCACCCAGTTTATCTCTGAAAGTTCCTTCAAGTTGAAATTATTTTTAATTATGTGACAAGGTCTTCTGACCCTTTATCACCCAGGCTGTTTTATTCATTTGCTCTAAACCAGCACTAGGTACAGTTAGGAACAACATGTCAAGCTTCCTAACTCCATGGTGGTTTCATTCTTTTTTTTTTTTTTTTTTTTTTTGAAAGGGAATTTCTCTCTTGTTACCCAGGCTGGAGCGCAATAGTGGGATCTCGGCTCACCATAACTTCTGCCTCCTGGGTTCAAGTGATTCTCCTGCCTCAGCCTCCTGAGTAGCTGGGATTACAGGCATGCGCCACCATGCCCGGCTAATTTTATATTTTTAGTAGAGACTGGGTTTCTCCACATTGGTCAGGCTGGTTTTGAACTCCTGATTTTAGGTGATCCACCCGCCTCTGCCTCCCAAAGTGCTGGAATTACAGGGTGAGCCGCTGTGCCCTGCCTGGTGCTCTCAGTCACGTGTGCGTGTGTGTGCACACGTGTGCACGTGTGTACATGTGTGTATCTGTGAATAAACAAGGAAACAATTATGCAAATAAGCTATTGGCAGGTGGTGATAATGTAACTGCTCAATGGGTTCATTTTGCCTTCTGCCCAGATAAAGCTGATTTAGCCAGACAGGGAACCTGCAATAGAGAAAGACGAGCTTCCCTGAAAATTCAGAGACTAGGGTTTTTAAAGGATAGTTTCATGGACAAGAGAATGGATACTGCTGATTGGTTGTAGATGCAATTATAGGGGTGTGTAAACCCCTGAACCCTGTATCAGCTTCTGGGTGGGGGGCGGGGCATAGGACCAGTTGAGTTGGGATGGGGCTACCACCAGTCCTCAAAAATGCGAAAGCCTGAAAAGACATTTCAGAAGGTCTGTCTTAGGTTCTACAAAGTGATGTTATCTGCAGAAGTAATTAGGTGTTACAAGTAATCTTGTAACCTCTGGAATAATGGCTGGTAATCCTTTATGTCCACACCTTAGTTGAATTCGGGCTTCTCTCATCCTCCCCATTTGGTGGTCTTTTGCTAGCTTTAGAAAGGCAGTTTAGTTTTGGGGAAGGGATACTATCATTTAAATTATGTACAAAATGTCTCCCAAAGTTAGCTTGGCCCAAGCCCAGGAATCCTAAGGGCAGTTTGGAAGTTAAAGGCAAGATGGGGTTTGCTTAGAGATCTCTTTCACTGTCATCGTTTTCTCACGGTTAGAATTTTTGCAAAGGGGGTTTTAATAAGGGCTGTTTAGCAGAGTTGGTTGGGTAAGTTACTAGAGGGAGGGAGTATTACCTTAGATGGTACCAGGAGAGCTTCTCTGAGGAGATCCCATTTAAACAGACCTAGAAATGTAATGGAGCCAGTCCTAGGGAGACAGGACCGCCAGGACCCCTCCCCGACCCCCCAAAAAAGATGAAGCCACAAGTGCCAAAGCCTGTGGCATGTCAAGGGTTGATGAATTCAGCAACCACAAGGGACTGCGGTGACCCCAGTGAGCAGATGAGAAAGGGGAGGAAGCTGGGATCAAGGCACAGCTTTGCAGGCCTTGGGAGCGAGTTTGGAGTTTATGTCATTTGTCCAGTTATTTGGCTCAAGCCCTGGCATACTGACTCTATGAAAGTCTGTAGTACCCAAATTGCAGGGCCACAAGGCTTCGTAAGCTTCATTTCCTCAAAGATGTAAACCAGGATTCTATGGCCAAGTGTGTGCCGGTGTCTCCGTTTAAGAGTCAGTGTAACTAACTGCCCGGTAGTTTCTCCTTGCCTTCTGCCTAGACAGAGCTTATTTATCAAGACAGGGGAATTGCCATAAAGAGTTTTAGGGCCAGGCATGGTGGCTCACACCTGTAATCCCAGCCCTTTTGGAGGCCAAGGGGGGCAGATCGCCTGAGGTCAGGAGTTCAAGACCATCCTGGCCAACATGGTGAAACCCCATCCCTACTAAAGACACAAGTATTAGCCATGCGTAGTGGTGGGTACCTGTCGTCCCAGCTAGTCAGGAGGCTGAGGCAGGAGAATCACTCGAACATGGGAGGCGGAGGTTGCAGTGAGCCGAAATTGCACCCCTGCACTCTAGCCTGGGCGACAGCATGAGACTCTATCTTGCCGGGGGATGGGGTGGGAGGCAGGGTGGAAAGGAGTTTAATTTATGCAGAGCTGGCTGTATGGAAACCAGAGTTTTATTGTTACTCAAGTAAGTCTCCCCCAAAACTCAGGGATAGAGATTTTTAAGGACAATTTGGTGAGTAGGGTGCCAGGGAATGCAGAGTATTGATTAGTCAGGTTGGAGAGGAAATGATAAGGGGTCGAAGCTGTCCTCTTTCACAGATTCAGTTCCTGGGTGGGGGGTCACAAGACCATGTGAGCCAGTTTATTGTTCTGGGTGGTGCCCCCATCCTTCAAGTGCATTATCCCCTGGAGCAGTTTGGGAGCTTCATAATCTTGTAGCCTCCAGCAGCATGACTCCTAAACCCTAATTTCTAATCTTGTGGCTAATTTGTTTATTACTCCTGTAAAGGCAGTCTAGGCCCCAGGCAGGAAGGGCAATTGTTTTAGGAAAGGGCTGTTTTTATCATTTTGTTTCAAAGTTAAACCATAATCTCAGTTCCTCTGAAAGTTTATTAGGCCAGCAACCAAACCAACTTTGAACAAGATAGCTTGGAGGTTAGAAGCTAGATAGAGTCTAGAGTCCCTTACCTCAGATCTTCACTATCACAATTTTCTCCGTGATAATTTTTGCAAAGGCTGTTTACCAACAACCAATCGCTCATGTTTCCTTGTGCCATGTGGTTATTTTGTACTGTCAACATTAAGAGACGAGCACTTGTATGTCTGGAAATGCCAAGGGGGAAAGAATTTTAAAATCCAGATCCCCTTTGGTAGGAGTGGCCTTCGAGCCTCATGTATTCTCTGCTCAGCTGTTAAGATTGTTATTAAACTTTATGGACCATAAACCCCACAGAAACAAGGAGGTTGAACAACCACGCTATTATATGAGTGTCAAAACAGGAGCTGTATTTCACGTCCTGAAAAGCGTACACGGTTGGCCTCCTCCAGGCTCCACGTGCCTTCTGGATGGTTTTAACCCTCAGCCTCTCTCTGGCCTGTGAGTGGAACCCACCTTTTGGCACAGAGGCTTTCTGGAAATGATGCTCTTCTTAGATGAAAGCTCCCTTTCAGAACTCTTCCTTTCCCGACCTCTGTGTCCATTCCATGCCACTAGGAGTACCTAGTTTCTTCTTTAAACAAAAGCGTGTGCCTCCTGTTTTAAGTGGAACAGGGAGTGTTGTTCCCTGCATCGACTTAGTCCAAATGTGGAGGGTCAGGAAAGCAGAGGTATGAGAAAATAGCCAGCTACTGTCTGGGAAGCAATAAATACCAGTTGGCAAATGGTACATTACATGCCTATTCTTTGGGCATCTATTTAGCAAGATAAGATGTGAAGCTAATTATAATGATATTTCTGGGGTTTCATCTTCCCTCCCTGGCACATAAAGTAATTCAGATCCACCTGTATTTTAATATCGAATTTTGCAAAGTATAGTTACATTTGATTTAAATGCCCAAGAAACACAGATGTCATCCACTTACGTTAGTATTATAATTTTTGATGTTTAGATGTGGTGATCCTTGGTGCTTTGTCAAATATTCCTCTCCTCTCCTTCTGGGAATGAGACTTCTTTACCCTTTTTAGTCAGGCATAGATAGGTGACTTGCTTTAGGCAAAGAAGCGTGGAGTGTCACTTCAAGGGGAGATTGTCAAGCCAGGGCATGGTGGACTCACTGCCTTCTCCTGACAATATGATCATGGACTCATATGACAAAATGGATCCTCCATCATCCAGCATCCCTGAGTGAGATAAGCAGGGGCCCTCACAACCTTTCCTGGACTTGTAGTAGGCGCAAGAATTAAGCTTTTTCTGCATCAAGTCACCATGATGGGGGGATTGTTCCTCACTGCAGCAGAACCTTGTTCATCCTTATTAGAACAGTGTGGTGTTTCATGTTTGTTGAGTGGATCCGAATTTTTTATTTTTAATTAAGGATGCTGTTTGAATTAGTCTGTTCTCACAGTTTTGATAAAGACATACCCATGACTGGATAATTTATTCAAGAAAGAGGTTTACTGGACTCACAGTCCCACATGGCTGGGGAGGTCTCACAGTCATGGCATAAGGCAAATGAGGAGCAAAGTCGCGTCCATGGTGGCAGGCAAGAGAGCTTGGGCAGGGGAACACCTCTTTATAAAACTATCAGATCGCATGGGACTTATTCACTATCACAGGAACAACAGGGAAAGACCATACCCCATGATTCAATTACCTCCCGCCAGCTCCCTTCCGTGGCGTGGGAATTATGGGAGCTACAATTCAAGATTAGATTTGGGTGGGGACAGAGCCAAGCCATATCAGATGCAAAGTTACGTATATGTTGATTAGCTCAGTTTAGCCTTTCCATTGTGTTTACGTATTTCAAAACAACACGTTGTGCACCATATATATGTGCAATTTTTGTCAATTAAAAATGAATTGAAAACATTTAAAAATGGGTTTCCCAAAGTCCGTTGGTTTCCATCCCCATATGTGGCTCTCCCCAGGGCCGCCCTTCTTGTTCTGCCCAGTTGCAGACCGCAGACAGGAGTCTGCTTGACTTCCCAGGCTCTTGTCAGGGTGGATGTGGTCCTGCCCCACACAAGCCTGCTTTCCGGTCATCAGAAAGGATCTTTAATATATCCAGAGCAATGGTGGTGATTTCCATTCAAATCTTTTTCCAATCATAACTACCTTGCTTGTAGGACATGCTCCCTTTTCCATGCAGAGTTGATCTTTACGATAAATCACATATTTGTAAACTGTACCCTTCTGCTGTTTTATTAGGCATGGAGAAGTAGTGTTTTCTTTTCTTTTCTTTTCTTTTCTTTTTTTTTTTGAGATGGAGTCTCACTCTGTCACCCTGGCTGGAGTGCAATGGCGTGCTGTTGGCTCACTGCAACCTCTACCTCCCAGGTTTGAGCACTTCTCCTGCCTCAGCCTCCCAAGTAGCTGGGATTACAGATGTGCGCCACCATGCCCGGCTAATTTTTGTATTTTTAAATAGAGACCGGATTTCACCATGTTGGTCAGGCTGGTCTCAAACTCCTGACCTCATGATCTGCCCACCTCAGCCTCCCAAAGTGCTGGGATTACAGACTTGAGCCACCGTGCCCAGCTTGTTTTCTTCTCCTTGATGGCCTGGAGTGATCAAATCCTGCCCTTTCTGGAGACAACTGAAGTGCTAGAAATGATCATGATGAAAGATACGGAAGTTAGAGGAGATCTAAGGAGAGAAATAAACAATTCTTTTGGTAATTTAAAGAAATAAGACTCTTAGGAAAATTTTCCTCATTGGCACTGTTCTAAGAAACACCAGGCCGGGCACAGTGGCTCACGCTTGTGATCCCAGCACTTTGGGAGGCTGAGGCGGGCAGATCGCTTGACGTCAGGAGTTTGAGATCAGCCTGGCCAACATGGCAAACCCCCATCTCTATTAAAAATACAAAAATTAGCCTGGCGTGGTAGTGCACACCTGTAATCTCAGCTGCTCAGGAGACTGAGGCAGGAGAATCACCTGAACCCGGGAGGTGGAGGTTGCAGGGAGCTGATACCACGCTGATGCACTCCAGCCTAGTCAACAGAGCAAGACTCCATCTTAAAAAGAAAAACTAAACGAAGCATCACAGCATTTATCGTTCTCAAGCTTAGTGTGTGCAAGACTCATGGATGATGCTTGTTATAAAAGAAGAGAAATTATGAACAGATACCCTAAGCAGACTGTGAACTTTACCCTGAGAAGTACTGGGCACAGTCATCAGGTATATTGGCCTGCCCAGCAAAGATATCTAGGGTCTGAGTCTAGTTATGGCTGCTGTATGGCACGTAATTAATACTAGATCTTATTTATAGAAACTGAACAAAGCCCCAAGTTGTTTTGAAGAATGTCCCATCATTAACACGGGTACTCATGATGTATTAATTGAAGTCTCACTATGTGCCGAGTACTAAGCTAAGAACCTTATATGCGTTGTTTTATTTCATCCTGACAGCTCTGGGAGGTGATGACTGTCATCTGCATTTTGCAGGTGACAAATCTGAGGGTCAGAGAACTTGCCCAGGGTCACGCATTTCGTAGATGGCAACTCAAGGGGTTTTTGTCTGCATCTTCCTCCAAAAACCACTCACACGGGATCTGTCAATTGCATTGCTGGTGATCAAGAAATGCCGGCTCCTCCCCTCTTCCCAGAGTGCTTCAGTGGAGACAAAATCAGCAGGGTTATATCCCCAGCATGGTAATTTAGCATGGCAGTCAGGGGAAAACACCTTGTAGAATTTCATTTCTTATCATTTAATGTCCCCTTTAATTTTCATTTAAGCTCCCTTCCATAAAAGGCAGTCCCTTCAGCTCTCATAAAACTTTATGGTCTTTACTTGTGATTAGGCAATGGTAAAATTGATTCTCTAAAACCAACTTGTAGTCAAGTTATGTAATTAGCCAATAAGGGAGGCTGATAGAGGAAGATGTACAAGGTTCTCCTTCAAGAGGTCAGATGTATTATCATTGGTTAGATGCTGTCTCTTTAAAACACCACCGGCTTGGAAAACACTATCCATTAGCAAGAGATCAGAGCAAGAGAAACCTCAAAAGGTCGAACAGTCCATTCTGAGGGCTCCCCAAAGAACTCGGCATCCCAGAAGGACGATTAGCCTTCCATCTCTCGAGCTGTCTGAGAGCACAACAGGTCTGAATATTTTTTTTTCTGTAGTGAAGGAACCCGTTGGATTTCAGCCCTAGCTTTTCCTTCCCACATCTGACGTTCCACCCTACCTCCAGCCAGAATAGATTTTGATTTTGATCATTGCAGTTGATGTCGCTGAGGCGCTATGAGGAGATCTGAGACCCTTGAACTTGCAGGGAGAGGGAGATAATTCTCCTTACAGGTTTACCTAGTGCCTCACATAGGCAGAGGGTGCAAGACATCACCGAGCCTGTTCTTTGCCTCTTCCTGGCTCATGGTTAGACTATATTTTTCAGCCTCTGCATTTTAGGTGAGGCCCGGTGCCTGAGTCTTGCCCAATGGACTATTGGTAGACAAGACGTTGGCCCCTTCTCAACCTGACCTGTAAGAACCTGTCACGCCCTTTGACATGCTCTCATTGCTCTCTCCCCTGCAGGCTTGCTATGGACAAGCATGATGACTTTGGAAGCTTGTTCCTGAGTCACTGCCCAGAGCAAAGTCACTTGTTGTTGAGAAATACCGAACTAGTTTCGGGCTTTCTGAGAGAAGTCTTTTACTGCATCACATAGCAAGCATCACCCCAACCAATACCTGGGCTCATACTGCTATAGTTTTTTGTTTGTTTGTTTGTTTGTTTGTTTGTTTCTTGTTAGAGACAGAGTCTTGCTCTGTTGCCCAGGCTGGAGTATGGTGGTGCCATCATAGCTCACTTCAGCCTCCAAGTCCTAGGCTCAAGTCATCCTCCCACCTCAGCCTCCTGAGTAGCTGGGACTCAAGTGTGAGCCACCATGCCTGGCTAACTTTTGTATATTTTTGTAGATATGGGGTCTTGCTATGTTGCCCGGGCTGGTCTCAAACTCCTGGCCTCAAGTGATGCTCCGGCCTTGGCCTCCCAAAATGCTTAGATTATAAACATGGGCCACTGCATCTGGCCCATACTGCTATTCGGGATAAGAAATTGTAGCAGAAAATCCACTGGTATTATTGGTCCCTCTGAGGATCATCAGAGTTGAAACCGAGATTTGACAACTGTGTTTGGAGATGGAGCATGACCATATCATTCGAATGCAGGAACCACATCCCCAGTCCTTCCTGGGCCTCCTGTCCAAAGTCACTACTCAGGTTTTCTCTATGCCATGACTCTATTTTATTTCTGTCTAGCACTTACTACTCTCTGATATTATCTGTCATCTATCCCTCCATCTATTTATTCATTCATTCATTTATTGCTAATTTATTAGCATTGCCTTCCTGTGAATTGTTAGCTGCCAGAGACCAGGGACCTCCTCTGTCCCGTCCGCTCTTCTGTCTTCAGCACTTAGAACAGTACCTGTGATAGAGAATGAGCTTCAGAAATAGTTGCTGATAAGTGAATGAGTGAACAAGTGAATGAGGGAGTTGCAGCTTGAACCCTATACTTGGAGACAGTTTCAGTTTCATGTAATCTTCTTCTTTTCGTTGCAGCAGATTTCTTAGTATGAGTAACTGGATGATGCCTGATGCTTTGTGTAATGAAATGTATTGAGTACAGAGTGTGGGGTCAGGAACTATGAGGCACCATGAGTGTAGAAGAGAAACCAGATGGCCCTGCCCTTGAGCAGACTGTGGTCTGGCCTGGTGGAGAGACAGAGAATCAGGCAATTCCAGGCTCATGTGTTAAATAGTAGGGAGGAAGATAGTGGTTCACACCAAAAACATCGAAAAGGATCGCTTAGTCTGATCTAGAAGTTCAGGAAAGGGCTCTGAGCAGGAGATGGAAGACCTCTTGGCTGGCTAAATGGAGGTCAAGAGGCAGCTTGGACTCCTGTTGCAATTGAAAAGTTACTCTCCAGTTTCCTTCATGTTCACACCACCACCAGTCACCCCAAATCAGATCATGATTCGTGTGGCTCGTACAGATTAACAGGGTCCCCTTTACACGACCATTCCAGTCATGAAGCAGAGAATTTTGTCACCTGTCCTTTATCTTGGCTGTTCCAATTCCCTACAAGCTAAATGCTGTGTATCTGTGATTCAAAAGACCCCTTTCATGGGGGCCTGGGAGATTTTTTCCATCTAAATAGCTTCATTGTTACTCTACAGGGCAATCATAAATGTAAATCGACTTAATGTGACTTGATTGCTAGTAATGACTGTCCGTCTAACGGTGACGGCCAATGAGCCTACCCAGAATGTCGCCTGCAGATCAATGCACCAAATGTTAGCAGGGGACTGGGCATTTTAGGATTTAAAAAAAATGAAAAATTGCACTGTGACATTGCTGGTTCCTATTAGCAAAATAACAGACAGTATTATCCCTCATTTACTCTGAAGACAAACAGCGTGCTTACAGTTTGGGGGAAGTGCTTGTCTATTCCTCTCTCTGACCAAAGCCATTTTGTAAAAAATGTGCACTGCTTCTCATCCCGTCGTCTGCCCTGATCAAACATCCGCTTGTTGGAATCACTTTGTAAAGGAACTTGGTATCGTTCTCGTGTGTTTATTACTCTCAGATCTTCTACTTCCAATTTTTAGTCTCGATCACCACGGCTTTGTAACAGCACGAACACTCCAAGAAGAAAAATGGCAGAAGCCTGAATTTTAATTTGCTGTTTCTTCACGGCACACAGAACACTCCAAGCTCAATCAATGCCCAGAAATGAAGGCCAATAGATAATGTTAGTGAGGCCTCAGATTTCCCACCTATTGTTTTGAACTCTAATTAGGAAAAGGGAATTCGGGACTATTGTCTTCTCTGAGTGTGCAGACTCGATGTTATCGTGGTGTTTACAGAGGGGGTCAGATTCCCAGCACAGTGTACTCCCGCACAGATAACCGTCCCATCTTGATAAAACAATGCTCTCAGCTGAACCCTAAACATGCTGCACGAGGAAGGCCTTATGCTGACAGCAGGGAGGAAGCCACATGTTAACAAACAAGTTTGTAGGCCAGGAAGTTTTAATCAGTCCTTTCTACTACAGGGGGTATGATGGATGGTGGCCCTGTTTCAGAGGGGTTTCCTTTAGATAAAACAATAATACCATGCTTTCAAGAACCTCGTTTGACAGCTGTAAAGCTATGATTAATCCCCCAAAAGTCAAACATGGGAAGACTGGCAAGATGAGATTATTCACCGAATATAATTAGCCACAATTATCACTGAGAAGAATTTGGGTAGATTCCGCTCTAAAGGGGAAAAGCTTTCTAAAGGAGAATTATCAGTAGAGTGACCTTATAATTTACCGTTCGATGGATTTTGAATACTTTGGAGAGTGAAATGAAATACTAATAATAGTTATACCAAGACAGCAGACAGAAATTGGGATTGGCCTAGACGAGCAAAGATGAATGGTCATCCTATCAGTTAATAAAATCTCATCCCAGCCACCATATCTCCGATTTGAAACAAAATCAAAGTAATCCTGTCCAGGATAAACTCTAAGCTAAATGCTGATAAATGCTGGGAAAGTTTATCCAATTGTTGTAACCCAGGGTCAGGAAAACAGTTTTCAATTTTGTACTGTATGAAGTTGCCAGTGTTAGACACTTTTGATAGCAGGGAGAAGAAATGTTCATTCAAACAGGCTTAACTAACTGACAGATATAGGTGTGGTAAGGAGATCAGGTAAAGCTTGATCCAGGGGCTAAGCTTTCAGGACATGGTTCCCCTCTTTTCATCCTTTGGTTTCATTTCCTCAGCATTGGCACCATTTTCCGACAAGCTCACTCCTTGGGTCTTGTGACAGAAGTTGACTGTTCTAAACCACATCTTCCCAGATACAGTACAATAGGAGAAGACCAGACTTGCTCTTTTTCCGGGATTTAGTCTGACATGGCTGGGACCACATGCCCACTCTGAACCAATGTTTGTGGCCAGGGAGATTTAGAAGTCTGACAGGTCTTGGGTCACAGGATGTACCCTACAGCTGGTCCTGCAGACCTCCCAAAGCTCATGAAGTCAGAGGGCGTGGTTCCCCTACATCAAATCCGAATATCATTATTAAAAGAATAGGATGGTTTGGGGATACTCCACACTCAAATACACAGCCTTTGAATACCTCTAGATGTTTATAATTCCTCTTGCAGCCTTAGTCAGCGGGGCCACTTACCTGCATTTGTGTAGGAACGGAGCAAGGTCCCTCTAGTTTGGGTAGCTACCTACCCCCGCACATGGCTGGTTTTTAAAAACGTTTTAATTCGGGACTTCACAAAGTCAACAAAGTGGTCAGCTGGAAATTATTCCTGACCCCAAGCACTGTCGCTACCACCATCAAACGTTATTTTCATTCTGTTACAACTGCAGCACGTGTACTTGAACCTTCCCACTCATCGCACTTGTAACTTGCTGTTTAGTATCTCCTGCTTTCCTGTGTGGCTCTGATGACATGTGGGCAGGGACTGCATGTCTGGTTCATGACAGCACCTCCATCACCAACCACCATGTGTCATAAGAAGTATTAATAAATATCAACTATTTTTTTAAATTGAGAAAAACACTTATTATGGAATAAAAATGATACTGACAAGGAATACATATAGATCAGAAATACCGATATCCTAAGTGAGATCTTTTTTTAACTAAAAAAAAAAAAAAAAAAAAAAAAAAATGTTTAAAAAACTGATATGTAGGCTGGGCCTGGTGGCTCACACCTGTAATCCCAGCACTTTGGGAGGCCAAGGCAGGAGGGTCACTTGAGGCTGGGAGTTTGAAACTAGACTGGTCAACATGGCAAGACCCCATCTCTACAGAAGGTTTTAAAATTAGCCAGGTGGCTGGGCTCGGTGGCCTATGCCTGTAATCCTAGCACTTTGGGAGAACGAGGCAGGTGGGCCACCTGAGGTCAGGAGTTTGAGACTAGCGTGCCTAACCCGACTACACCCCATCTCTACTCAATGTACAAAAGTTGGCCGGGTGTAGTGGTGGGTGCCTGTAATCCCAGCTATTTGGGAGGCTGAGGCAAAAGAATCGCTTGAAACTGGAAGGCAAACATTGCAGTGAGCCGAGATCTTGCCACTGCACTGCAGCCTGGGAGACAAGAGGGAAAGTCCCTCTTAAAAAAAAAAAAAAAAATTAGCCAGGCATAGTGTTGCATGCCTGTAGTCCCAGCTACTCGGGAGGCTCAGGTGGGAGGATCACTTGAGCCCAGGAGGTTGAGGCTGCAGTGAGCTGTGATTGCACCAGCTTAGGTGACAAAGTGAGACCCTGTCTCAAAAAAAAAAAAAAAAAAAAAAAAGACAAAGAAAGAAGGAGAAAGAAAGAAAGAAAGAAAGCCCTATCAGCATATTTAAAAAGATAAGAAAAATAAATAAATGGATATGTAATCGTTGTTCGTCTAAGTGGAATGTTCTATATATATTTCCTGTTTCTCCCTTCCTTCTCCTAAGGAGCCCTTGTTGATTTGTGGCCATGAAACCTCTCTTCTTTCCAAGCCATAGGTCACGTCCCATCCCTTCAGTTTCTGGCAGGACTGGAATGTCGCTTGGTTGTTCTCGATTTCAGGACCCATTTCCTTTATCTCTGTGACGAACGCGTTCAGAGGTCTCTGCACAGGGAGACTGGCTGTTATGAAAACTGTTCCTTCCTTCCAAGACAGGCTGCAAGATGCTTGTTACTATTTTGCGTATTCCTGGCAGGATTTGTATTCATTGTTTTGTTACTGAGGATAACAGTTAATGTTGAAATCAGCTTCATGCTGAAAGCACTACATCCGTTATCTTATTCTGTCCTCCAGCCCTGGAGGACTTTTCTCCTGCTATACCCATTTCAGAAATTCCAGAATTAATGCTCGGAATCCTCACGTTACTTGTCTCAGCTCTATCTTGGAGAAGTTAAGTTAGCTTCTCTCCCACATGATCCATCATTCCGAATCTGAGCGCCTTCTCTTGTCCTTCCTGAGCTGCCTGCTCCAAGAACACAGAGGAGTTGTTGTGGTGGTTACTTGTGGTAAGAAGAGGAGCTTTCTGATTGGACCCAGGGCAGATCAAAGAACTTAAAGGTGGAAATACAGTCATGCTGACTCTTCGACAGTAGTGTGTAACTTAACGTTCATTTCAGACATAGCAGCCGCTGCCAAGGAGCTGTTCCTGTTCCTCATTTCCAATCCAAAGGAATAACTCACTTGAGATCCTCCTGAACAACAGAAGGAACAATGACTGCAATAACCCACAGATTTTGAGTCAATATGTGCCTAGGCTCCCTGCCATTCTCTTACGTGTATTCGTTTATTTAATTCCCCCAACAGTTCCGTATGGCAGAGGCATCCCCCACTCTTCACCCACTCTTATAGATGGGTAAGTAGAGGCTCAGAGAAGTCAGGCAGTTCACCCAGGATCAAGCAGAGGGCATGTGGTAGATTCTAGAGTTTGCATCCAGGCGATTGACTCCAGAATCGTCTTTGTGTCTTTTGCTCCATCGTACAGCACACGATCACCATTGGTAGACCACCAATAAGAAAGCCGTCCAGTGGCTCACGCCTGTAATCCCATCACTTTGGGAGGCTGAGGCGGGTCGAGAGATCGGGACCATCCTGGTCAACATGGTGAAACCCCGTCTCTGCTAAAAATACAAAAAATTAGCTGGGCGTGGTGGCGCGTGCCTGTAATCCCAGCTACTCAGGAGGCTGAGGCAGGAGAATTGCCTGAACCCAGGAGGCGGAGGTTGCGGTGAGCCGAGATCGCGCCATTGCACTCCAGCCTGGGTAACAAGAGCAAAACTCCATCTCAAAAAAAAAAAAAAAAAAAAAAAAAAGAGAACCGTCACTACCTTCTAACAGCAATCAGTGTCCTTCACTGGCTTTATTTTCTTATGCGGGGATCCTGGAGACACAGTGTGTGCCAACGTGTCTTTTTTTTTTTTTTTTTTCTAATCAAGCAACTTTATTCACATAATTTCTACAGCAAGAACTCGAGGGTCATCTCTGATGGAGCCAATTTCACTAATAATTGCTTTAAGGGCAGAGAAGTCAACCAACTCCTCACATCGTCTCGAGAATTAAAAACAAAAATACAAACAGAGAGCAAGGGAGAAGAGAAATAACATTCCACAATAACCTAGCTACAGACTTTTAGCTCTGAATTTTTCTAGCACAACACCACTTTTCTCTTCCGTCCTGTAAGATGTGTTCTTCTTTCCTCTTCCTCTCTTCTGAGCTGGGCTGTGAAGAGCTGCCCTGCTCTCCCGGTCTGACAGCGTTGCTCACCCCACCTGAGGCACCCCGGGCATCAGCCTGGCGTCCGGAGCCCTGGGGGTCTGATAACCTGGGTCTTTTCGCAGGGAACTGATGGTCCCTGGCACAAGCAACACGTGTAGACGAATGAGCCTCAATTGCAGTTGAATCCGGTAGATTTTCTCTGCACCCCAGGGGTGATGATGGTAACTTCCAGAAACCCTGGAAACGAGGGTCTGGATTTAATTTTTCTAAAAAGACGTCTGCTTGATACTCAGCTTCCATACTTGCTTTATCTGGAGAGACTCCAATACATAAAGGCACCTTCATCTGCCCAGGGGATCTGGGGCAATATTTTTGATGAAGCTTGTCAAATTCTTCTTTTATTTCATCGTAACGATTCCTTCCATGGCCTAGCACTTGTCCAGTCTGTACAGTTGATTATGGATTTTTTTTTTTTTTGAGACGGAGTTTCGCTCTTGTTACCCAGGCTGGAGTGCAATGGCGCGATCTCGGCTCACCGCAACCTCCGCCTCCTGGGTTCAGGCAATTCTCCTGCCTCAGCCTCCTGAGTAGCTGGGATTACAGGCAAGCGCCACCACGCCCAGCTAGTTTTTTGTATTTTTAGTAGAGACAGGGTTTCACCATGTTGACCAGGATGGTCTCGATCTCTCGACCTCGTGATCCACCCGCCTCGGCCTCCCAAAGTGCTGGGATTACAGGCTTGAGCCACCACGCCCGGCAATTATGGATATATTAACGCCTACTTCTGAGCTAAAAAATGATCTAGAAATACAGACCACCAAACACTTAACTTTTTTACTGTTTGCCTCCTTCTCACGCTTTTGGAAGGGAAGCACTGAGGGTGATTGAATTGGTCACGATAGACTAGGTATGCCACAGTAACAGACAACTCCACCATGCTAGAGCTTGCAAAAACATGGACTGAGTTCTTGTGTCCATTGTAGGCTCATCAAGAGCTGACTCTGATCACTCTTGATCTTCCTACTCCAGGGTCCAGAGGAACAGCGCAGCTTCTCTCTAGGACTCCAGGGGAACGAGCCAAGATATGTTCTTAAAGCTTCTTCCAGGATGTGACACCTGAAATTCCACTGGCCAGACAAAGTGACCTGGCCGCTCTGGGGCAGGGATATATATTATCTCCCCGTGGACTGGAGATTAAATAAGAATTGTGCACACTAAGATTGTCTCCCATGGGTGCTGCTGTGATGCCTTCCTCCTCGTACCTGTTTTCTGTTTTGCTGTCCCAA
Organism: Saimiri boliviensis; assembly: GCF_048565385.1. Taxonomy (NCBI): domain Eukaryota; kingdom Metazoa; phylum Chordata; class Mammalia; order Primates; family Cebidae; genus Saimiri; species Saimiri boliviensis. The sequence goes on along the minus strand of NC_133449.1, from coordinate 136,705,725 downwards.
GTCCTAAGGTCACAGCCACCTATGGTTCTTTGAACCTGTGATTTTCGCTGACCCCAAATGCCTGGAGGAGCGGCTGTCTTCATCCCCACCTCAGCCCTCCTCATCAGTCACGTAGAAAGTGGTTACTGTTTCCAAGTTCCCTGCCCTTGTTAAATGTCAGCATTGAGTGAAAATGTTACTAATTTTACTCAGAGTGCAGAGAACACCCAGGTCAGGTGCCTGACCTGCTTGATTCATGTCTTGGAAACACTCCTTTGTCTTTCAGAGAAAGTAACGAGCGATGGAGACAGAGAGAGAAAGTGTGACCTACTTTTTATTATCAGCACCATTTCATCTGCAAAACATGACTTTTCTCTTCTTATTACGCTGAGCATGAAAATAAAATGTTTTCCCAAAGACCTGGCTTTGGCTGTTGTGAGGAAGGCCAGGGACTTGTTCAAAACTCTGACAAACTTGATGAGCAAATGATTCCAATTTTTTAAAATTGTAATTGACTTTCAAACTGCTCTCACTGTCCGTGAATAATTTGTGGTACTTTTCTACAAATACCAGCAGCAAGGTAGAACAAAACCAGCTCCCAAACTAGCTGTTTGCTTGATATGAAGCTTTGCCAGTCCAATATAGGTCACATTTCCAACCAGATTTTGTGCTTATCTCTACATTACACCTTGTAGCAAGGGGGAAAAAAAAGAGCTTCTTGACATCTTTTTGAAGAATGGCGCTCTTTAAAAAAACATAAGGGAACTTTTTTTTTTCAAACACTATAATGAGGGTATTCAAGTCTGCAGGCAAAACAGAGCTGTTTGAAAAGACATTAGCCTCGAAACCGCACTGTGCCAGCATAGATACAGCGACGTCAAAATGCTGCATTTGTTTTGCCATTACTTTTCACTGACTAAAACCATTTGCTAATGAAAGTTCTAGCTGACATAATTTCAGCACCTGCCGATAGAAAGGCGAGTCCACTGGTCATGAGGGATAGAGTAACATCAGGAGAGCAAATAGAATCCTGAAGCATTTAAGCTCCAGAATCACAGTTAACAACCGCTGTTAATATCTTATAATTGAAAAAGAAGTTGCCATTTTCAAAGAGCTTTCACAGTCATTCTCTTAGTCAAGTCTCCTAATAAAGTTGTCGTTGAGACGGAGCAGCTTACTCCCATTCTCATTTCACTGATGAGGAGACTGGATCTCAGGGAGATTACATGGATTCCGGATGACTTACAAGTCCTGAGGGTGAGAGATGAATGGGTTCCTGCCAACTCTTTCTGTTACAGTAAGAAGTGTGCGTGTCTGAACTTCTCATGGGCTACTCTGCGGAGTAAGAGGGTAACTGAAAGTTAGAAGGCATGGTGCTCAAGATTGTCCTTACTCTGACACCCTCTGCAAGTTTGAAGTGGTTCCCAAAACCATCCTCATGTTTGATTTTTGCTAGAAGGACTCATGGCACTTCCCAGAAACTATTGTATTTATGGTTACAGTTTATTGTTTTTTGGGGGTGGCTTATAAACAGAAATTTTTTTCCCTCAATTCTGGAGGCTGGTAGTCGTTAAGAGCAGGGTGCCAGATGGTTGGTTCTGGTGAGGGCCCTTTTCCAGGTGGTAATCTGCAATCTTCCTGTATTCTCACATTGGCAGAAAGAGGGCAAGGAAGCTTTCTGGGTCTTCTTTTAGATGGGCTATAGTCCCCTTCATGAGGGCTCCACCCTCATGACCAAATTACTTTTCAAGAGACCCACCTCTTAATACCATCAAATTGAAAATTAGAACTTCAACATATGAAGGTCATAAACGTTCAGTCCATTGCACCGTAAGACAGAGAACTAGGGTTAAAGTCTCTTATGTCAAGTTAGAAAGATAAACAAGGATCTCTTGGACATCCAGCTTCTTTCTCTTTTAGTTCTACTACAAAGTAATTGGGGGAAAAAGTCACTTCTGTTAAGCGTAATTTCTTCTCTTCTGAGTGTATGGGATTAATATATTATATATTTAAGATACAACATACAACCCCTATGGAACAGGATTACACACACAGACACACACACCCACACCTGCACACCCACACACACCCACACCCACACACCCACACACATACCTCACATCCTCATTGAATATCCTTTTTCCAAAATCCTTGGGACCAGAAGCGGTCCAGATTTGAGATATTTTCAGATTTTGGAATATTTGCACATATATTGAGATGTCTTGGAGAATGGTGCCAACTCTGAACATGAAATTGATTTATGTTTTATATTTACCTTATACACATAGCCTGAGATGCATTTTCTATCATTTTTAAAGTAAGATTTTTATATAATGAAGCTTTGACTATGACCCACCACATGAAGTCAGGTGTGGAATTTTCTTTTTTTTTGTTTCTTTCTTTTTTTCATTGCATTTTAGGTTTTGGGGTACGTGTGAAGAGCATGCAAGATCGTTGCATAGGTACACACATGGCAGTGTGATGTGCTGCCTTCCTCCCCATCACCTGTATCTGGCATTTCTCCCCATGTTATCTCTCCCCAACTCCCCATCCCCCGCTGTCCCTCCCCTATTTCTCCCCAACAGATCCCAGTGTGTGATGCTCCCCTCCCTGTGTCCATGTGTTCTCATTGTTCAACACCCGCCTACGAGTGAGAGAGCATGCGGTGTTTGATTTTCTGTTCTTGTGTCAGTTTGCTGAGAATGATGATTTCCAGATTTGTCCATGTCCCTACAAAGGACACGAACTCATCATTTTTGATGGCTGCATAATATTCCATGGTGTGTATGTGCCACGTTTTCCCTGTCCAGTCTATCGTCGATGGGCATTTGGGTTGGTTTACTATTGTAAACAGTGCTGTGTGCATGTGTCCTTACAGTAGAACAATTTATAATCCTTTGGATATATAGCCAGTAACGGGGTTGCTGGGTCAAATGGGATTTCTATGTCTAGGTCCTTGAGGAATCGCCACACTGTCTTCCACAGTGGTTAAACTCATTTATACTTTATGGTTACAGTTTATTATAGGGAAATGATACAGGTTAAAATCAGCTCAGGGAAGAGACAAATGAGGCAGAGTCCAGGACAAGTACCAGATGTGAAGCTTCCATTGTCCTCTACCCATGACATCCAGGCAGAGTACTTTTCTGGTATCTGTGTGTAACAGTATGCATGGAATATTGTCAGACAGAGAAACTCACCTGAGCCTCTGTGTTCAGAGTTTTTATTGGGTCTTCATTTTGTAGGTGTGATTGGTTGATTGCCCACATAGTTGACCTCAGCCTCCAGGTCAACAAATAATTGTGATACAATGACCCTCCCCTAAGCAATATTTTTGGTCTTTTAAGAAGAGTCCATCTTCAACCTAAGATTACATGGGTGTAGTTAGACCCCACCCTAAATCACATTAAGAGTCTCCAGAGTATGATCTAAGGTGCCCAAGCAAAGACTCTTTTATCAGGAACATAGAATTGGTACATTTTAGTGATTTTTTTTTTCTTTGAGACAGTGTCTTGCTCTATCTCCCAGGCTGGAGTGCAGTGGCATGACCTAGGCTCACTGCAACTTCCACCTCCTGGGTTCAACCAAGTCTTGTGCCTCAGCCTCCCCAATAGCTGGGATTATAGGCACATGGCACCACACCCAGCTAATTTTTGTATTTTCAGTAGAGACAGGGTTTCACCATGTTGGCCAGGCTGGTCTTGAACTCCTGACCTCACATGATCCACCCACCTCAGCCTCCCAAAGTGCTGGGATTACAGGCGGGAGCTACCACGTGCAGCCTCAGTGACTGCTTTTTAATTTGGAAAGGATTTTACAAGAAAAGGTTCCAACTTTCCTGTTTACAGAGAAGGAAGCCGAGGAGGAGCTAAAGGAACTGGAACTTAAGTGTCCCAGTCCTGGGCACCATTGCTAAGAAATGTGGCCTATTTTCAATAAGGGCTTATTAATTATACTAAAAACAAGAACTTAAAACTAATTTTTATTTGTTTAGAAATTAAAATCTGTAGAGAAAAATATTCCATATTCAGGAGGCATAATTCTCTTTCTTTTTCTCTGCCTTTTCCCTCCCTCTCTCCCTTCCTTTTTTTTTTTTTTTTTTTGACACAATCTCGTTCTGTCACCCAGGCTGGAGTACAGTGCTGCAATCTCGGCTCACTGCAACCTCCACTTCCTGGGTTTAAGGGATTCTCATGCCTCAACTTCCTGTGTAGCTGGGATTATGGGTGCATGTCACCATGCCTGGCTAATTTTTGTATTTTTAGTAGAGAGTGGATTTCACCATGTTGGCCTGGCTGGTCTGGAACTCCTGACCTCAAGTGATCTATCCCCCTCGGCCTCTCACAATGTATGGATTACAGGCTCGAGCCACTGCACCCAGCCCTCTTTCCTTCTCTTTCTTTTCTTGCACACCGTGATTTCATTTCACCAAAATATCATTATTATCAGCATTATTTTTTGTAGTTCAGATCATTCTAAGAATAGAGCAGCCATTTTCTTCTAGTCCCTGGTCCAGCCTGCTATTTTTTTGAGCCTACCTTCCCTAATATCTAGTTTATATTTTGTTTTGTTCTTTCTTGGGAATGGGAGTCAGAATATCAACTTTTTCAGAAAAGAGCTTTGAAAATTCTGCATGCATACTATATATAAATTTTCCATTCGTAATGCATTAGCAGCTTTTTCTACAAATCTTTTGGCGGCAGAGGGACATTTCACTCTTCTATAAATCAAATGATATATGGCTTTTTCCTATAGGAGAAAATTAGTCGTGTGAACTTTATTCTTCCGGTAAAAGTAGTTTTTATCTACTTTGGAAATGTCCAAAGGATTCAGGAGTTTCACAGGTGGTGGTCTGGGCTGATTGCTAGGAACTGTTAATCCGCAGACAAGGTCTGGTTAGAGAAGGAGAAAGAAGCCTGGGTGGACTGGGGAAGGTACCTGGGAGGTCTCTGAAGCTTGGTCTTGAAGCTGTGAATTCACAGACATCTTGGAAAAGAACTTTCTAATGTGGTTGGACAAGTTTTGTAAGACTTTAGGAGGGCTTTTGGAGGGGGTTGCTTTTCAAGTTTGTGTGAAAAATGGAGCTTGCTACCATCATGTCATCAAAAATGGAACTTGTCTATCCACAAATGTTGATTCAAAAGTCAGACTAATGGCAGAATGGGAAGCATCCAAGCTTTGGAGTTAAAATATCTCATTTAAAACTTGTCTGCGCTACGTGCTGATTGGCTGTACTTAAGTAAATTACTAAGAGTCTATTCAGCGCAGTTTCCTTATCTGTAAAATACTTCCACGGTGGTTAGGAGGGTAAGAAAGCACGTGTTGGTAAAAACGTGTATCAGAGTCCTTTTGACTGTTTACAAAGTGTTAATTCATTCCACAATTATTCGTCCAATATTAGTTGGTTTCTCTGTGTGAGAGTAACCGTTTATACCTTGAATAAGGTTATAATCTGGTCATTCTGTAGAGTTTGCTATACCATGTTGTCTGTTTTAAGTATTTCTAGAAAGCCTTATACCCATGTCCTTTAGACTACTTTATTGCAATTCGTTGTAATTGTTGGTGTCAACAAATGTTTGAATATGCATATATCCTTTATTAGACTCTAGCACGCAGTGTGCTCTCAATGTTTACTTTTTAAATAAACATGCTTGGCTGGGCCCAAAGGCTCATGCCTATAATTCCAGCACTTTGGGAGGCTGAGGTGAGAGGATTGCTTGAGCTCAGGAGTTGAACGCCAGCCTGTGAACTTGGCAAAATCCTCTCTCTGCAACAAAATACAAAAGTTATCCAGGCATGGTGGTGTACACCTATAGTTCCAGTTACTCGGGAGGCTGAGGTGGGAGGATTGCTTGAGCCTGGGAGGTTGAGGCTGCAGTAAGCAATGATGTTACGACTCCACTCCAGCCTGCGTGCCAAAGTATACCCCTGACTCAAAAACAAAAGAAAGCATGCTCATTGGCTAAGCCTCGTATGGGCCACGTGACCCAGGCTGACCATTGCCGCCACTGGGTGGCAGCATACTGGGATGGATGAAAGTAACCCCTCAGCTGCCCAGATTATAAACACAAAGTTCTAAAATGGCAACAACGTGAGATCCACCCTTCTCGGTTATTGTTAGAAAGGACAGCTCCCGGGCAAAATATGTCCATGAAGTTCCATGGGATAATTGCCTTCCTTGACGTTAAACAATGCCCTCCCATGTCAGACATGTCCTGCTTTAAGTTGCCAGCATCTTAACCAGGAACTCGCTTATGTGTGTTGTTTTCTGCTTGTTTCCACTAGGGAAACGTTGCTGTAAAACAGAAGGGATAGTATTGCTGGGAGGAGACACACATTTTTTTTTTTTTTTTTTTTTTTTGAGACGGAGTTTCGCTCTTGTTACCCAGGCTGGAGTGCAATGGCGCGATCTCGGCTCACCGCAACCTCCGCCTCCTGGGTTCAGGCAATTCTCCTGCCTCAGCCTCCTGAGTAGCTGGGATTACAGGCACGCACCACCATGCCCAGCTATTTTTTTTTTTTTTTTTTTTGTATTTTTAGTAAAGACGGGGTTTCACCATGTTGACCAAGATGGTCTCGATCTCTTGACCTTGTGATCCACCCGCCTCGGCCTCCCAAAGTGCTGGGATTACAGGCTTGAGCCACCGCGCCCGGCCGAGACACACATTTTTAAACATATTTCTGCTTCATCACACTGTAAAGAACTATTTTCCTCAACGAGAACCAGGTTTTTGCACGTATCTTTCGCCAAGATTTGAGAAGGGAAGTCCCCACCTTCCAGAGCTTTGGTTATACGTTGTTTCCCTCCGAGGGTGAAGATACCTTTTGCCTTTGCAGGGAGTGCTTTGGCTAACAAGAAAGCAGTGCTCAGAGGAAGACAGCCTGGCTCAGGCCCTAGTTGTAGCCTACTAGGGTTTGGTCGTTTCTGGGTTTTTCATGTGATCACACCCTTGCCTACCTTCACAATGAAGGTGAAACACTGCACTCTTTGAGACCCTGAATGTGATCAGGCAGAAAGAACGTGAACCAAGAGGGCAGGGAGAAGGAAGGGGCTGTGGGGAGAGCTGACTACAGACTGTAAAATCTATGATCAGTTACCGCGGTAAGGAGAGACTGCTGCTCTTGATAGAGATTTACACATTGTAGAATCCTAAGAAAAGACAGCGCTTTGGGAGTGAGTGGGTCCAAGACGGATGATCATTTGAGCCTAGGAGTCGGAAAGCAGCCTGGGTAGCATGGCAAAACCCCATCTCTGCAAAAAAAAAAAAAAAAAGAAAGAAATTTAGCCAGTCATGGTTGTGCTGCTCAACTGTGATTTCAGGTACCTGGGAAGCTAAAGTCGGGGGATCTCCTGAGCTCAGGAGGTCGAGGTTGCAGTGAGCTATGATCGTGCCACTGCATTTCAGCCTGTGTGACAGTGAGACCCTATCTATCTCAAAAAAGAAAAAAAAAATGGATCCTAAGAAAATAAAGCTTGACCGGTGCAATTTGCAATTTGAATGTAACTGTCTGTAATTTCTCTCGATTTCTGAAGTTCTGAGATGGTGTCTATGGTGTCTCAACCTTTGTCTTTGAGGAGGAGCCACACAGTGAAGTTGTGGCCATTTAGAAACTTGTTTTCACTCATTTTGCAGAAAGCTGATATAGACTTCGTTGCTGATGGTCTGTGATGAGGGAGTGGTTTGTTGGTTCATTCATTCATCAAGAGCTGATCTTCCAGCAACATACACTGGCATGGCCGTTATTAGTTGTTAAGGTGTTGTTGAGAAAGTTGTTTGTGTTTGAAATACTTGATGAAGAAAGGTCGTTCTACATTTCCTGGAAAGATCTTGGGTCTGGATATCAAGAAAGTTGAGTGCCAATTTTTTTTTTCTTTTTTTTGAGACAGGGTCTTACTCTGTCACCCAGGCTGGAATATATTGGTGCAGTGAAAGCTCACTGCAGCCTCTGCTTCCTGGGCTCAAGTGATCCTTCTGCCTCAGCCTCCTAAATAGCTAAGTAGTGCAGGTGCAGGCCATGACACCTGGCTATTTTTTTTTATTTTGTGTAGAGATGAGATTTTGCCATGTTTCCCAGGCTGGTTTTAAACTGAGCTCAAGGCATCCACCCATCTCAGTCTCTTAAGGGGCTGAGAAAGTCACTGTGATGCTTTCCCTCAGTTTCCTGCTGTATAAAATGAACCTCGTTTTGAGGACGGAATGGGGTGTGTGGTACTCGTGAGCCGGATTTTCAATGCCTGGCTGGTTGTTACCTATCCACTGAGTCTGAGCTTTGTGGAAAGAGCATAACACCGGCCTCCAGCAGAGTCTGCTTTTGGTCCACTTTTTTTTTTTTTTTTTTTTTTTTTTGAGACGGAGTTTCGCTCTTGTTACCCAGGCTGGAGTGCAATGGCGCGATCTCGGCTCACCGCAACCTCCGCCTCCTGGGTTCAGGCAATTCTCCTGCTTTAGCCTCCTGAGTAGCTGGGATTACAGGCACGCGCCACCATGTCCAGCTAATTTTTTGTATTTTTAGTAGAGACGGGGTTTCACCAAGTTGACCAGGATGGTCTCGATCTCTTGTTGGTCCACTTTTTATCCTGGCGACCTTGGGCAAGTCAGTTAATTTCCTTGGGTTTTGGTGTGAAACAGATAGTCATCATAAGATACACGTAGTGGGTTGCTTGAAGGATGATCTGGGATAACAGATACTAGTGTTTGGCACACAGCAGACCATCAGTACATGTTCTTACTTCTATTATTACCACACATGTCTGTCTACGTGTCTGTTTGTAAATTCTCTGGGAGTATAAGTTCTATTTTCTTCCCCCTGCCTCAGCAGGGAGCCCAGAGCCAGACTGCAGGTAGGCACTCAACAGATACCTGATAAATGGATGTGAGTCATTTGATTCTAAGGTTGCGTAGATACTACTGCTACCCCTCTATGCAGTCCACATAGCTATTTGCAGTTGTATTTTCCTTTAAATCTAAATTGGAGGGAAGGAAGGTAATTAAGGCATAATTATCAGACTTAATCAAGCACTTATTTATTGAGCTTCCTTGGTGCCCAGGGTTGTATCTTTTGTTTCTGATTTTTAGTTTCGTTTCAGTGCTCCAGTATGGGTGAATTGGCCTGCGTATCCTTGAATAAATGTCTTTCTTTGGAAGGCAGATTAAGTAGGGATTTCTTTTACTGTTTATTTTTGTTTCTAACTCTGAAGTTCAATGAATTATTCTTTTGCCCAGACACTTACATATTCCTAGCCATCCTTTTTGCTTAAGTTTGCAGAGATTTGTGCTTGAAACTGTATAAACAATCTCAGAGTGTGTGTGTGTGTGTGTGTGTGTGTGTGTGTGTGTGTGTTATGAAGTCTTGCTAGAATGCATAAACAAAACAAAAAAAAACATAGCTCCAGATCCTGGATACTGTGCTCGCTTGGACTTCAAAAGCCCTTTGTCCGTATGTATTTACATAATGTATTCTCTGTGTTTGGTTTTCATTAAACCCATGAGTTTAATAATAAAGTGTTTGGAACTATGCTTTCCCTACCAGTTTTCTTGTTGTGAATACGTTTTCCCCTTCTGAAGTGAATACTGATTTTTCGTTACAGATAGTCGATGCTTTGGGGGCCTGTTAAAATAGTTGTAAATACACTTCCTAAATAGATGAAATATAAGAAGTTCTGAGAAGGGGTTTCTTTGACTTACTGGAAAAAAAAAATAATAGAAAAGAAAATGTGATCACTTGGTATATTTGGCTTTCTTTCATCAAGACTTTTATGGACCCGCATTGCTGCGTTTCTGTAATGTGGTGTATAAAACACAGTTTCCGTGATCATGCAAGCCTCAGTTTTAGAAAATAAAAAGATATGAACTTGAACCCAAGCTTCTCTGTCAAGAGAATTACAATGTGTTTTGGCTCTAGGCTTCATTTGAGTTAAATTTACAATATTTTTCCCTAACAATAACAACAACCAGAAGTGCCCCTTTAAGTTGAGATGTTTGTTAAACTTTACGTGTAAGCATGCATATAAATGTACATTTCTGTGTATATAATATACATTCACATATACTTACATTAGATTTTTAAAGAATTTCCTCTTTGCCTTCAAATCATTGCACAGAACATCCAAGTAGACATCATGTCAAAATAATCAAAACGTATTTAACGCTCTCTCAAGAAATCCATTTAAGAATCAGAACATGGTTTGGGGGTGATTTTCAGACCGTAAATTGAAGTGTAAATACTCAAATTATTTTCATAAACTCTTCAGTTCTGTTGGGCTTTTATGTTATCATACAGTGATTTTTTTGTATTTAAGTTTTCTAGCAGTTCTCTTTTTTAAGAGCCTCAAGTGTCCAATAAAAGGCAAATACTTGAATTTTCAGTTTCTAGGTACTGCATATTTTTCCTTCTGCTTGCCTTATTTTTATAACAGTGATTTATAAAGACATTACTAAAGAATGGGAAAGATGGATTTTGAAGAGGAACTGCTATATAACACTGCTTAAAAATCTATTTCCAATGCTAAGGAGAAGAAAAAAAATACTGGCACCATATCCGAGCGGGATCTGGGATCCGAGTGAGATGGCCATACCTTCCGTCATTATCTTCTCCAAATATTTATTGAGCCTGGTGGAGAAGGAGAGCAGGATAAGATTGCCAGCCTCTGTTTCTATTTCTGGGGTTGGGGTGGGGACTGACGACCCACAAGGGCTGCATGCCGCGCCAGCTCAAGAAAGAGCTCAGGAAGAGCATTTAGGAAGGCAGCTTTGAAAAGAAAATGGAAAGATGAGGTTGCAGAGGGTCAGTCCAAGGTGACCAGAATCTGACTCCAGGCAGTGTCACAACCCAAGAAAGACTAGGTTTCAGGAAATGTCATTGTATAAGGACCCTTGCCTTTTATCCCAGTATCTAGCTAGCGCATCCTTCTTTCTTAGAAACAGAATTTTCCAAGAGGTACACAGTGGCTCAGGATAGAAAGTCCCTGTCCTCATTTCCCTTGTAGCTCTCTGTGACCCTGTGACCATGTGACCCAGTTCTAGCCAATGGGGTGGCAGAGGAGTTCCACATGGACTTCCGGAGTGTGTCCTCAGGGAAGCGTGGCTTCTTGCCTTCATCACGCTCCTCCTTCCCTTCCTGCTGGCTGGGATGTAGGAGCTGGCAGAAAAGCGATGCTGTGAATGGAGATAGGAGGAACCTGGGTCCTAAAATACACCGTGCCCCAGAGCCTGGGGTGGATTATTTCAGGACTTTTTATTTTTTTGAGACAGGGTCTCCGCCACACCCAGGCTAGAATGCAGTGGCGCAATCATGGCTCACTGCAGCCTCGATTTCCTAGACTCAAGCGATCCTCACACTTAGCCTCCTGAGTCGCTGGGATTATAGGCATGGACCACCACGCCCAGCTAATTTTTGGTTTTTGTTTTTTGTAAAGACAGGGTTTCACCATGTTGTCCAGGCTGGTCTTGAACTCCTGGCCTCAAGTGATCCACCAGCCTCAGTCTCCCAAAGTGCTGAAATCACAGGCATGAGCCACTGCACCTGGCCAAAATCTTTTTTTTTTTTAAAAAAAAAAAAAAAAACAAACTTCACTCAGTTTGAAGGGTTTCCTGTTAATTACAGTTAATCCTATTGAATAGATTTATCAAGGACCAAGAGCAGAATGAAAAAAAATGAGTAAAGTGAAGGAGAAGGACTCTTTGGAAAGTCCTAGGAAGCTTCTGTGGCAGCCGTGATGTATCCACCCCAAATATTTGCTGCGTAGCCACTGTTCATAGGTCAGTCGCTGTGCAAGGCACTGCGGTGACAAAGGCAAGCAGAATGGCAGTTAAATATAGCGTGGGCTTTGTGCTCAATTTGTTTTGGGTTCGTTCTCAGGCCCTATGACTAACCAGTACCCTTAAGAACCTGGACATGTCACTAGCAGCCTCAGTTTCCTCATCCATCAAATGGGGAATAGCAACATCTATGTCCTACAGTTAATGTGACTATCACATGAGAAATGCACATGAAATGTTTGGCATAGTGACCAGCACATGGTAAATAAGAATTTAATAGATTTTAGTGAAGAAGAAAAAAAAAGTCCTATCATTGTCCTTCAGGAGCTTACAATAACAGCTCTCTGCACATCCGCAGATAGTTCTTCTCCGCAAGAGTAGTGGAAAACTGACCAGACCCTGGAGATGCTGTGTCAGGAGGGACGTGGGAGCCCAGGTCAGCATGGTCTTGGAACAGTAAGAGAATCTCCCAATATGAACAGTAGTCCGGAAAGGTCTTCTCTTCAGAGACTGAAAGGCTGAGAGGGTATCTACCATGCTGAGGACATGAACAGGATGGAAGAATGATGGAGGGAAAGTGGAAAGTCCTCAGCACATAAAAGTTTGAGCCAGAAGTGAAATACGGAACTCTGCACAGTTAGCACATTTTGCTGGGCTGGGCCTGTTCAGCTCAACAAAGATTGCTGGGTATCTGCTTGGAGGTCAAAGGTGAGGGTACAAAGCCAATAAGTATATGATCCTTGACCTTGAGAAACCTACAGTCTAATCGAGGAGGCACATATAAAAGTAATTAGGTAGAATATAGTGCAGAATATGCAGTCATGGGATCATCTAGGTCTGCCTGGAATACAGAGAGACAAGTGTTTCATTTTTTTCCAACTATTCACAGAGGACAATACACTTGGGCAGAAGTTTGAAGGCAATCCCAGGTTGGCAATACCCACTTGATATGGCTTGGCTATGTCCCCACCCAAGTCTCATCTGGAACTGTAGTTCCCATAATCCCCACATGTCATGGGAGAGATTTGAATGGTGGGAGGTAATTGAATCATGGGGGCGGGGCTTTCCCTGGCTGTTCTCATGATAGTGAGTAAGGCTCATGAGAGCTGATGGTTTTATAAAGGGCAGTTCCCCTGCACATGCTCTCTTGCCTGCCGCCATGTAAGACATGACTTTGCTCCTCATTTGCCTTCTGCCATGATTGTGAGACCTCTCCAGCCATGTGGAATTGCAAGTCAATTAAACCTCTTTCTTTTATAAATTACCCAGTCTCAGGTATGTCTTTATTGGCAGCATGAGAACGGACTAATACACCGGTTGAATTGCTGCTGTGTCTCAGGGCTTTGACTCCCAGTTCTTGGAACTTAGAGGGGTAGCCTTTTTTCTAAGCTGCTCATAAAGTATTATATCAAATTCTTCAGAAGGAGTGAAAGTATCTAGTTGTGTCTGCAAGCAGAGAGGTGCTTCTTATCATGACCAAGCAGTGACCTAAAGCAGCCCTTGAGACAATTCCAAGTGCCCCTCGGACCGTTTCTCCACTCTGGTGTTTTTCTTTGTGTAGACAGCCCACGTCTGGATAAGAACATGCTGTGTCAGACAGTTCTTTTTTACTTTGCCCCTCAAAATGTGCACACCAACAGCCACAGATAGATCCCAGATGTCCTTTTCCTGCTTTTGCAAACCTTGAAGTGGGCCCTGCCGGCAGGCACACCTGCCAAGGAAAATGCTGTCCTCGAAATGTTCCTGGCACCATTTTCAAGAGGTGCCGACCGAGTGCTGGAATTGCTGACCTCCCTGGAAAAGAAGCCTGCAGCTGCGGCCTCTGGGGTGAACTCCCGCCTTGGGAGGACCCGGTGGAGTTAAAACAGTCTGTATCCACATCACAGAGAGCTGGCGCATTGTTCAGGGCCTGGGAAATGGTAGGGAGGGACCTTCCCAGAAGAGAGATGACTCAGGCTGGTCTCAAGCCCCTCCTGGAGACCAAACAGACAAGGTGAGGAGCAAGGAGGCGTTCGGAGATCATGTGGCCCAGCCCCCTTATCTGATGGACAGAATCAGTTCCGCAAAATCACTTAGCAGGGGGACACAGTCCAGGTTGAACCCTGCCTCCTGCCCTCTGGTTGAAACATCAGTGTCGAAACAGCAGACCACATCCTGTCCATACCTTGGGAATTAAACTCACCAAGACTCTCGGATAAGAGTTCCTTTGAGATGGAAGGCTGGTTTTGGGGAGCAAGGCTTGCAAATCAAAAGCATCAGTTGCTTCCCCTGAGCATCGTCTCCTGTAAGAGACTCTTTGAACACTTTTTTTTTAAAGGTGAAGTATTGGCCGGGTGTGGTGGCTTACTCCTGTAATCCCAGCACTTTGGGAGGCCTGAGGCGGGCAGATCACCTGAAGTCAGGAGTTCAAGACCAGCCTGACCAACAGGGCAAACCCAGTCTCTACTAAAAGAACAAAAATTAGCTGGGCATGGTGGTGCATGCCTGTAGTCTCAGCTACTCAGGAGGCTGAGGCAGGAGAATCGCTTGAATCCAGGAGGCTGAGGTTGCAGTCAGTCAAGATAGAGCCACTGTACTCCGGCGTGGGTGATAGAGCAAAATTCCATCTCAAGAAACAGAAAACAAGTTGAGATGTTGACAGAATGGTTCTGAAGACCAAGGTGGTGGAATAGGTTAGGTTAGGATGGCTCAGAGGAGGCAGGGTGAGCTGCCCCTTTTAAACACATATAGGCTCAGTTTCACACTGCTGATAAAGACATACCCAAGGACTGGGCAATTTACAAAGAAAGAAGTTTATTGGACTTACAGTACCGTGTGGCTGGGGAGGCCTTACAATTATGGGGGCAGACAAGAGAAGAGAGTTTGTGCAGGGAAACTCTTGATTTTTAAAACCATCAGAACTTATGAGACTTGTTCTCTATCACGAGAACAGCACAGGAAAGACCCTCACTCATAATTCAGTTACCTTCCATCAGCTTCCTCCAGGACATGTGGGAATTGTGGGAGTTACTAGTTACAATTCAAGATGAGATTTGGGTGGGGACACAGCCAAACCATATCAAAACATAACTACAGCTGGGTGAGGTGGCTCACACCTATAATCCCAGTGCTTTGGGAGGCCAAGCTGGGAGGATTATTTGAGGCCAGGAGTTTGGGGCTAGCCTAGGCAACACAGAGAGACACTAGCTCTCAAAAAAAATTTAAAGGAACTTAGCCAGGCATGGTGGTGCATGCCTGTAGTCCTAGCTACTTGGATGGCTAAATCAGGAGGATTGTTTGAATCCAGAAGGTCAAGCCTGCAGTGATTACACCACTACACTGCAGCCTGGGCAACAGTGCAAGATCCCATATGGAAAAAAATGAAAGAAACATAACTTGTCAACCTATGAAACCTATAGAGAACATGATTAGAAGGCAGCATCTGTTTTTACCCTGTCCTCTTGCCTCACGACCCACCACCATGCAGACCTTGCTAATGTGGGAGCTTCGTGGGGATCTTCAGTGCCAGAAGCCAGCATTTAAACTTTATTTATTTTACAAGATTTAATAGGACAATGACATGATAATGAGTGTGTTTCTGAGAGATTTAAATGCAGGTATATAGAGAGCAAATGGCAAGAAAGAAGAAGTAGGCTGGGTGTGATGGCTCACACCTGTAATCCCAGCACTTTGGGAGGCCAAGGCAGGTGGATCACTTGATCCCAGGAGTTTGAGACCAGTCTGCGCGACATGATGAAACCCACATCTCTACAAAGAATACAAACCTTAGCTGGGCGTGGTGACACCTGCCTTTAGTCCCAGCTACTCGGGAGGCTGAGGTGGAAGGATCACTTCAGCTCAGGTGGTAAAGGCTGTAGTCAGCTGACATTACACTACTGCACTCCATCCTGAGTGACAGAGTAAGACCCTTTCTGCAAAAAAAAAAAAAAAAAAAGTGTTCAAGAAACCAGCTAGGACGGTGTGATGGGACTGTAGTTGCTGGATGCTGAGTTCTGCCGGCACAGTGGGTTTGGAGAGCAGGAATGAATGGAGATTGCAGACTGGCTATAAATTGGGAGAGTAACTGATAGGTTATGATGGGGAAAGAGAAGGAGGTAATGATCAATTTTGATCTGGGAACCGGAGAATGGTGGTCCCGACAGAAATGGAGAAAACAAGAGGAGAAGATGCAGCAGGCAAAAGCAGTGAGTTTCATGGTTGACTTTTGGTATTTGCTGTTTATGCCCTCTGCACCATTGACCTGGGCCTTCAGCCTCTTGGACAGGGCTTAAGGGGGCTGTATCCCAAATGGTCTGTCCCAAGTGGGTTTTCCCGGGACTTATCTGGAATGACTCTGAATCTTTTGAAGACCTCCAAACCCACCCAACCTTTGTATGATCTCCCCGGGATGGGTATGACTTCTTACTCTCTAGAGCTCTTTTCTCTGCAGGCTTAGCTACACACTGAATAAATAGATTCATAAGTGCTTGCTAGCAAGCAGTGAAAGTAACCTACTAAAACCCATGCCAGTCATGAATTTGTTAACCTGCTGGTAAGAATTTCTAACCTTTCTGGTAAGAATTTCAGAATTCCAGGATGTCTCAAATTTCTGGCAGGTACACCTTGGACAAGGTCCACAGGCTGGATAAGTTTTGGAACATGTCTTGATTATACTTTTTCCTCTTGGTTTCGAGACCAACTTACCCTAGGTAAGAAGAGATTTCTGACAACAGCTTAGCAATCACAGTTTCCAGAAAATGGCTCCAGTGGATCAACTATGAGTTAAGTAAAAAAAAAATGTCAGTGCTACCGTTTGAATTATGTCTAGAGTATGGTTTTAATCCATCACTGTCAGTCTCATATAAAATTCCAGGCTTCTGTAACTCTAACTTGAAGCATGACAGGGTGTCACATGCTAAATGGAAGCCAAGAGAAGCAGGGAGTTTTTAATGGTCAAATCTTGTAAAGATGCTTTTGAAAGCATATTAATCCATTAGTAATCCATTTGGATTTTGGAATACGGTTATATATTGTTTGGTACAATATGTACTAAACCTGGTCCTGGAAAATTAAGTGGAAATATAGGTTTAAACTACAGGAACTTCAAAATACAGCTTCTCAATAATTCCTTCTCATCAATCATTCCAATTCCTTGATTTTAAAAAAAATGTCGATGTATTAAATTTCCATCAAGAGGAACATACATGTGGGTTTTTGGAGAGGGGAGCAGACCAGAAGAGAAAACTTGCAATTTTTAATAGTGTTTCAAATTTACCCAAAAGTGGCCCAAATAATACAGGCAACTTTTTACCCTGACTCTCCAGTTCACCTCTATTTTAATTACACTAATTTGGCACAGATATAAGGGATTACACATTAACAAAAAGATCCTTTTTCTTTGAGTATGTGTTTTCTATGCTTATGTAAATTATGGAGGTGCTAAAAATACCTTTAGAGAACTTTGTATTTATTTTTAAGTTTTTTTTTTTTTTTTTTTTTTTTTTTTTTAAAGCAGTGGTGTTTCGCTGTATTGCCCAGGATGGTCTCAAACTCCTGAGTTTAAGTAATCCACTTGGCTTGGCCTCCCAAAGTGCTGGGATTACAGGCGTCTGCCACCATGCCCAGCTACAGAGCTTTACTTATTTGTTTGTTTGCTTATTTATTTATAGACAGGGTCTCACTTTGTCGCTCATGCTGGAGTGTAATGGCACAATCTCGGCTCCCTGCAACTTCTACCTCCTGGGTTCAAGCGATTCACCTGCCTCAGCCTCCTGAGTAGCTGGGACTGCAGGCACATGCCACCATTCCCGGCTAAGTTTTGTATTTTTAGTAAAGAGAGGGTTTCACCATGTTGGCCAGACTTGTCTGGAACTCCTGAGCTCAAGCAGTCCACCTGCCTCGGCTTCCCAAAGTGCTGGGATTAGAAGTGTGTGCCATCATGCTCGGCTATAGAACTTTTTAATGTGCCAAGCTCTGTGTTCAGTGTTTCCTTAATCCTCATCTGACTTAATTCTCAAAGTCCCTGCCTAAGGTATTGCTGTCCTCACCGTCTATGGGAAGACAGGTCACTTTCCCAAGTCTGGACAGCCAGAAGCAGAGCTGAGATCCCCACTCAGACCTTATGATTTTATTTCTTGTGTCCTTGCATCTGGCACTGAGTGTCAGGACCTTCCTAGCCTCTGGATGCACACAGGTTGGCTGTTTTGAGAGGAGCATGAAATATATAAAGGCAGGATTTCCACACACGGACTAGAGGTGAGATGGAGAAAGACAGAAAGTAGATCAGTGTCTCCCAGACTCCACCTTTTTCAGCGAGGGTGTTGACCATCCTTCAGAGCATGGTCTCCAAATTGGAACCTGTCTATAACACTGATGGTGTTTCCTGGATGGTGATATTTATCAAGTGCGAAGGCCCAGACACAAGAGAGCTGGAGGACCATGGTGTGAGACAGTGAAACCCTCAAAGGCAAGGGCTCTGTTTCATAAGTTTTCTCTCTCCAGCAGCAGTCTCAGTGGGCCTGTTTGAGCTCCTATGTCCCTAAAGTATTAGCAATTGGCAACAGTGAGCTTTTCTTTTCTTTCTTTTTTTCTTTCTTTCTTTCTTTTTTTTTTTTTGAGATGAAGTCTTGCTCTGTCATCTAGGCTGGAGTGTAGTGGCGCGATCTGAGCTCACTGCAACCTCCGCCTCCCAGATTCAAGTGATTCTCCTGCCTCGGCCTCCTGAGTAGTGGGATTACAGGTGCCTGCCACCATGCCTGGCCAATTTTTGTATTTTTAGTAGAGATGTGGTTTTATCACATTGGCAGGCTGGTCTCGAACTCCTGACCTTGTGATCCGCCTTCCTCAGCCTCCTAAAGTGCTGGGATTACATGGGCTTTTCCTAAATGCAGCAAATATTAAAAGTCACCTCTGGGCATTTTAGTTTATTCACTTATTTGTTCATTTATTCCATGGGGATTTATTGTGCACTCACTATGTACTAACTGTCGAGGAAATGTCACTGAAGGGAGATGAAGTGTCTTTGTTCTGGTGCAGCTGTACAGTCGGTGAATGAATGAGTGAGCAAGATACAAGACAGAAGTGAGGTATGAGCCTTTATACCACATAAAGTGAGAGAGAGGGGCTGGCGATGAGAGCAGCCTAATTTGTAGTAGGGGTCAGGAAAGTCTTTAAGGAATCTGAAGCCTGAATTACCAGGGCCAGCCACATGGGTACTGGAGAGTGGGAGGCCCAGGCAGGGGGAATGCTGGCTTCCCACAGCTGAAAAACAGAAAAGTAGAATATGAAGTGGAATGACAGGGTTTAGATTGAAATCTGATGTGGAAGGAGAGGTTTTGCAGCCTTTCAGCCCAAGGTTTTAAAAAGAAATGGAATTTCTAAGTGCAGGGGACAGCCACTGGAGAGTTTTAGACAGGACAGTGACCCCGCCGGATTTGCTGCCCGTTGACTTGAGCTCAAAGTCACGTGCACACTGCTATTACAAATGCCTCCCAGAACAGTTTAGGTAATCATCAATGTATGTTCATGGAGCATCTCCTGTCTGCTAGATGCAGAATTGGGTGTTGGGCTTTAGAGATAGATCAAAGTCAGTCAGTGCCTGGTCTTCA